>NC_090446.1:1147806467-1148109497 GCF_031143425.1 Pleurodeles waltl | reverse complement strand
AGGAGGAATCACACGCAATGTAATCCCATCCTCGTCCACCCCCAAAACTCCTCCATCCTCTGCCTCACTCCATTCCCAGCTCTCTGGCCCCCCGCGACCCCTGCACCTTCCTCTCCCCCTATCAAGCTACCCATAGGTGACTCATCCCCAGCCTGCCCTACCCCCAAGGAGTGCTGGATCCCTTCGCCCCACCCTGCACTTTCCTCCCCTTCCTGTCCCTGTGCGATATCCTCCTGCCAAAGGGGGCCGCGCCCCCATCTTGTGCCTCTAAAACTTCCCTGGAGTTGCCTCTGAATCTGTTGCAGCGCGAGGCCGCTACCGCGCGGCTCCGTCCTGCCCATCTCAGTCTGCCCAACAGGAATCCCCTGGCCGGAGGAGAGCGGGCCACCCTCTCCCACGGTCCTCGCCCACCCAGGGCCAAAATGCTCCCTGCGCCGTCTCCATTTGCAGCCACGCGCCCCGGGGGAGTACCCCTAGCGCGATAACCCGGTCCGTGAGGCCACGGGGATATTCGTAAACCGGCCCCCCGTAGAGGCAAGGCCCTCCCGTGGCCCATCAAAACCGCGCCTCCCACCCTGCCCTTGGACCTCCCCCCACCCCTCCTCCTTACCGCCTGTCTCGTCGGGCCACATGGACGAAGAACAGGCCAGCACAGCTCCTGCTACTCCGCCCGAGACACATCGCGGAGGGCGCGCCGGGCCCACCACTCCTTCCCTCAGCATATCCAGCTGTCCCGCTTTGCGTAGGAGACAAAGCGCTTCCTGTACTTTATCCACCGCCATGCTGTCTACACCACCAGGTACGTCGTTAAATTCCCCAGATGAAACTACTCTCTTCCGCCCACTCCTATACCTTTCCAAGCACCTAATTTGTACGAGTGAAGGTATAGGAAGCCAAATTAATAAATCCTTTTTTTTTCTTCTTTTTATAAAATGCTAAGCACCTCAACCTGACAAAAAAAAACTAAACCGGCCACCGTGTCGCCACCAACAAAATGGTGCGACCCATAAAATGGCCGGTATAAATACCCGGTGGCACATAGCCCAAAAATCGCCCAACGGCGCCTGTGGGCCATGCCACTTCCCCAAACATCCCAGGGGGGAGACCTCATTCTTCGGCGGTCCCCCCCGGGGCCTCCTCGCGCACAGAAAACAAATAAATTCCGCAAAGAAAATGCCTCCTATCAAAGGCAGTGGAAGTTCGCGGTCTTCCCTCACCAGCTCTGTGCTTCCAAACTTTATTACAGCACCTCGAGAGAGCAGCAAAAATCCCTGAGATGTCGGTGGGCTCAATGACAGGGCAGGATCTTGTCACAAGTATGATGAAGGTGTCTGAAGGACAACTGGAGGCAGCAGTGACTATTTCAATTCATTTATTAGAATAAAAGTTTAATAGCTTAGAGTCCTCGACCAGAAGACAGAGAATCAGTTTCTGAGTAAAGAATCAAATGCTATAATAGTCTAGAACCTTGTGCACTGCTTCAGGTCAAACCAATTAACAATGGAAACAGGTAAGTGACATAGAAACATAAATTAAGGGTCAAATAAACAATATGGGGATACTTCCACGCCTATTGTATGCCCTCCAGAATTTCTGTTTTCCATCTCAAGCCTATCGTTTGACACCATCACAGCTAAAGCTTGTAAATGCATTTGAGCCAGTAAGCCCCACAGAATCTCCTTTGACAAATGTGTAAGATCCACATTCAATGGCGGCCTGGCCATGACCAACATCCGTCTCTACTACTGGACTGCACATCAGAGGTCCCACTGATTGGTCTAGATAACCTCACAGGTATGTAATATAGGACACTAATATCTTGGGCCCTTCCAGGAATGACCAGGGTGGTTCTCCGGGTCTGGAGGGCTGCCCTGCGGTGGCCAGGATGGGATGTGTCCGCAGAATGGCAATGGAAACCCCTCTCTGGACAGGTAAATGGCTGTACTGGGTATCACACCTTAGGGCTTTAAGGGCTAGAATAGACTAAATGTGTCAAAACAGGGCAAGGTGTCTGAGAGCAACCATATAAAATCCTTTCTTACCCTTCAATCGGAATTCTTTCTCCACAAAAGTCACTTATAATGCTACCTACAGCACAAGCATGCCCTAGTGGGCCACTAAGAGGGCCTTGTTGTGCCACCAGACTACAACCCCCAAGAGACAGACTACTTCTGGGTCCGCTAGGTAGAGGCTGTATTTCAAAGGTGTACAGACCCCTGGACACCCGCTCGCTTTGTAGCCTATCACATCTGAGAGCTCGGTGGAAGGGCTGGCTGGGTCCTCTTGAGAAAGCAGATTGGAGAGAAACATGCATGGCACCACACACCCTGGCAATATCTACTAGACTACATCTCATCCACTTACACTAAACATTCTTCACAGCCAGACTCCTGTGGAAGGCTAAACAGAACCTACCTGCACTCGGTGCCAGGATGGCATGGGAAATTTCTTCCCTATGGTGTGTGGATGCCCCCTGAATCAACAATGCTAGTTTGTAATCTTTCAAACACTTTCAGAGCTCCTGGGCCAGCAGATTGAGGCCTCTTAAAGTTGCCATACTAGGGATACTAGACGATTTGGGAGGCTCCAGGGGTGAACCCCTGGAGGGACTGGAAGCACTATTAGTGAAAAGGGGAATAGCATAATATTGGAAGAGGTCTCGGACCCCTCTACTGAGAGCATGAGGGTGCCCAAAAAACATGCCAAGGTGTGGGGAAAATGGTGGTCCTACTATGGACTGGGTGGGGATTGTGCTTAAGATGTGATGGAACTGTGTACAGAGATTTATATGGTTCTTTGTCAAGAGTTCCCTGCGAGGACTTGCAATAAGTGCATATTATTTGGTTGTTTGCTAAAACCAATAAAATGTTCTTATCAAAAATAAACAATATGGTACACACCCCATTCTAGATTAGTTGTGATACATATGGAAAGCGGAGTACCAGACCTTGCTTTGGCACAATGGATTTACAATTTTACTCTACCACAAGTATGGTCGGCACCCGATCATGTTTTCATAATGGCATAGCGGAACTGCTTCCTTTCCCACTGTGTGTAACCAAAGGGCACTGCTTCCCGTTCACTGCTTGTCATTCATTTTAAAAATGGAGGCTCATTCGCCCCCAGCACTGATTCAGACTGAGGGGGGGGGAGGGGGGAAGGTAAGGCTCTTTGCTTTTTATTGATACTCTCCCTAATAGATCACCATAGGCGGGGGATCTCAATGTAGGAATTCTTCACTTGATGATCATAGATGTTATTTCATGGGGAAGTGGTACCCAGAAGCAATCCCTCCTGCTTTTCCGTCTCACCCTCAGCAGTACCAGAATGTCAGCACCTCTCCAGACTGGGCTGCTTTGCACCATTCTGCTGATCAGTTGAACTGAAAGAACTACTGCACCATGCAGTGGCAGTGGAACAGTTTTCAGACTTGAGGTGCTGCCATTAATCCATTAATGTTATATCACTGAAGTCATAGGGACTGTAAAATATCCAAGCTTCACACAAGAAATGTATAGCAAATGTGCCATTTACATCCAATAGGAGAGTGGTAATGGTATGCTGTGTAGCCAGTGGTGTATTCTGGGGAGCAGGTGTGGTAGCACACGGTCATTTAAGGACAGAATATTCTCCATTGAAATGAACACTGAATTGCAGTTTTGCTGATAAACCTATATAGCGCACAAATGCTACTATGTGAAAATCAATTTCTTAGTGAATACTTATCATTCACGCATCACCAAGTAAAGTCCTGATTTGTTTTGATCCTATTTAAACCCTTGTTTCCATCACACTTCTGAACTACAAAAAATATGTTTCATTTGTGTTTTCCCAATTGCTGATATATTCTGAAATATGTGTATATTAATTTAAAGAAATTAAAATTTTGTTGAATGTTAGAGAAAAAAAATTATACCCCACATCCTATACTTTCACTCCCTGTACCCCCAGAAAAATTGTCACTTAGGCCAGTGGTTCCCAACCTTTTGACTCCTGAGGAGCCCCACTGAATCACTACTGGAAGCAGGGCACCCCCAAGCAATTTGTATGATTTAAATTTTAAACATTACACCAAACAAATTAGTGAATTTCTAAATATATATAATTATTTATGTTGAACAAATATGCAAAAATCGAGCAATTTTAATGGAAAAGTTGAGGTTGCATCTCAGCGACTAACTTTTCAATGTTTGGTTTTATTTAGGAAAGCTGAGTCCTCAGGTCGGATTCTATATTTGCCAAGTGATTTCTGTTTTGATTTTTCAGGTACATAAGATCTGAGGAAGCTATGTCACATAAATATATGGTAAGGAAAGGAAGTAAAACCATAAGGGCCTTTCATCTTTCATAGCCTCTCCGTCACTTGTAATTTCTTTGTTGCTATAGCACCTCTCATAGGTTGTAGGAGCACCTGAGTAGGATTCACGACATCCACACTGGTAGGCATTTTCTAAGAGTGCTTGGTCTGGAGGAGCACAAACTCAGGATTCAGAACATAACACTGTGGTTAGTGTTGACTTTAATAATAAGAATGTATTTCTATGCAAGAAAAAACATAACCGTCTAATTTGTGCCATGCAGTTTGCATGCAGCTCTTTGATGGCAGTTTATAGCTCACTGTGCTAGATTACAATTGTAACTCATGAACTGCTCAGTAACAAAATAATCTCTGTAACAAAGGCAGTAACCCACTGTGCTATGCATATTAAATACTGTTCTTTGCTTGATACACATTTTTTGCAGCAGGCTTATTAACCATCTGCGTTACCTTGGATGAGTCACAACTGCCAGGACAAAACTCCCATCTCTCTCCAGAAGGTACATTAATCACCACTGTTATCTTGACACTTATTTTTTCCAAAAAACTGCTGTATATACAAGGTACTTTGCAGTGCTTTTAAAACTGCGGCACAAATTAAGTAATAAATGTAAAAATGCACGTATATCCAGAGGCCCCCAGCTGGAGAAGTGCCTTCCTGCCAGACCAGGCCTGAAGACCCCCTGGGAATGTGTCACAGACCCCTGGGGGCCCGCAGATCACAGGTTAGGAACCGCTGCCCTAGGCCACTTTTATAAAATCCTCCCACTTAGTAGTCCGAGAAAAAAAAGTTTCCTTGTTAGAAGAATAAACAGCAGTATATCAGAAGACATAGCATGGCATCTGCCCTTTGTCTTAGAACTCACAGCAAATGTGACAACATAAACATACAATTTAAAAATGTCTTTATTGCTCATTCACCTTCTTTACTCCAGCATGGTTATTTTGGGGGCTGCACCTTCCCCCGCACCTTTACTTCCAGCTCCTATAGAACCATGGATTTGTTCCTTGAAGGAACGCGGCCCAGCCGTTGCATGTTACATTTTCAGACCCATTCATTTCAGGGTTTTTTGGGGGGGAGGTTAATATTGACTGACTTTAGTTTGGATTTAAATAACTTAAATGTTAAATCCTTTATTTCAGATGGATGTATTTGGCATACCTTGTTTTCAGATTTTTTCCATACCAAATTGAAAACAGTTTATGTTTTTAACTTGCAATTTTATTTGGAACATTTAAAAATGTATAAATATTACCATCCAAAATGGTGGCTCTTGTAATCTGCTTCTAAAACTTCTCATAATAGCGTCACCGTGGAATTATTGGACAAAACATTAAAATACCAGTAAATCTTTGTTAAAATTAAGCATTGCTATCAAGAAAATAATTCTGATTTAAACAAATATTTTTAACTGTCGATATTTTTCAACTATATACCACCAATAGAGACATCCGCCGCTGAAAGTGTTCAGCCTCAGACCATGATGCTGACACAACATGTGGACAACAGTGCCCTCTACCGACAATTATAAGTCATTTCTACAATAAAACAAACTGCCGAGGCAAAACAATATTATTCCAATCCAAGAAATAGTTTGCGCATTTTCACCAATGTATGTAATATTGGTGAATTTAAATATTAATGGAGAAGCTACAGTAAAATTATTATTTGTGAAGAATTATTCTACGTACTCCTTATGAAAAAATGCAATCACAGAATATCTGTGAAGAGTTATCTGATATCGGACAGCGTCAAGCTTAACTGAAGGAAAATCATTATCAAAAACATAATAACCAGAAATTGAAGGGCAATGGATCCGTTTAGCAGGTAGATGTGCTATTAATACTGCTAACATCTGAAAATATGAATATATTTTTGAAAGTTTTGTTTTTATGCAGTGAGCTCCTTAATAACGGATACCAATGGGAATGCTTCAAAGTAGCAGATATTATAAAGTGCGGTCCTAATATGAAGCACGCAGCATCGTCCTTCTAGATCTAGTGCATACGTGGGCGTACGGACGTATGGCTGCAGGATCCCATTTGGAGACGTGTCCGTGCATCCATGCACAAGAAGGCCAATGCTGCATATTTCAGGACCACTCTTGGTTATATCTGTTACCTTGGTGTACTCCCATTGCCATCCGTTGTTATTTGGTGTATTCCAGCATTCTACCTTGTAGTGTAGCCATTTTTAATATAGCTTCATGCACGTTAGGGTAACATATTAGGCCTCTGTGCACTTTGCCCTAGATACATTTTATTCAGCCTCGCACTGTTATTTTACAATAACCAGTTTTACGGTCTTGTTTTTATTTCTTTCTATCACACTGTTTAGCTTAGTTCAGCACTGTGTTCTCAAACAATGCATTCTTGCTCACCCTGTGCTTCAGTCAAGGCTACAGTCTGGTACATTGCCGGTAAATGTGGTAGAAGTTTAGTCTCTAGTGTTCGTAGAAAATACGCATCCTTACGTAGGGACATTTTCTTAGAACATCTGCGTGTTAGTTATAAAAACACATAAAAAACACTTTCTAGTCCTAGTACACGTCAGAGGGAGATTCCGACCAGGAACCTACAACTAGATGCTGACTGGCCCGTTGCAGATGCGGATGCAGATTACAGGCCTTTGCTCAGGTATGAGGGTTGATGTCCTCCCGGGGGAACCTGAAAGGCAGGCTTAGATCTTTACATGCTGTGCTCAGAATATAACTTAGAGAGAACCTAATCTAGTTGCACTATGATAGCCTTATTCTTGTGCTTCACTCTCATCGTTACTATTTTAATCCTACTGTGTTGTGTAGTTCTGGTTATTGCAGCTCACGCTTTGCTATCTAAAATGCAGTCGTTTTATTAAACCAATCTTTAAAACTTAAACTGCCTTTGTCATTTATATATGAGACCGTACTGTGTATGAGAGAACCGGTTGTGACCTGAGTGACCACGAGTCCCCTGGGAAGTACTAAGATGTCATGCGCTCGGCTGCCCAATTGTCTCTTCTTGTTGGGAGAGATGAGGCACAGCTAGTTAGCCGGAGCAAAACCCGGATTTAGAGTGACATGGGTCCTTTACCGTGGGTCAGACTTAGTCCCCCACACTGTGAATGATCTTGCTGCTCAAAATCCAGTAGTCTCATTAGGATAATGAGAGCTTACGCGACAACCTAACTCTTGCGACCCCATCAACACTTGCGACGCCCTCTCGGTTATAGGGACTGCGTTCACCCACCTGCCTGATGAGCTGTGTTCATCATTTAAAAACAAGATGTGGTATCCCCCCTTTGTTACCTCCTTCATGCAACCTTAATTCCACTGCACCCTGACGAAGGTGTTGACCGCTTTTGGTTTTACACCGAAACACACATCGGTGCCTTCAAAGTTTATTCACATTAAAAGTAAAAGTAAAAACAGGAAACGTTCTCATTCAAAAAGTCAACTTTCGTTAGGCCTATGTATAGGCCTTAAACGTGCAAGGTATAAAGCAGCATACATTGTCAAAAGAAAGCACATCTTTTGTTGCAATGTTATGTAATGGGTATGATTTTTCCTTGATATATTCAATATACAACAATTAGCATACTGTGATATCTGTATGTTCTCCCTTGAGTACTCCACTTGATGACTGGGAAATGTATGAAAGAGTGTTGGATTTTTAGCATGTTCGGTGGAGAAGGGTTGGTCCAATTGTACTGTAGAAAATGTGATTTTGTTTATTAGTATTGTTGTTGTCACTTCATACCATTTTCCACAAATGAATAACACATTTGTATAGTACAAATCTGATGAAAAGAGGAAATAATTAATAAGTTATAATGTGAGAAAAGGGATTAAGATTTTTTGATTACTATGTTCTTTAGCTCAATGTTAATGTTGTTAACAAGATATCATTATTGGATACAAATGGCTATAAACATTTAGGGTTGGTGTTTTTTGTTCTTTAGCTGCATTCTGCAGTACACATAGAGGAAAAAGCCTTAAAGCATTGTTTTTGTGCATTAAGGGAGACATTCCTGCACAAAATCAATCCTGCCTGTAACATGAGGGTGCCTGTGTTGGCGTTGGGCAGCAGTTTGTGCACCGTTGCAGGCAGAGAGCAGAAATACACCATATCTTGGTAGATATAGTGCATTCCTGCCCTTTCACCCAGTGCAGCGCAGCAATGTGTCTTGCTGCATTATGTGAAATGTTGATGACTATGTCCCTTAGTAGTCATGTGCTGCAGCACATAGCTGCATATGTGCCATCAGTCTAAAACTGAAAGCGTACAATCAGAAAAAACACCAACATACTAGGACCTTCCTGCATCTCAAACGACCATCTGTTCAACAAACATCCCAGACAGGTTAAAAATTAGTCTGTTTCTTACAATCAGTTTCTTACAAACTGGGTACTTTTGCAAACCCCAACAAATAGGGAACCAAGGTCTAAAAAACAGCATTGAGATCATTATGAAAGTTTAATTGTTGAACTGTATGAGTTGTCAAAAAGGGATTTGCAGTGTGGAGTTAAGATGCATAACTTTAGCAATAAGAGGTTAGTAACAGCCAATCGTCTGATCTCTTTATTAATTTATTAGGTTTCAGGTACACAGCACATTCACTGTGCAGCAAGATATGTTGTTTATAATTCAATGGGCTTACAACCCACCCACAGCATACCATAGTTTTTGTCGTCACTCTCCTTTGCAATATTTTGATTGCTTAGGTCCGTAAACTTCTCTTCCTTTCTTGTGTCAGATCCCACCTGGAGCATGGACCAAGTATGTGTTTTTCCTCATCTTTTTTCAATACACTATTTTTTTTATAAGCATTTCAGTATTTTTCCTGGATGTGCAGTGTGCTTTCCTATTCTTAACACTGGCGTACAGCTTTTTATTTATGTTACTTTCACCCTCTCTGCCATCTCTGACACTTTAGTTATTTACTCCCCAAACCCTACTGCTCTGTGGCACTCTATGCTACGGTACTCCACCTGATGCTACTCAATGCAACTCTACTCTACATCACTCCACTTTACACTACTGCACTCTACTCTATGCCTCTATACGCCACTCCCCTCCGCTCTTCACCACTCCCTCCACTCCATACATTGCCACTCTAGGCCCCTCCACCCCAATGCCACTCCACTTTACATCACTCTACTCTGCCACTCCTCTCTACTCTACACCCCTCCACTACATGCCACTCCACTCTATGCCATTCTGCTCTACACCACTCAACTCTACACAATGCCTCTCTATGACACTCTACACCACTCCACTCTAATCTGCCACTCCACACCACTCTAATCTCAGCCACTTTATGAACTCTACTCTCTGCCACTTCAGTCTACTCTACACCACTTCCTGCTACTCTACTCTGTTAATCCACTCTATGCCACTATACTCCACTCCACCCTATCCAACACACTGCATCCCTTAACACAATAGCTACACCTTGGTGGACATCACACACGACATGGAAACACTACCCATGTGAGATCGAGACAAAAAGCACACCCTTCCAACCACACTCTCTATTTGGTGTAGGTTGTTACTCATGTTGACAAGTGCTTCAGCACCCCACATAGTGGTAATAAGCGCTATATAAATGCTGCAATGTAAAACAATACAATACTCTATGCACCCTTCTCTACACCACTCCGCTTCACTCTACACCAGTCTACTCCAATCAATGCCACTCAACCTCACTTTACACCACTCCACTGTATGCCACTCTACACCACTCCATACTAATCAGCTCCACTCCACACAAAACCACTCCACAGCATTCCACTCTATACCACGGTACAGCACTGTACACCACTCTGTACTGCTCAACACCACTCTACATCACTCTACTCTAATCACACCACTCTATGGTACTCTACTGTACACTACTCTGCTCTACATCACTCTGCTCTAGACCACCCACTCTGCTCTATGCCTGTCCACAATATGCTGCTCCACTCTGTGCCACTCTACTCCAGGTCACTCTTCTCTATGCTATTCCACTCTGTCACTCCATTGTATTCTAAACTATGCCACACAGTGCCACTGGGCACTCTATGCCACTCAGTGCTTGAAATGGAAAAATTAAAGTGCAGGTACTCTGTGCCAGAGTACCTGTTTTGTTCTGAGAAGTGCCGGTACTCTCCAATTAAAAGTATTTAGTTTTTCTTGAGATGTGCCGGTACTCTCCCTCTCAAAATAAAAAAGTGCCGGTACTCAGTACCGGAGAGTACCGGCCCATTTAAAGCACAGTGGCATTGCCACTCAATTCTACTCTATGCCATTCTACTCTGTGCCACTCTATGCCACTCCACTCCATGCCACTCTATGCTATGTCACTCTACTCCACACCACTCTATGCCACACCAGTCTACGCCACTCAGCACTACTCTATCACTCTACGCCAATCCACTGTACCCCACTCTACGCCATCCCACTGAATGCCATTCTACATTACTGTATTCTATGCCACTCTACTCTACACCACTTTATGATACTTCACTCGACACCACTTTATGCCACTCCAGGCCACTCCACTCTATGTTACTGTATGCCACTCCACTCTATGCCACTCTACTACATGCTAGGGGTGGGTGAAGAATTCCACACTGCTGGCAGAGTTCAGAGTTTTGCCCACGCGGAGTTCCCAAAAAACTCTGCATAGTGACCTGAAGCACAGTTTTTTTTCTCTCGCGTGGCTCGCCAATGTTAAGTTGGCGAGCAAGAAAAATTGCTATGTTGGCGAGTGCGTGCGAGATTTCTGAATGCGGGCGGACGTGGCAGGTCACGCCTGCCTGCTTTGAGAAAGCTGCTGCTTGCGTTGAGGAAGCTGCAGCTGAGTAGAAAATCTACTCAAGCAGCAGAAAGAAGTTAGCACCCTCTGGCACTCCACGTGTTGCCGTTTGTGCAGATTTTACAGAGCGGGAAAAACTCATGGCGCTGAAAATCAGTGCAAACAGTGAGACTTACCCAAACTCTGCTGCTCGCAGGCCTCTGCACAGCGCGGTGGAGTTTTTCAACAATTTGCAGAGTTCCATGCAGCAGAACTCTGCAAACTCGTCCAAGGCCTACTACATACTACGCCTCACTATGCCACTTAACTCTATGCCATTCCACTCTACTCCATGCCACTCCACCTCACTGTATGCCATCCCACTCTATGCCTCTCTATGTAAACTCTGTTCTATTTTACTCAACTCTTCACCACTTTACACTACTCCACGCCACTGTACGCCACTATGCCACTACAAGCTACTTTACTCCACTCTGTACCACTCCACTCTGCGCCACTGTACTCAACCCTACTTCACTCCGCTCCATTAAGTGCCACACTTCTTTAGCTCACTCACTGTATTCTATGTTACTCTTCTCTATGCCACCTCACTCTACTCCACACCACCCTATGGCAATCTACTCTATGCCAGTTTACTCTACTACATTCTTCCCTATACCAATGTTATCTACACCACTCTGTGCCACTCACCCCCACTCCACTTCCATCTACGCCACTCCACTCTGTCACTTCACTCCACACAATGCCATTCTATGCCAGACCACTCTACACCAGTCCACTCTATGCCACTCTACGCTGTGCCACTCTATGCCACTCCACTCTATGCTACTCTACTGTACGCCACTCAATGCCACTCAACTTTTAGCTATGCTCCTGTACAAGGCTAAAAGACACTGGCAAAGTCAGTAGCTCTTTCAAAGGTGAAAACTGTTGGCTTTGACAATGCTTGTTTATTTTGTCAAGTGCCAGCTTGTGACTGGAGCCACTTCATAGTGCTGATGCAGTTGACAGGTCAGAACACAACTAGACCAATATTCTGTTCCAGTGTGGTTGGATCATTTTGTCAGGAGGCAAGGAATCTCCTGGCGATTATTAAGGGTCTATGTTGTTCAGGCACCAGTCTGCATTCAAACAGAGCCCTGTGTCTTTCAGAGAGGGGCACTCCTGGTCATGCTGAGGTAGGATAGAACACCTCTGTCAAATAGAAGGGTTCCATAAGGTTTTAGTACTGGCAGACTGCAGTGTATATACTTGCTTAATTCATTGTTAGTTACTCAGTTGTATTTGTTTCTATGGAGTTCCACATTCTGGATCTCCTTATTGTTCCATCCAACGTCCTGCTTGGGAGTTGGTCGGCAGAATCACTGGAACAGGAGATGCAGGACATTAGCTCCTTACCTGTAGAATAAAATAAATAGTTGCAAGACTCTCCTGTGACTATGAGGCTACTTCTTTACATTTGGCAATGAATGAAAACAAGGAAGCTGACAGGAGCTCACCACTTCACATCAGGATTACTCACCTCTTTGGAGTCGGAGCTAGTCTTCTGGTTGTTTCATCGTTCATAGTGATTGGGGTAGTCGTAAACAGCTTTGCAGTTGCCATCAGCACGGCGTGGTTGATTTTCAGCAAGAGCTTCTCATTGCTGTTAATGACACAGGATGCACACAAGAGTCATAGGGCTCATCACAGTGCCATAGCTCAATGGGAAACACCAAGCGACTGGCGCATGTTTAGTGCTATGCATGCTTTTCAACATCATCATGTGGCATGGCACCATCTTTATTTGGGATACTCAGCACAGATAAAAGAGAGGTGTGCGATGTTAAGATGGGATGTCATCTCGCGGACTGGCGACAACGCTTAGACAAACATTTGGTGAAGAATACCAGAGTATTGCCTAAGTTTCCTGTTCAACATATGATTAATGGTACGGTTGTTTACTTTTAAAACAATTATATTATTTTTAAAGCCATGATTCTTAGTCAGCATGGCTACATCCCTTCAACTGGTTAGTATAACACAGTTTCTGCCACAGCAAGACAAACTAGTGGGTTCGTGGAAAGTTTGATTTCGTACTTTTGAAAAATATTTGTTGGCCATAGATGGGGAAAAGTTTGAACCAAGAAGAAAAGCAGCTTTATTATTTCATCACCTAACTCAAGAAGGACAGCAGATCTTTGATAATCTGCCAGAGGTTGATCCACCACTTGCAGAATTTACAAATTGGAATGAATATACTGAAGAAGTGGCTTGATTATGACATAAGTTTACAGAACAAACAAGTATTTTATTAGAAAGATTAGATTTTTTCAAAAGAAAACACAATAAAATCAATGGGAGTCAGTAGAGAAATTTGTATCGGCCCTAATTCATTATTATTATATATATATATGATCAATTGTTTATAGCTATCACTCAAGAAAGATTAAAGAATGTTTATGCAGTTGTAGAGAACCGAGTTTGGCAGAAGTATTAGATATAGCAAAGAGTTCTGAGTGTTCCATACTCGTCAACAAGATGATTACTCAAGACAGTGTAACAGAATCTAGACAGTATTTTTTACATGATTAAAACAATGTGGATCAAAAATGCATTTAAGTAATAATCCTAATTGTCCTGCAATTGGTAAGCGATGTAATGGATGCAAAAGTATTGATCATTTTCAGAGCATGTGTAAAGTTAATACTAAAAATGAAATTCAAGTCAGTTCAGTACTATGAAGAATGTACACAATGGCCCTCATTACGACTTTGGCTGTCATTTCACAGGACCGCCGCTGCAAGGAAAAGATCGCCAGAACTGGAGGTCTTTTGCCCGCCATATTAGGAGTGTTCTGCTGGACCAGCAGACGAAAACAGCATTTTCACCTGCTGGCCCAGCGGAACACTCACCACAACATTGGCGCTGGCTCGTAATTGAGTATAATTCGGGTAGTGAAATGCGCGATGGGGCAGTGCAGGGACCCCCAGGGGCCCCCGACACCCCATTCTGCCAGCCTTCCATGGCAGTGTTTACCGCCATGGAAAGGTTAGCAGATGGGGACTCGTAATCCCAGTGCTGCCCTGGTGGATTATAACCACCGGGACCGCAAGGCTGCAGGCTGGCTGCAGCCTGGCGGTGTCGGCAGTTGGACAGTGGCGGCTCCACCACGGTCATAATAGGGCAGTCGCACCGCCCTCTCTGCGGCAGTCCGACCGCCAGCCTCGTAATGAGACCCATAATCTCTCCAGGGTAGGCATTATGGTTGACATAAAAGACAAATAAAATCAAAGGTCCTTTATGTGATGTCACCACTGGTGGGGTGGATTTGAAGATGGTGTCAGGCTCAGGAGAACCCAGTACAATAATTTCAGATATTATTTTTACTGAGCATTTGGGATCTTGGTGTGACATTAACTGAAGAAGACATACATCTAAAAGCTTTTGGTGACCAGGACATAGATATGTTGTGCTATTTCATTGGTACTTTGAAATGTCTCGGAAGGGACGCAATAACAAAGATCTATGTGGCTATCAAAGGGAAAAACACAGTGTGATGGCAAGATTTAGCTAAGCTACGGTTGTTGCCAGTGCCAAGATCTGAAAACCCGTGGCATTAAATCCTGTAGTAATCTTGAAGGTGTTAGTTGACTTGAGTGGCACCGTAAATAATATCATCATAAAGTTTAGTGAAGGTTTTCGCTCCAAAGTTGACACCATGAAGAAATTTGAACATCTTACAAAGTTTTTAAAAAGATGCCATTCCAGTTCAGCATAAAGTTAGGCCAGTACCAATTAGTATAAGAGATGATCTTAAAACATTATTGGTTAAACTCACTGATGAAGGCATCATTAAGAGCACAGTGTCTTGGTGTTGGGTTAGTCCAATTGCCATTGTTTAGAAAAAAGGGCGATATTCACTTTTGTGCAGATTTGCACACCTCAAATAAAAATATTGCAGTGAATTGTCATCCCTTTCCCAAAATTCAAAATCTGTTGCCAACATTGGACATGCCGAGTACTTGTCCTTGCCTTGTTGGATTTAAGATCAGCATACTAACAGCATAATAACATACTGCAGAGTCACAGGATTTTATGATGTCTCTAACACCCTTTGGGGCATACACATTTTAAAGACTACCATTTGAGTTGGCATCCACGGCGAGTGTGTTCCAGAAGTTGATGGATGCAATCTTAGCTGGTGTCAAAGGTATGATGATGTCTTAATTTCTGCTGACACTGTTATAGATCTTTATATTTTGAACAAAGTACTTGAAATATCTAAAAACGTTAGAATAATTTTAAGATGTATAGGGTGCCTTTTTTTTAACAACTGAGTTAGATTATTTGGGGCATCACATTACTCCTTCAGGGATCAACCCAAAGTTTCATTGATTCAGGCTTTTCAAGGAGTATGCCCACCAAAGGACAAAGACACTTTAAAGTCATTTTTGGGTGTCAGTGAGTATTACTGTCGCTTCATTCAAGGCCTCTTCATAACGTGTTGAAAAAGGATGTGAGATTTGAATTGTCCGACTCAGTTAATGAAGCATGTGAAACTGTCAAAAGAATGGTTGTTGAAGCACAGGAACTATCTCCATTTGCAGCGAGAAAGAACATTTTTATGACTGTTGATGCCAGTTTGGCAGACTTAGAGGTAGTGATATCACAATGGATAGACAAGAAGGAATACACCATTGCTTTTGCTTCTCACTCTTTTAAGGCATCTTGGAAAAATTATAGTATTATTGAGTGTGAGGCATAGGCTTGTCATTGGGCTGTGGAAAAATGTAAAAGATTTATTTAGGGTTCTCAGTTTGATTTGTTCACTGACCATAAACCTTTGATTCCCATATTAGGTGGAAATGGTTCTGGGAAAGCTTCAGCAAGGTTGCTAAGATTGTTATCTCATTTGCAGGAATCCATTTGTAACATCAAATACATTCCTGGCGGGAAAATGTCAGGGCAGATTGTTTATCACGGTTGCCTTTGGAGGTAATGGACCAGAATAAACATTTGGATAATGTACAAATACTTGTGGCTATAGTGGAGGATATTTTGGAATCTAGAGGAATCACTTAAACACAGGAATGGCTGAAAGCAATGGAAAGGGATTCTGTGTACAAGACTGTAAAGAGGATTGTTTGAAAGGGGTAGTCTAAAGAAAGAGCTCTCAAACCTGCATTAAAAGTTTGCACATGTTAGCAGTGAATTGTCCATTGTTAAATACATTTTAATGCCCAATGAGGTGTGTTCCACCAGTTTCAACTTGCGAACCTTGAATTAAAGCTGTTCATGAGGAGCATCTTGTTGTTAGAGGAACATGCAAGAATCTCAAGCAACAGTTTGATGGCCGTGTATTGATTCACAAGTGAGCAAATGGATATTATCATGTCAGACTTGTTTACTGTCAGACTCCAATACACTTTATTATTTTACACAATAAAGTGTGGTCCCCAACTGGTGTTGGATTTGCAGGTCCATTTGACATGCTTCCTAGTGAGAAGAGGATTTTTTTTGGTGCTTGTTACCTACTTGTTTAAGTAAATATATTTCGACTTTTCATCTGCAATCAATGCAGCAGCAGTGGTCAATTTTTGTAAGTAAAAGATTTGACCCTGAGGGACCCCCTAATGAGTTAGTCACAGATAATTGGCACACATTGTACCTAATCACAGGAAATATTTTATTGATTCTTATCACAGAAAGCTTTTAAGTGTAGCCTTGTACTCACCAACTTCGAATGGATTAGTTGAGCGCATTAATAGGTTTTTTAAAAGAAGGCATACACATAGCTATTGCCATTGGTGCACCTGTGGATGAATATTTAAATAAAAGATGTGGTCATATTTGGCCACACTACACACTTTAACAGGTCTATCACCATTCAAGCAGTTAAGAAGAAACAAGCTCATATCAAAATTATGCCCAAACTGGATTGAATCTTTATTGAGGAACGAAGACAAGTGCATGTGTAAGGTAGAGCAAGACGTTTGATACAATTTCACACCAACAAATGTTGAATAAAAGCAGATTTGATGATAAGCTGTATGTGAAGGACATACAGTTACAGGTTGGAGACTGTTTTGATCAAAATACCTAGTAAAGTTAAAAAAGGTCTCCAAAGGTCTATTCTGTTGAAAGTAAAGGGGTGGTGGATTAGAAGGGATTTAGTCAAGGTGTCTCAAGAACAGGCTTGTAGTTTTCTGAAGTCAACAAAGAACATCAATTCTAATGGTGGGGAAAGTGGTCAATGTGGGGCTTGCTAATGGATTCAAGAACTGTTCTAACAACAGATACTTTCTGTTATGACATGTGAGATCCACAGATCCAAGAGGAAAGTACTGGCCATTTGTTGCTGTTTAAGACTCTGTACATAATACTGAATAGAATGGTAAATATAATCCAGTGTATTCATTTGTAACCTCACTTTTCTGCCTATGTTTGCTTTAATTATTAGCCATGGATAAACACAGCTCATGAACACATCTAAAAGTGCTTTCCATTGATATTTCCTGTTTGAAATATTTACACATAAGGGCTACAAATACGGGCTTTGGGTGATTCTGCTTATTTTTGTACTGGCCAAAACATCCAAATACCAGTGGAGCCGGTTGAAAAATGGTCAGGTCAACCCTGGTTTCAGAGATGAAAGAAGGTTTACATTTTGGCTTTATGTATGTTTCTTGTGGTCCAAGGGGCTCACACTTTGTCTCTGGTTTACATCTATTTAATGAGAGTGGGAAGGGCTCATGTTTACAGTATGGTTCTGAATGTGAGAAACACTTTATCACAAGCGGACCATAGTAGCTATGTAAGTAGATATCATGGGGCATATTTATCAAAATGTCATGCAAAGCAAAATGTCACATTGCGTGACAGGGAGAGGGCAGGAATGTGCAATATTCAACATTATATGGTTCATTCCTGTCCTTTCCTTGCTGTGGTCCACTATGTGCTGCCTAGCACCAATGCAAGCACCTTTGCACCTTTGTCACTTGTTAAAATCTTTCACTTTTCCTCCCTTCTTCCTTTTCTGCCTTTCTCTTTCTTGAACTTAGGTCAAAATGAGCATATTCCCATAATATATTCAATGGAAGGAATTGTACCACATTGTAAAGTACCTTCACAATGCTATTCATTAAAATTTTTACAATACATTGTTGGTTTTACAAATATTGATTCTCCATGATACCTTTTTTTTAACTTGATATATAATTTCTTTCTTGTTTCACTTTTAAGTGTGGAACCCCTCTTTATTAGCTTTTCTTGTTTTTTTTTTTAAGTAGCATTTTAGCACCTCCCTTTATCTCTACCCACCCGTGAAGCCTATAGAAAACTTACCTTTACTTCTATCCACCCCTAAACCCTGTCTTTAACCAACCAAGCCCCAAAACGCAATCCTTAGGCCCCTTTACATTTACCCATCCCTGGCCCCTGAAATACCTTTATCTCTTTTTTACTTCTACCAGACACTGAACCCTAAGAAGTCCTTATCTCCATAAGCATCTACCTGTCTGTAGGGGTGTAGGGGATGGGTGAAAATACGGCTTCAAATGCTTTTCAGATCTGCAAATGATGCCTTGCTTTCATGGCAAAGAGGAAAAAACACAAAAGATAGCAAGAAATTAAAAGGGAAAAATTATATTTTTCTAAATTGGTTTAGGATTTTTCTTGTGTTGTGTTTTCAATTTATTACTGTTTGTGTGCTGCATAAATACTTTACACATTGTCTATAAATTAGGCCTGACTGTAAATTACCCAGTATTAAGCAAAGATTATTTGTGACTTTTTGTGGTTCACCCTGCAAGGGATTGTGACTGTTGCTTGACCAGGGCTCACACCTCAGTCAACTAACAACCAAGTTTCTCACACTACCTAAAAGTAGGGAATTTTAAAGTGAATTGAGGTTATATAGATGTCATTGGCTCACACCTCAAAGAAGAAACTAACAACCAAGATTACACAAATCATACAGATGAAAGCTTTATATAGCAGAGCAAGTCTCAAACAGCAATCCCAAGATCTTATAGACCCAAGTCTCAACATTATCCATTACGTTACAGAGAATTTTCAGCCTGAGACCTGAGTCAACAGAGGGGTCAAATGTAACACAGATATCTCATGCTCAGGCGTTGGATTGTAAAGCTATCTCGTAGGTTACACACAACCAATAATTATGCTTGCCTGTTTTCAGTTTCTATTTGTTGAGACTTGTGGTGTTTTTTCAGTGTTTTCAATGTCTTTGAAATGTGCAAAAATCAGTTATCATTGTTTTTTTTCTGGAAAAGAATTGTTAGGATGGTGTTTTTCTCATGCCTATAAAGAATTTAGCTTTTATTATCTCTCCCCCACCCCCAACGCCACAGTCATTCCTATTGTTCATTCTTACTGCCTTCTTTCCTGCACTGAATTCTCTTCTTTGTATGTTTTCCTTGAATTTGCTGTTCCAACTAACTTTTAATTCTTTCTTTATGTCCCTGTCTGTTTCCTTCCCTGCACTCGAACTCCCCTTTCCAGTAGTCTAATCCCACTCTGTGTCCAGGGTGCACATCAACAGGGACATGTTAGCAACCCATTTAATTGCAGCAAATGGAAAGGCTCATTGTGAGCACTTAGTACGTCTTCCAGCTGCTCTATTCTTCAAAGAAATGCTAAAGATCCACTGAATTATCATGTACTTACAGATTTTCTATATATATATATATTTTAAGGTGTGCCCGGTGCTCTAATATTTCTGACCAGTGTCACAGTGGTCTGTTATTTTTCTAGTGATATCAAGATAAGACTGTTAGGTACATCAGTTAGTGGAAGGACAATGATTCTAAGCGTAGTGGTATACAGTGATCTTTATTGCCACAGCCTTGATACCTAAGCTTTCAGAAAGCAAAGCTCCTTTCTGCTCTCATTAAGGGAAGATCGTGCCTCATTCTGTGGATTGAGAACCTGCTGGTACACCTGTGAACATGCTAGCCACTACTCTGTCAAGAGTAGTTCTTTTTGGCGACAATTGTAGGGTCTTGTTGTGTATAGAAACAGCATATTATTTCCTGTTGCAAATTCAGACACCAGAGTGAAACTGTAATCTAGAGTTGCTTCAGAAAATAACATCCGACAGGAAGGAAAAAACTGAAGACCAGAAAAAAAAGCTTCCCGCTGTCCAGGCCAAGCGGCAACATGAAGAGCAAGGAAGAACAAAGCAGGAACTGGAGGAGGTGGAGACTCACACAATTCCAATGAGCAAGCAATCACCAAAATACACTTGTGATGCAACTGGACCCAAATGAACTACCCTAAATAGTGCCAAACAGGAAGAGATGGAATCTTGGAAGTGGTTTTGCCAGCTTGGATTGGGAAACCAGAACTATGATTAAAACCTCAAATACAACAGTAGTTCTAATGCTGTATTTCCAACACTTCCAGAAGAAATCTTAAAAAAGAGCATAATTAAAATTGTAGTCTAAAAAGATACTTTGCTCCCTGTAAACCCTTGGCATGTGGCATGGCTGATATGCCATCATGCAGGAAGGAAGCGCCCAATAGTCTTGGGCGTGGCCTAAGGTCAAGCAGCGATGGACAGGATTTATAGAAAATAGCCACATGGATGCTGCCACACTCAGAGGTCTGAGGAAAGGCAGGTGGATACCCACAGGGAGCTGGAGCTGCTGCCGCGCCCAAGTGTGGCGCAGAAATGTAAGGGTGAAAGCCTTACATATGCAGCAATGTTCAGTGTAAAGTGAGCTGAATCCATATGAGGAGTATCCATCATAGAAAACTACTTAGAGGTAGAGCCTGAATTTCTTATGCCCTGATACCAGAGGACACCCAAGGATCAAAACTGCAGCAAAATTCAGTATTTTCTGTTTTCTACTAAAGGGCAAATATTCCCTTTGGTGGAGTTTTATCAGTTGAATTTGGTTTTAACTGAAAACCGTAAACCCTAATAATAATGTGTATTTTGGTATCACACTTAATACTAAAGTTTTTATATTTCGAAGCAATGTAAATGGAGAGTGTTACTGCTATCCAAGTAAATAATAGTAATTAAACAAACTCAGCTAAAAATCTCAGTTGATTTTTTAGATATTAATGTTCATGTCCTGCAGTTTACAGCAGTTTTCAGCAGGTTTATCATTGCTGCTAACATCTTACAAAATCAGCCAACAATAATTCAAGATACAGAGATTTTATAGTTTTATGCCATCAGAGCTATCTTGACCTCATCAGACTTTCAATAGTTCAGCTATGGGAGATGTTACCATATCTCTCATTCTTCGTACAGCAAGCACCGCTTTCGCTCAAAGACGACAATAGGGTAAAGGTCTTGTTAAGGAAGTCTATCTATTGGCTTGCATAGATCTCAGTCTGTTGGAACCAAAGCTTCCCCTTAGGTTTCACATATCTTAATGACTCGTGCCACAACCCCTGCGGTTACACTGATACTATAGGGTCAGGATTCAGAGTTTCTCATGAGTTGCTGAGAATAAAAGGCTCTGACTTGCAAATCAAGGTTTTTAAAGAATTTACATAGATCTCTCAGACTTCAGACAGAAAATGTATTCCTCAGATTAGAAATTTTAACGAGAAAAGACTCAAACAGAAGTAGCCACCCATTATACAAATTTGGCAATCTCCTCTTTTGACCAGTAAAGCTACCCATTAGGTAATGTGTGTCTGAAAGGGCCCTGTGCCTGGTAGAAAAGTTATGACTTTAGGTCATGCTGATCTTACAGGTTCAGCACCTTAATAACAGAGCTATTTGTCAAGTTACAGAATCGCCACATGCTTAAGCACAGGAAGGCAATACTAAAGCTGAGATACTACAAACCTAATAGTGTTGATACTTTGACAGCAAAGCTACCTTTAGGTTATTGAGCCCTTGCTTGAATCTGCATCTGACAGCAAATTTACCTCTGAGATCGCACACTTCTTACAGACTCAAGCATCTCATGTCAGACATATACCCTGATTAGAGATCTTAGTCCCTCAAACATCTGTCAATAGAATGTTCTGCAGATTATAGCTAGTTTACAGACCTGATTTATGAAAATACCTATTCCTCAGATTGCTAATACAGGGAAATATGTGCGACTAGGGAATAGATATTTTATATGACTATCTCATTTCTGGTTTCTCCTGCATTGTTCTGTATTTAAAGCTTTTTAAATAATATATATGAGGGAGGCATTTACCTGCCTTCAAGAATTTGTACTAGTATGTATTGCCTTAATATAAATAAAACACACTGAGGCAAAAGCCAACATTTTTTGTGAACACCCGTATATTCAGCTGACACTTTGTATTTAGCTTAGATCACAGCAGTGCAAATGTCCCTTTCTGGCATTGAGGAGTTGAAACACCTAAGTCTGAATCTGTTCCTGCAGCCTTGTAGTATAACTTTTCCATATATCAGGAATAACACTTATTAAGTAACAACGCAATATGGTACAACCAATGCTGCAGCATCAACCTAGGGAAAACCTGTGCAAAACAACAAAATGCATCAATTTTCAGATGCCCCAAGAGACGCGATGGAGCTATCTGTAATGCTGGGTGCTAGAATAACAGGGATACACGTGTAGCCCTCACTGTCAGATTTGTGTATTGCTATTCGAAGCTCTAAACCTGCCCTGGAGTACTAAATAAATGCCATATAATTAACAGTAGCATAGAGATCTCAGGCAGGCAGAAATCTCTACACGTCCAGCAGAGCCACCAATGCGGCAGCTCCCATGAAGGCACTGAAGCTTTGCTTTGTAAGTGCCATGTTCAATGTGCCCACACAGCAAAGTTTTTGTTTTTGAACTACAAACTCCAGAAGTGAGAGTTTGCTGTTGAAAAGCAAAACAATGAATTGCCCTGATGTACTGGGAGTTTTTCCCAGTGTCTAGGTATATGAATTATGTTTCTTGCTCAGGACTACGCGGCTTTTCCTAGATGTGTCAAACAGGAAAAAATTATTTCAGAACTGCTGCCTTCAATAAGGCAGATGGTCTGACATCCATTGATGCAACAACTTAGCACTATCCTGATAGGTTGTGTAGTCCTGTAGGAGCTAGGTGGGGTCAAGGATGATATGTCCCAACCCCTCCTGGAGACCATAACCATCTAAACACAGTTCTGCACTCCAGGCTGTGTGGGCCTCCAGGGGCAAGGGGAATTAGATTCAGAGAAAGAGAGAGAGAGACATCGTCAGATAAAAAGCACTCCTATATTTTCTGTCTTGTGGCCTCTGCAGTGGCTAGGAAGTGTTCAAGTGTGTTTCGTACTGAAAAAGGTAAAGGATATTTTATACTACTTGAAATTAAGTTGCATCTCCAAATCCCTACTTTTCTGGTATTGTGTTAATCTGACCTATGCAATGTATTCGCTCTCTTCCACTAGGGAGGATATCATCCTTAACTTCAGGGCTGGGTTGTTTCCAGTAGTTTTGTTTCTTAAAAAAAAAACAGAAATGGCAATTTGATTACTAAAGATAACTAAAAGACCAGGGTTATTGGTTTTCTACCCCTTCCAAAAGAACTTTCCAACCTGCTGAGCCCAACTACCTGACTTCCAACTTCCTAGTGACTGCACTAGGGTTTACATTCAAGAATTACCACCATTCCCTGAAACCCTCACAAAGTCTGTCTGCCTTAGGCAGTTCAAAAATGTGTGTGTCAAAAAGGAGTTCTAGTGACCAAGCATAGAAAAATAAATCTTGTTTGACAATTGTGAACAACTATCTTGAAAATAAATCAACAGTTGTTACTGTTTTTATCTTTTTTTACAGGACTCATTATATTGCCTTGTTACTGATCAACTTAACTTTTTACCTTTTTCAAGCATTTATTTACCAACGTTAAAACAACGAATCTTGGCCAACTACCAAAACATACCACTAAAATAAAAGTGAATGAAGATATTTCCTCCTGGATGCACATCACAAGGGACACCAGTCAAGGATGCCCCTTGTCCCCAATGGTGTTTGCCTTGTTGATGGAGCCCTTTGTGAAGGTGTGCACCCAATAATTTAAATTGTCACTCTACATGGACGATGTACTTTACTTCTTTACTGACCCCACCACCTCATCCCTGCACTCAAGGAGGAATTTGCGTATTTCAGAGAGGGTTCCGATTTGTGTCTTAATTATATAAAATCCTGTGGAATGGGTATTGCAGCAGACCTATAATGGCTTATCTGAGCACAGGACTCTATCTAATATCTGTGCGTCCACATCTCAAGTTTGTCAGTGAATATATATCAGTGCAGCATCCCACGCCTACTGTTCGCTTTTTGCAAGGACCTTTATTGCTGGAGTAAACTGGAAATCTCCTGGCTAGGTCGGATGAACTCAGTGAAAATGAACTTTCTGCCAAGACTTCTTTACCTGGGGCAAACCCTACCTCTCCTATTTCCCAACTCTACTCTGGACTTCATTTAAAAAAGAACGCCTCTCCTTTGTGTGGTGGGAGTGTGCCCCCATAGTCCCGAAAGCAGTTCGTCCTAATCCATTGTTCTTCATAATGTAAGATCTAAGTTCATAGGTACACAGATATGACTGGCCCTGGATTGGAATTCCAATGTGTATGACAGAGGGTGGGTTCATGTAGAACAGCACTTTTCTCTTATAACACTGCATGTAATGCTTTGGCTTCCTCAACTAACATGGACTGCGAAATAGCATATACTCCATTCCACCCACACATTACTTGAATACTGATAGCACATTACAAGCAAAGCAGGCTCCATGTCATTCCCCTCCCCACTGACCTCTATTATTATTAACCCAGCCTTCCTGTCAGGCATCATGGACCTGAGCTTCGCAAATAGGTACAATTGTAACATCATCATGTCTCTGGGTGACCTGTACTTCAATGGCGAGCTTTGCCATCGGGAAGAACTGCAGGCAGGGTGGCAACTGGGATGAGAAGATGATTTTACACTAACACAGCTTCTCCACTGGGCAGGCCCACATGGAGTAAGGGAGAAGGCTAGTAGAGCAAAAACTGCTTTTAAAACCAACTTGCAAACAAGCTAAAGTGAAAGGAAATAACATGGCTGCAATGAGCTATCAAAAACTTGAGCACCAAAACTAAACATAGATACATTGCTTCCTGGGAAAGGGGCCGGGGGCGCGAAATCTCAGATGTATTTGATGCCCTTTTCAATTTATATCATCAATGTCACACAGCGGGAAATACAAATAAGTTCCTCACACGATGGTACCTCCTCCCAACCTATTTGCATGCACTTTTTGGTAGTCCGGCCTCTTGTTGAAAGAAATGTGGACAGAGGGGCACTTACTATCACATGTGGTGGTCATGTAGCCTTATCCAGGCTTACTGGAAAGAAATTGCGTCCCATATTAGAAACATACCGGGCATCACACTTACCCTGAACCCGTTACTAATACTCCTGGTTGAAACTGGTGAAGGCAGCATATGTCCTCTATCCACACCAACTGGTGATGTATGCCTCCCCCTCGCCCAGTATAGGAAACGGGCGAGCACACCTCACATGCATGTATGGTGGGGCAAAGCCTGGACTACATAGGCTCTTGAGAGGCTGACAGCTCTAGTGCCCACCAGAATGGGCAAGTTTAACACAACCTGGCAACCCTTCAAAACTTATACGAAACTAAACCGATCATCGACAACCAATCCCACATATGCCCCAGAACTAGTCTGTAGGGCTGATCTCCATGTAATGTCATCATCCTCCAGTTTCTCCAATCATGATACCCCAGATTAATTGCACACCAAGATGCCTTCATTCAGACATGTAACATTTTTACAACGTTTTGCCATGTGTATATTTTGGTATGATATGTAACACTGTCTATTTACACTTGCTATATTGCTCTAACAGTGAAAAATAGAAAAATAAAGTGGTTAAAAAAAGAACCTAGGAATCCCAGGAGGACAAGTAAGCAATACTTGTAGCGCAGCGCACACCTTCATTAATGGTATTTCTCCTGCAGGTTTCTGTTGGTCAGTTGACTTTTCTTACAGGTTTTCGTGTTATGGCTTTTGGAACTGGGGGTGGCGTTTGCGAGGCGAGACTGCTCCAGTGATGCAGGTGCGATGTATTGCTGTGTGCAGTGGCTGCTGAGGAGGATCCAATCCAAAACTGGAACATGCAGGTAACTCCTGTCATCCAAGGTAACAGGTAAGTACAAGTATTGGCAAAGCCAATATGTCTCCGTAATCCGAGAGCTATTGAGCGCTAAAGAAGCGCTGTGACCCAGCCTGCGCTGTTTAACACAAGTAAAGTGTGATGGGATATTGTGTGGGATATTCAGTTGTTAGACATTGTAAGGGCCCACCACACTGTAAAACAAAGCTCAAATTGAAATGCATAATGCTTCTTTATGCACGTATTGCATTTGTTGTATTTTATTTTTTTTTAAAACACAGACCATTATTGTTAAAATAGCGATGATCCTTTTACTTTTGCTGGCTCTAGTGAAATTCAGCCGTTGTATAAAAAAGAACACAAAGAAAAAAAGTGAGCAGTTCGAAATGATTCACATGTGGGAGGAGATGGAGCTGATGAAAACAGGAGCACTCATGTGGGGTGCTCAAACACAAAGAAAAAAGTAGCTCCTAAAACGGGAGCAGTGATGGACACAGGTAGTTGGTCCAAGCTCTTGGGAAGGGCTAAACTCAAGAAGAGGAATGAAGCATGCATGCCATTAATAAATGGGGACAAAGGATATGAGAGACCTATGATGTAGTGAGCAAATGGTAAGCCTATGGGATGGCTGAAGCCCACAAATTTGACACAACACATCTCTTCAAGTCAGTGCATGCACTGCATAGCCAAGACCTGAAAAGTAAGAAGCACTTAATGCTGGATGGACGGGAATTTGAAACCTTACACGTTCATGATGGTCGCATTTTCATGAGAGCTGGCACTCTTCTGAGAGCAAGATTCTGAGTTTGTCGTCAGGATGCACTGGATACAACTCGGCAGGCGCATCCATTACAGAGGATTCTTGTCTTGGTCTATCTGTCTTCCAGCGTGAGTCTGAGAGGCGTAACACATGCCACTGCAGCAGAGGGGGCCTCCTGCCATTCAAGAGGGCCCCCATTCAGTCCAAACCCCATTATTATAAATGCAGATAGCAGGCCCTACTTCATTTTGTTTTTTATTGCTTTGCATTTTGACCTTATTACTGTTTTAGTACTGCATAAATACTTTACACATATCTTCTAATGTAAGTGTCTACTCTGTACTATAGATACCAGGGGGTTGAGCTCAGGTTCATTTAATGACTCTAGTGATCCACCCTAACAAACAGTGGGGGTCATTAGCCGCCCGCCAAGCTGTAACCACCGGGAGGCCGCCAATGCGGCTGCACTCAGGCGGTGCCCATTTGGACATCCCCACTGGGTCGCAACATGGGAGCCGGCTTCAAATGCAGCTGGCGGTGTTGCAGCCGTGCGACGGGTGCAGTTGCACCCGTCACACTTTTCACTGTCTGCATAGCCGACAGTGAAAAGCCGCATGGGGCCCAGTCAGGGGGCCCACGACTCCCTGTACCGCCAGCCTTTTCCTGGCGGTTCATACCGCCAGAAAAAGGCTGGCGGTCGGGGACTCGTAATCCCCTGGGCAGCGCTGCTAGCAGCGCTTGCCAGGTTGATTATCACCGCCGGGGCAAAAGTGGCGGAAACTTGGTTTCCACCCGCCGGCCCAGCGGGGATGTGGGCCGCAACATGGGAGCCGGCTCCAAATGGAGCCGGCGGTGTTGCAGCCGTGCGACGGGTGCAGTTGCACCCGTTGCGCTTTTCACTGTCTGCATAGCAGTGAAAAGCCGCATGGGGCCCTATCAGGCGGCCCCTGCACTGCCCATGCCATTGGCATGGGCAGTGCAAGGGCCCCCAGGGGCCCCACGACTCCCCGTACCGCCAGCCTTTTCCTGGCGGTTCATACTGCAAGAAAAAGGCTGGCAGTCGGGGACTCGTAATCCCATGGGCAGCGCTGCAAGCAGTGCTGCCCAGGCGGATTATCACCGCCCGGCAAAAGTGGCAGAATACCGCCGGCCCCGGCGGTGCGACCGCGGCGGAAGGGCCAGGAAGCACCACCAGCCTGTTGGCGGTGCTTCTGTCATTTTAGCCCTGGCGGTCTCGGACCGCCAGGGTCAAAATGACCCCCATTGTGTTTATTACCTGGGGTGAGTACCTATACCCCAACTAATATACCAATTTCTTACAATAACTAGTCCATATTTGTGATCCCAATGTTTAATATAGTTCAGAGTTTTATGGTCTAATATTCATCAATTGTTTTTTTTTATTTTTTATTGTAAACAATGTCCTCTTCATTTGGATCCATTCAATTAAAAATACATTTTACCTTACCTTACCTTACCTGCACAGCCAATTAAACATATTATATTCTAACGAGATTTAAATCATTTGTTTTAAAAAATCGTTTGATTCTTTCATACTTACCATCATTCAAAGATGTTATCAATTAGGTCATGTCAAAGTGCATTTCCATCATCATCACTGTCCTTCTGCTCAGGCATGCCCACAACGTCACCCTAGAGTTCTCCATGATAATCATTATCTGGTATGAATGGAATTTGTCCCCTCCGCAGGACAATGCTGTGCAGTGTACAACACAATACCACAATTTTGCAGACCAAAGAGTAGAGGAAGGCTCCACCAGATGTATCAGACAACGGAACTGTGCCTTCAAAAGCCTATAGTACCGCTCCACCCATCCCCTAGTTCTGACATGTGCCTCATTGAAGCAGACTTCCCATGGTGTTGGGTTCCGAAAAGGAGTTAGAAGTGAAGCATGATTCGGGTATGCAGAATCACCTGTAAAAGAGTTATGCAGGTTCAAACAAAATAAATTTAAATTTAGGATTTAATAAAAGCGTTTTAATGTTTTTCAAATTAAGACCTACAGACCAGTGTACAAGTAGACTCACCAATAAGAATATGCTCAGTGCTGCTAGGTCTGCCATCTGCTATGGTATGTTGCTTTTGCGTAGCACTGGCGAGATATGGGTGGATCCTGGAAAACTGGCAGACACACTTGAAATGTCGAGATCTGATTAGCAAACAACTTGAACATAGAATGAAAATGCTTTTTGTTCCCATAAACCTGCTCTTGACCAGGAGGTAGAGCTAATGCTGCATGGGTTCCATCAATTGAACCAACTACAGTTGTAATGCACCTCAAAGCACAGGGGTCTACCTTGATATTGTTTAATGTAGCATTGTCAGATGGAAATTGGTTGTAGTTATTCATATGAGTCATACATTGGCACATGATATCCAAAGCTTGGCTGAGAACAGCAGAAACAGTTGGTTGGATCATCCCACTGTAGTCACTAACAGTATATTGGAATTAACCAGATGCACAAAAATGTAAGAAAGACATTGTCCTGACAATAGGTGGGGTGGCTGTGCTACTCTGGAGTCAAGCAAGCAAATCACATTCCAATTGTTGGCTTAATCCTTTAACCCCTTCGATGTGTCAGATGGCCAGGAGCCTTCCAACGCATTGGTGCTCGTGTGCGTTGGACGGCTCCTGGCTGTCCGCGCACATGGCCCTTGAAATCCCTGTGGTGCAGGCACCAATGGGATTACCTTTCTTCTAAAACAACCTTGGGATTAGGGGAGAGCTTCCCCAACTCCATAAAATGTTATGGGTTTTCAGTGGCTGCCCACCACAGGTGTTGCCATCCTCCACCCCATATAAATGGAGACCAAATTCTTTCTGTTCCTCCGGGGGTGCGGGGCAAATAGGGTAATAACCCCCAATCTGCCGCCCCCCCAATGGGTGAGGCAGCAAGCCCATTAGACACCAGGGATTTTGTTTTCTTTTTTTTAGAAGGTGTTTATACCCAATCTGCCCCTGAGGGGCACAAAACCCACTAGACACAGGGATTTATTTTATATAAAGGATATAAATTACGTCTAAAGTCTTTCTGCCTCCCCTGCGGGGAAGATAGGGTAATTATCCTTAATCTGCCCGACCCCAGGGTGCAGAAAGCCCACTACACACCAGGGATTTTTTTTTAAAGTCTAGGGGTTGGGGGCTGCCCAGAGTGGGCACGGCAGTGCCCTCCTGAAAATAGGCACAGGTTTCTGCTTCCTGGGGGGCAGATGGGGGCTATTACCCCCATCTGTCCCCCGGGGGGAGAAAGACGACTATACACCTGGGATTTTTTTTATTTTCATAAAGGAGGTGTAGCGGGCTGCCCACCATGCACATGGCCATGCCCCCAACCCACATAAATGGGGACCACAAATGTTTCCCCCCCATTAAGGGGCAGTGAAGGTAATTACCCCTGATTTGCCCCCAGGGGGTAGAAAGACCACTAGACGCCAGGGAATAGATTTTTTAAAAAAAAGAGGGTTTGGGGCTGCCCATCATGGGTATGGCCATGCCCCTACCCCAAATAAGTGGGTGCACAGGCTTTCTGCCCCCATGGGGAAAGATGGAGGTATTTATCCCTGATTGGCCCCCTGGGTGAGGAGGGCAGACAGCCCACCAGACAGCAGGGATTAAAAAAAAATAGAGGTGGTGACTGCCCACCACCATGGGCATAGTTATGCCCCCACCTCAACTGAAGGGGTCAACCATCATCCCAAATGCAAGCAAGAGTACATGTGACTCTTTTGGTTTTGATTTTATAAATGGGCCAAGAGAGCTTTGCTAACCTCCAATATCATCCCACTTGCAATGGTGAGCGGCTGAACTTTTCGGACTTGGGTAAGCTGCCCCCTGCAAAATCCTACCAGACACTTCTGGAAACTAAATATCTAGGGAAGACCAGGGTGGTATGCTTCACATGCACCCCACACCATTTTCTTACCCACAGTGCCCTGCAACCCTCTAACTTTGCCTGAAATCACACATTTGTCCTACATATCTGTGATGGAAACTTCCGGAATCCCTAGCAGGAACCCACAAAATTTCTAACACCCTGCATTGCCCCATCTGTACTGATAAAAACTCTGCCTCACATGTGTGGGTGCCCAAAGCAGAGTCAGACTAAAAACGTATGGAAAGAAACTGCCCATTTGGACCCGTGTTGGTTACCCCTCAATTTCTAAACATTTTTGTCCCTTTCCTGTCACATGCAGCTGGCCCACCTACAAAAGTAGAAGTATCCTTTTTATCGGGAGACCAAGGGGAATGCTGGGTGGTAGGAAATGTGTGCCGGTGTGGTGATCCCATACAGAGATGTGAAGATAGCTAAATTTGAGGTTTGCAGGGGATTCTGGGTAAGAAAACACAGAGGGATCCATGCAAGCCACGCCTCCCTGGACTCCCCCCGGTTTCTAGTTTTGAAAACTGTCTGAGTTTGGTAGGTTTCCCTAGATGCCCGCTGAGCCTGTGACCAAAAATGCAGGTGTCTCCTTGCTAAAATAGGTCATTTTGTGATAGAAAATGTTGATGTGTCCTCACTACGTTTTGTGCCCTTTCCTGTCACCGGCACTTGGCCCACTCACACAAGTGAGTTTCTATCAGGGAGCTGCCGGGCCACCCGACGAAGCACCCCGGAGGGCCCCGCAAGGGCGACCCGGTCCCTCCGATCCCTTCCGAGTGTCACAACGGGAACTCCGTGTAACATTTCAGCCAAGCACCGGGGACTGGCTCAGACGGCCGCCATCCTCGGCTCGCACCTGGTCCTGCACCTCTGGGGACTCAACGGAGGTCCCCTCCCTCTGGGAGTCAGGGTCTCCAGCCGTCTCTCCACCTCTGGGAACGGCTAGATCCTCCCGCTTCCCTTTCCGAGATCTGGTGCGCCTCCGGCTCCTTCAGAGTCCTCCCATGGGGGGGGCCTATCCCGGGCGGGCTCTCCCCCTTGTTTCAGGGATCCCCTTCGGGCTTCAATGCCCTCCTCGGTCAGCCAGTCCCATGCCTCCTCCGGAGATTCAAAGAAATACGCCCTACCAGCCATAATGACTTTAAGCCGCGCAGGGAAGAGGAACATGTACGAGAGTTGCATTGCTCTAAGTTTTGTTTGACTTGCTCATACGATCGGCGGCGGGTCTGGACCTCTCGTGTGTAGTCTGGGAATATTACGATCTTGTGGTTCTCCCATTGAAGATCTTCTGAGCGTCTCGCCTCTTTAAGGATATTGTCTCGATCTTTAAAGTTAAAAAAGCGTGCGATCATCGGGCGCTTCAGGCCACCCAGAGGGGGGCGCGGTGCAAGGGCTCCGTGGGCGCATTCAATTGCAAACCAGGGTGAGAGGGCCTGGTCTGGTATCCAGGTCTTGATCCAGCGCTCCAAGAATTCCGAAGCTTTGTCTTCCTCCGCGCCCTCCGGGAATCCGATAAAACGTAGGTTGTTGCGTCTTGATCGATTTTCTGCATCTTCTGCACGGCGGTGCAGCTCGCTTGTTCGAGTCTGTAACTGGGCCACTTTTGTTCTAAGATCAGCCAGTTCGTCCTCAGTTTGGGAGACCCGGCCTTCCACTTCAGTAATTCGGCTCACTGCATTTCTGAGGTCTTGCCTGATAAGGCCCATATCCTCTCGCACTTCCCCGATTCTGGTCTCCACGGCTGACTCTACGACTGAATTGCTTGGAGGATGGCGCTCACTCCGTCTAGCGCTGGGCCTCCATTAGCAGTTTCCCCTTCTCTCCTGGGGCCCGCCGGCATCGTGAACTGGTCGATTTTTTGCTGGGAGGCCGGGGGTTGTTTGTTCGCTTTGTCCTTTCCCATTCTGTCTCAGGAAGTTGGGGGCCGCTTATGTCGACTCCCAGAGCCACCTCGTCCAGATTCCGGCTCCCGAACCGCCTCGACAGGGGGCCGTCTCGGAGGAGGTCCACCAGCGGGGTCTCAATAGCACATGCAGGTGGACATTGTCCCAGTCACCTCCCTGGGGTCTGGCGGCCACTGGTCCTCACCACTCCGCCAAGTCACGCCATCAAGCGACTGTCCGGTCCTGCGCCAGGCCCTGCCTCGCTCCTCTAGGTCATCAGGAGATCGTAGGACTCTTTGCTTCCCCGCGGCCCAACACGCCTCCAGCAGATCCCCCTGGCCGGGGTGGCCGGTATGCACTGCTTGCATTGCGTCCCCGGGACGTGGCTAGGGCACGGAGAGGTCCCCCCGCACCAGTCAGGATTGTAGATCCTATTCTTTTATGGGTTCAGCCGCACGGTCTATTATTCCGATTGGGACCTTTCTGCTTGTTAAGTTTGTGTTGGAGCACCTTCTTTCTTCCGAGGGGGGAAGAGAGGGCCCCCACCTCCCGGCTCGGTGTCCTCTCGCTTCCCAGGGCCGAAAACCAGCGGCCCCAGGCGCCCAGAGCTGACGACCGGGAGCGGGAGTGCCCCACGTGGCGGCCCCTTCGTTTAATTTAGATTTGCCTCATCCTCCTCCCGGAGCTTCGCGTACCTGCACAGCGGAGTCCGGGCCGCCGGGAGTCTCTCTTCAGCCGTCCGCACAACCTCACCTCGGCCTACTGGGGCCCGGGTCCCAGTGCGCAGCGCCGGCGCCCCCGGCATCGCTCACAACACTCAGGACGGCCGAGTCAGCGGGCAGGCTCCTCACACCGGCCCGGCGGGGCGCCGCAACCACGGCCGCCACCCTGATTTCTTCACTTCGGTCAGACCCGATGGAGGAGTCCTCTCTCCATCCCAGGTTGTCTCTCACATCTCCCGGACCTCCGCGCACCTGCACGGCGGGGTCCGGGCCGCCAGGAGCCTTCCCCCAATCGTCCGCACCACAATCTCGCTTCGGCCCACGGGGGTCCAGGCCCCGCAGCGCCGGCGTCTCCAGTGTCGCTCACAATGCTCAGAGCGGCCGTATCAGCGGGGCAGCCTCTCACCTCGGGTTCGCCAGGGCGCTGCAGTCCCGGCCGTCATCTTGGATTTATCGATCCGGTCGCGGCTGGCGTTTACAGCTCAGATTTCACCGATATTCGTTTCAGGGGGATCCCTGGGGTCCAGGAGCCCACGGGCGCATTTAGGGCAGTGCCAATTATTTAGATAACGGCAGCTTCATGGGGCGGATGACGGAGGGGTCCAGAGCACTCTCAGAGTGTGACCGCCATCTTGACGCCCGAAGCCACGCCCCCCCTGTCAGGGGTTTTTACACTCCCCCTATATTGTTATCTCCTGCATATAATTTTGTATCTAAATAAATATATTTATCAGGAGAATGGCTGAATGGGATAAGCATGAAGCAGAGTATGTCCCTGAAGATATTGGTAATCAGTTAGAGATTGATTGCAGGGTTCAACAATCTATCAACGATGCCCTTGTTAGGGCTTTTGGTCCTTTTTCCGGTCAATTACTTGACTATGCTCGCACCCAGGGTTGGGTGAAAGAACCCCAGACTCAGGGCGAAGGATCAAAATCTACCTCAAAATCTAAGAACATTGGAAAGGGTTCGGATTCTGCATCTGTCGACGCTCAAGCTGATGCTTTTGAAAATCTTCGCCACAAACGGACCAGTGAACATAACTATAGCGTCAAAAAAGACTTTTGCCTTTTCTTCTTCAGGCAAGAACTCCTCATCTGAGGATTCTGATGATTCTGATGCCCCATGTCCTAGTAAGAAACCTAAAAAACAAGTTTCCTCCCCTAAGGTACTAGATTTTGATCTCACCGAGATTATCCACCCCAGGGCGTCCAATTGGATTCCTCCTCTGGAGGTTGCTAAGTATGTACAGTACCACATTCGTAAGAGTTTCAATAAGGAGGTGCGGTCACACCTTCGAGCGGAATGCCCTAGACCCGATCTAGATGGCACAGTTGCAGAAACTCTAGAAATTGATCCCACTATGGGGACTTTTATGAAGAAATTCGCCAGGGTCCCTAAAAAGGGTCTGGACAGGTCGTGGCGTAACTACCATGACAAATTGTTAGACATGTCTGGTCCTTTGACAAAAATTCCAGAATTGGCTTTCCACGCCGAGGAATCAGAGACACTGGTGGACACCAATGTTTTAATAGGTTGGGCACAAAGAGCCATTTGTCAACTTGGCAACACTAACGGCGCGATCTCATAGGAAGTCCATACTCATGTGTATCGACCCTAAACTAAATGATTTGCCCACCTCTGAAGCTGGTCCCTTGGCCGACACATTGCTCTTTGGGGCCTCATTCATCAAAGAACTGGCTAAGTTCTGTTCTACTTATTCCTCCCTCAACAAGGCACAGATGCCACTCAAAAAAGTTTTCAAAAGAGGCCTTTTTCTCAGGGCCGGTCGTTACAGAGGGAGGATGTCCGGCCGCGGATCTTTCTCAAGTCCTCAGAACTACTACCCAAGTGGAAGAGGAGATTGGTATGGAGAGCAGTCTTCAGACACCACCTTCTACCCCACTTATGACAGAGGAAGGCTGTAGGAAGTTGGCTCTGTATATACTATCTCAAAGTAAGAGATAGTGTGCACAGAGTCCAAGGGTTCCCCTTAGAGGTTGACAGTGGCAATAAAAGATAATACTAATGCTCTATTTTGTGGTAGTGTGGTCGAGCAGTAGGCTTATCAGAGGGTAGTGTTAAGTATTTGTTGTAAACACACAGGTAGGTAATAAATGAGGCATACACACTCAAAGGGGGCCATTCAGACCTTGGCGGACGGCGGAGGCCGTCCGCCAAGATACCGCCGACAAATGACCGCACTGCGGTCAAAAGACCGCGGCGGCCATTCAAACATTTCCGCTGGGCCGGCGGGCGCTCTCCAAAAGAGCGCCCGCCGGCCCAGCGGAAATGCCCCTGCAACGAGGACGCCGGCTCAGAATTGAGCCGGCGTAGTTGCAGGGGTGCGACGGGTGCAGTTGCACCCGTCGCGTATTTCAGTGTCTGCAAAGCAGACACTGAAATACTTTGTGGGGCCCTCTTACGGGGGCCCCTGCAGTGCCCATGCCATTAGCATGAGCACTGCAGGGGCCCCCAGGGGCCCCGCGGCACCCCCTACCGCCATCCTGTTCATGGCGGGTTTCCCGCCATGAACAGGATGGCGGTAGGGGGTGTCTGAATCCCCATGGCGGCGGAGCGCGCCATGGAGGATTCAATGGGGCAGCGGTAAACCGGCGGGAGACCCTTTCTGAACCGCCGCGGTCAGAATGCCCTTGGGAGCACTGCCAGCCTGTTGGCGGTGCTCCCGTGGTCGGTGATCCTGGCGGTCACCGGCCGCCAGGGTCAGAATGACCCCCATAGACTTAACTCCAGGCCAATAGTTTTTATATAGAAAAATATTTTTTTTAAATTTATTTTAGAACTAAAAGATTCGAGATTTGAGGTAAGTACATAAAATGCAAGGTACTTCACACAGGTAAGTATAGAACTTTGATTTAAAACAGTAGTACGCACAGTTTTGGTTAAAATGGCAATAAGTTATTTAAAAAATGGACACAGTGCAAAAATCAATAGTTCCTGGGGGAGGTAAGTTTGATTAGTTTTTGCAGGTAAGAAAAGCACTCACACAGTCAGTCTCCTGGGCATAGACAGCCCACCGTTGGAGGTTCAACGCAACCCCAAAGCCACAGCACCAGCAACATAGGGCCGGTCAGGTGCAGAGGTCAAAGGAGGGCCCAAAACACATAGTCGCCTATGAAGAACAGGGGTGCTCTGGTCCTAGTCTGCTTACAGTTAAGTACCTCTGTCCTCGGGGAGCAGACCAGGGGGGTTTTGTAGAGCACTGGAGGGGGGACAAACACAAGCCCACAAAACACACCCTCAGTGGCACAGGGGCGGCCGGGGGCAGTAGGCAAAATAGGCGTCTGGTTTGCTATTGAAAGCAATGGAGGGACCTGGGGGTCACTTAGGCGATGCAGGCAGGGCACAAGGGGGCTTCTCGGGCCAGCTACCGACTGGGCTAGGATGAGGGTCGCCTGCTGGTCACTCCTGCACTGGTAGGTGGTTCCTCTCTGTCCTGGAGGCTGCGGCTGCGGGTGCAGTGCTTGGTCCAAGCATTGGGTTCCTTTGTTACCAGGCAGTCGCAGTCAAGGGGAGCCTCTAGATCCTCTATGCAGGCATCGCTCTGGGGCTGCAGGGAGCTCGATTTAGGGTGTCCACGTTGTTGGAGTCACCTGGGAGTCCTCTCTGCGGTGTTGGTTGTCCTGGACTCCAGCCGGGGGCGTCTGGTGCAGAGTGTGAAGACTCACGCTTCTGGCGGGAAGTGAGAGTCTCTTTAAAAGTTGCTTCAAAGTTGCAAAGTTGTTGCAGTTTCTGAACAGTGCCGCTTTTCTCTGGGGTTTCTTGGTCCTTTAGGTGCAGGTCAGTCCTCTGCGTCCTCAGAGGTCGCTGGTCCCACTGTATGCGTCGCCGTGCAGGTTCTTTGAGCCTGGAGACAGACCGGTAGGGCTGGGGCCAAGTCAGTTGGTGTCTCATCGTCTCTGCGGGGCTTTCAGGTCAGCAGTCCTTCTTCTTTCTTCAGGTTGCAGGAATCTGATTTCCTGGGTTCAGGGTCGCCCCTAAATACTGAATTTAGGGGTGTGGTGTGTTTAGGTCTCGGGCAGTAGCCAATGGCTACTGTCCTTGAGGATGGCTACACCCTCATTGTGCCTCCTCCCTGAGGGGAGGGGGGGCACATCCCTATTCCTATTGGTGGAATCCTCCAAAACCAAGATGGAGGTTTTTTAAAGGCAGGGGTCACCTCAGCTCAGGGCACCTAAGGGGTTGTCCTGACTGGTAGGTGACTCCACCTTGTTTTTCTCATTATCTCCTCTGGACTTGCCGCCAAAAGTGGGGGCTGTGTCCAGGGGGGCGGGCATCTCCACTAGCTGGAGTGCCCTGGGGCATTGTAACACGAAGTCTGAACCTTTGAGGCTCACTGCTAGGTGTTACAGTTCCTGCAGGGGTAGGTGTTAAGCACCTCCACCCAGTGCAGGCTTTGTTTCTGGCCGCAGAGAGCACAAAGGCTCTCACCCCAGGGGTTCAGAAACTCATCTCAGTGGCAGGCTGGCACAGACCCGTCAGTCCTGCACTGAAGGATTGGGTAAAATACAGGGAGCATCTTCTAAGATGCCCTCTGTGTGCATTTTTTAATACACCCAGCACTGGCACCAGTGTGGGTTTATTATTCTGAGAAGTTTGATACCAAACTTCCCAGTATTCAGTGTAGCCATTATGGAGCTGTGGAGTTTGTTTTGACAAACTCCCAGACCATATACTTAAGATGGCCACCCTGTACTTACAATGTCTAAGAATGGACTTAGACACTGTAGGGGAATATTGCTCATGCAGCTATGCCCTCACCTGTGGTATAATGCACCCTGCCTTAGGGCTGTAAGGCTTGCTACAGGGGTGACTTACCTATGCCACAGGCAGTATTTTGTGTGCATGGCATCCTGAGGGGGATGCCATGTTGACTTTGCCTTTTTCTCCCCACCAACACACACAATCTGCAATGGCAGTGTGCATGTGTTAGGTGGGGGCCCCTTAGGGGGGTGCAACACATGCTGCAGCTCTTAGGGACCTTTCCTGGTCACAGGGCCCTTGGTGCCACTGACACCTTTTATAAGGAACTTATCTGTATGCCAGGGGTGTGCCAATTGTGGAAACAATGGTACATTTTTAGTGAGAGAACACCGGTGCTGCGGGCCTGGTTAGCATGGTCCCAGCACACTTCTTAGTCAACTCAGCATCAATATCAGGCAAGAAGTGGGGGGTAACTGCAACAGGAAGCAATTTTCCTACAAGGGCATTCCAGATTTCGTAGAGGGTCCTGCCGAGGACAACAGGAAGCAATTCATGAGGCTGAAGATGCCGGTAAGCATTATTCCCCACTCTCAGGTTCTTCTGAGGGGCAGAGTGGGATTATTCTGGACAATTGGAAACAGATTTCTGGGGATCCCTGGGTTCTTCAGACAGTATTGGGCTTCAGGTTGGAGTTTCTCAGTACTCCTAAACAATTGCAACCCCCTCCTCAAATGTATTTTCCCTTGCAGATCAGTCCTATATAGACTTAGAGGTTCAAGCCCTGGTCGACAAAGGGGCAGTAAGTTTTCCTCACCCGTACGGGTTTATGAGCCCTATTTTCTTAGTAGACAAAAAAGGTAGGGGTCATCAACTTGTGTTAAACCTAAAAGATTTCAATTTTTGGATCCTGTGCAGACACTTCAAAATGGAAGGAGCACACATGTTGAGAGATATTCTATTAGAAGGCAACTGGATGGTCCTCCTGGACCTCAAGGACGTATATCTATTGATTCCCATTTTTCCTCCACACAGGTGATACTTACAATTTCTGTGTAAGGGTCCCTGCCTGGAGTTCAATGCTCTCCCCTTTGGTCTGTCGTCGGCCCCTGGTGCGTCACCAAACTGATGAGACCAGTGGTGGAATCACTTTGAGCCAAAGGGGTGCGACTGATTACATATTTGGATGACATATTGTTGATGGCTCAGGATGCACAGACTCTCCTGACTCATTTAGAATGGACTATTCATCTCTTACAGGAGCTGGGCTTCCTTATCCATGTGCAGAAGTCACTATTGAGTCTGTCTCAGGTGACAGATTTCCTGGGATTCTAAATAGATTCAGTTTGATCACAGCTTATTCTGCCCCCTCAAAAAATTCGCAACATCAAGAGAGAATTGACGTCTGCTTTAGTCAGCGCAACTGTGTCGCTGGGGACGATTGACAGGTTAGTGGGTTTTCTGGCCTCATCTATTCAGGCTCTTTTTCCGGCTCCTTTTTATTATCGTGCTCCACAAAGGCTCAAAATCTAACATTTGCGTAAGGGTCTGAATTATTCAGAACAGATTCTGTTATCCGACAAAGTAAGGTCGGAAATTCATTGGCGGCTAGAGCATATGGAGGCTTGGAACGGCACAGCCATTTTCGGTTCTTACTCAGAAGTAGTGATCGAATCGGATGCCAGATGCTGGGGCTGGGGGGCTCATTGCGGTTCTTTGGTGGCAGGGGGTCGTTGGTCAAGATTGGAACAGAGTCTCCACATCAATTGCTTGGAGCTTCTGGTGGGCTCATTTGCCATAAAGAGCCTCTCCCCTCTGAAGACGGATTGTTGCATATTGTTGAAGATGGACAATATATCAGCAGTCCAATATGTCAACAAATTGGGGGGACAAAGTCCAGGATCCTGGCCGAAATTGCCCAGGAATTCTGGCATTATTGCCTCAGCCATCATCTCGTTGTCATCTCAGATTATCTTCTGGGTTCACAGAATACCGTAGCGGACTAGAACTCCAGCTTTCTGGAAGATTCCAGTGATTGGAAGCTAGATCCTTTGATTTTTTCCTCCACATAATCAGAGAGTGGGGCCCTTGCGGCATGGATCTTTTTGCTTCTCGTCTCAACTCTCAGATAACAACATTTTTCACCTGGCTTCCGGACCCTCTAGCTCTGGCGATAGATGCCTTTCTTCAGGATTAGACGCACTTTTGGGGGTATGCTTTTCCACAATTCATGATGATTTCCAGGGTTCTGTCTAACATATGGTGACAGAAGGTGGAGATTGTTCTGGTGACCCCATTCTGGAGAGCTCAGCCGTGGTTCCCGGTAGCTCTGCAATTAGCTTGCACTCATCTGCTTCTCATTCTCCCTTGTCAGAATCTTCTGATGAGTCTGGAGGGCCTTCAACATCCACTAGTCTTGTCAGGGAAACTGATATTGATGGTTTGGATGGTTTCAGGTCAAGATGGGATTCCCCATGCATTTCGTAGCAAGCTGCAGACTTCATAAAACAAGCTTGGCCTGCAGGCACTCATAAACGGTATACATCAGCCTGGCACAGATGGAGTAGTTGGTGTGACGTGTGGGTTTTTTTTCCCGTGGGGTCAGACGTTGAGTTGATTGTAAATTTCTTAGCAGAACGCACAGGTTCAGGTTTGGCCTATAGAACGGTCAATAACTTTAGATCCGCTATTTCTGCTGGTCATGAACCCATTCAAGGTAAGCCTGTAGGGGAACATCCTCTGGTTTGTAAGGTTATGAAAGGTATCCGTTTTTCAAATCCTCCTTAGACCTGGTCTTCATCCTTATGGGATGTGGATATTGTATTGAGATTTTTAGACAATTGGCCTTCTAATAGGTATCTTTCTAGAAAACAGATTTCAGCTAAATTAACTAGGTTACTCTGCCTTATTTCATGTAAAAGAGTGTCAGATGTTAGGGCATTGGATTTAGCGGGGAGAGTTTATTCTCCTGAAGAATACCATCACGAGAAGGACAAAAACTATTTGCTGGTCAGTAACTTATCCAATGTTTCCTGATAAACCACAATTGTGTGTAGTTCGATGTTTGAAAGCATATGAAGTAACCACTGAAGAATTCAGACAAGACTCTAGGGGTCAAGTATTGGTATTGTTACAGAAGCCTTTTAAGGCGGTGTCGCCTGCTATATTATCTAGATGGATGAAATGGTTAATGAGTGAAGCTGGCATAGATGCAAAGAAACTTGGGGCATATTCGGCAAGGGGAGCCATGGCTTCCAAGACATATGCCTTAGGTTCTCGTTTAGAGGACATTATGAGAGCGGATTGGTCTTCTGAGTCTACTTTTTGAAAATGTTACAATAAACCGGTGGTTGATGTAGCTTCAGTGGTATTTGGACAGCTTCAAATGAGCATAATCGGAGCCTCCGGTCCTGACATAGAATAAAAAAAATGTCTAGGTTACGCGTCAAGAATTTTCAATTCTTTTAAGGACACGGAGGCAAGGATTATTCCTCCCATATATATATATTTTTTTTATGACTCTTAGGGCTTAATGTTAAGAATTTGGGGAAATTTTGTTATGCATATTTATGAATACTGCCCTCCCTTATTTTTGTATATAGACTTGATCACAAAAGTGTTGATAATTGTATATCTGTTCTTTGGAAGATATCACCTTCAGTTTTTTTACTATTTTAGGGTCTGATCAGAAGACTCCGTGAATATGAATCTTCCACTGTTCAGCTTTTGGAGAAGACAGCTCTGTGGATTTTGTTCTTGTTGCAAGAGATTCTGTTCCTTTTGGATATGGCTCCTCTTGAGCTTGGTTCGTGTTAAGTTCACCTGTAAGGAGTTTCGTTCCTGATGTTTATCTGACTGTGACAAAGAAAGAGGAAGTGACTTTAGGGGTCATGGTTTATATGGACATGGGTCGTGAGATGTGATTGGTACATGTGATCTACTGTAAAGCATAATGGGTATTGATGTTTTTTGTTTTACTGTTATTTGATGGGCTGTTGTGTTGAGACAGCAAAAAGAAAGAGAAAGCATAATCCTCGCATCCGTGTCCTTAATAGAATTTAAATTTCTTGACGCGTAAGCTAGATTTTTTTTTTTATTTATGCTTCCCTGTCTGCAATGAAAAAAAAAATCTCCTTAATTCTGTTTCGTTCCGCCTCATTATGTGTCAAAGGTGCGTTTCCTGTATATCACATTTACTCATTTACGTCTATAACAGATTCCAACAATCACTCATTTTGGTTGGCAACAGCGTTTAATTGTTCATGCATTCTTTTCTCCATTGTCTATCCAATTGCCGTGCTCCTAGTTATGAAAGGTGGCAAAAAAACAAAAAAAAATAGCATTTGTGGTCTTTCTTTTGTTGCTACAGTTCTGGCTATTATCTCCCTATTGTTGTCCTTCTTTCGTTTTTACACCTCATAGCAACAAGCATCCTTTGACTCCTAACAACGGCGTTGGAGGGTGTTACGTCAGGGCGCCAGCTGCGTGACGCGCCCCTCCCTTGGTAACCGGCGCTCTGGCTCAGACAGCTCCCTCTGTTCTCCTCAGGACCAAGATGGCGGACGGGGACGAGTGCGCGGCGGGCCCGGACCAGTTCCCCTCCGGTGTACCGACTGTGCCTCCCGGTGGTTCTTCGTCCCCGTCACCTGGCTCTCCGCCGCCCTCCTCTGGCTCTCTGCCAGCGGCAGAGCCCACGCTGCAACGTATGTTCTTCTCTCATGATCTGGTGTCAGGCCGTGTTCGTGGTGCTTTGCGCTTTGGGTTGGTGCGGCTTATTCACGGAGAAGATTCGGACGAAGACGAGGACGATGATCGCGGAAGCTCTGCCTCTGAAGAGGGCCCTGCGCAGCCTCTGCGCAGGGGCTACGTTCGGGTGCAGTGGTACCCCGAGGGCAACAAACAGGCGATCAAGGAGAGCAGGGTAAGAGATATCCAAGGACCGGGAGTGGCACTTTGACAGCGGAAATGCGACCAATAAGATCAAAGGCCGTAGCGTGCGCAGGAGGAGGGAAGGGTCGCTAGAAGGTGTTGGTGAAGGAGGAAGCGTTTCCAGGAGACGCTAAGGAGGAGGTCGAGGATGCCCAAGTATAGGGGTGGTGGTACTGATAAAAGCAGGCGAAAAAGTATAGCTGGGTGGCAAGGAGCGTGCGTTGAAAAATCATAGATAGAAGATTAACGAGAAGAGCACTTAAGGGACGAGCATAGAACTTGGAAAGGATATTTTTCATAAATCAGTGAAATAGAAGTATTTAAAGGAAAATAGGATATAGAATGACAGTAAGCAGAAGGTTAATCGAAACTAGATAAAGGCCTTAACAGAACTGGGTAGATGGGCGAGGTACGAGCAAGCGGCCACAAAGAGCAACTGGGGGAGGGGGTTCAAAATGAGACCGCAAGCAGACATAAAGAGCCGTTTCTGGCAAGAATCGAAATGGGACAGGTTTAAAAAGTGATATGAGCCACAGGTGAGGCGCCTTTAAAAGGGATAATTATGCGTTTAAAATATATAGGGTGAAGAAAGCAAGTCATGACGGTATTTGATTTTTTTTCTGAGGAATGCAAGTAGCGGATGCAATCTTGAGGGTTGGTGGAGCTGCAGGGCAGTGAAGTGAGGCAAGCCACTTGTGAGGAGGGGGTGGGAGATGAGAGTGCAATCTTAAAACACCAGAGTTGTAATCAAGCAGTCTCTGCATTAGTTTCTGATGTGACGTAAAGTAAGAGACTAGTCAGGGGCCGGTAAAAGACTCCATATGGGGGTGGGGGGGGGGAGTAGGAAACATAGTCAACCATTTGATTTGGGGGAGGCTCGGAGAAGGCAAGGTGGCTTGGGTGGTGATAAACAACAGGTGAACTATATTTCACACATGGGAGCCTGTGGGAGTCGGAGTGAAATGGGGAAATGGAAGGAGTTAACATAAGTTATCATTTGATGAGCCTGGTAAAGGAGATTACAGTGGGTAAACGTTACCAGGGTTTATTTGAAAAGTAGATGAAACCTTCGTTGATAGTATGGTACCTAGACACGTCCTGGGCACACTCTGACTTGAATCTAAAGGGTCAATCTGGGAAGTGGGGACATGAAAGCCCAAACAAAGCATTAGAGCAACACGATGAAGATGCAAGTTTTTACTTTCATATAAACAGCCTTCTCCCGTTTCCTTTATATACCCAAAGTATAATTTACTAACCACAGTCTCCTTTAAGAAATATGCCGACAGTTAAGAGTTGGTTAATACCCTCCCAGTACTTCTCGAGAGCGAAGTGAACCATGAATGTTTGCGGTCTGGTGTACAGTCATATCACCCCTAAGGTCAGACTCGCTTGATTTGTCTGGTGCTAAATCAAATAAAAGTAGGGAAGTTGCCAGGGTAATACTTCTTTGTGTGTGTCTGTCTTGTTGCTTCTCCGTTTAGGGTCAAAACTGGCACGATCCATTAACCATTGCTCTTCATCTGTTACGTCAATTGTAGGAGCAATGCAGTCAGCTTGAGGTTGACAAAAAATGTTGAATAAGATACAGATTAATGTGAAACCACCAGGCTTTGCATGGGAGTGTTCAAGTTACAGGTTTATTTATTTGCGTAGTTAAGTAAAACCATTGCATGCAGCTATAAATAAGCAATTTCTCACATTGTAAAATACACAGTTCATAAAAACAACACAAATTGTAATTTCATAACAAATTGAGAACTGTTTAAATTGAAATCAGAAGCCTTGATGACCTCGGATATTATTTGACTCAATATATAACTTTCAATTGACTAGTGTTAAATCGACCCTCTAAAAGCAAGTTGTTAAGTGCTCGTGCCTTGTGCAAGACCATTCCTGTTCTTGTTTTGTGTCTATTATCGTGGTCCTTTAACTAGTGCAATTAAGATCCTCTTGAAACTGGCTGTAAAATGCCAGTGACATGTGCCCAAAGAAGTGTTACTATGCCCCTGCATGGGAGTGAGATTTGTCATCTAAGTTCCAGGACTTTGGATCTAGCAAATGTACTGATGCTGACAGTAAGATAGCCAGCTGTTAATAAAATTATTGTATAGTGGTGGTGGATTACAGAGACTAGGTAAGGTTTTGGCAGGACATTAAGGGCCTGATTATGACCTTGGCGGATGGGATACTCTGTCACAAATGTGACGGATATCCCACCCACCGGTTTACAAGTTCCACCAGTTTTAATGGTCCTTGTAATACAGCGGGATATCTGCCACGTTTGTGACTGAGTATCCCATCCACCAAGGCAGCCGGAGTATATTGATGGAGGTGCCTGAGAGTACATGTTATCTATTATAGTGGATAACAACATGCATGTGGTTAAGATTGTGTAAAGAAGATGGCATCTGTTAATGGTTTGAGAGTGCATGTAGGAGGAGGACATAAGCAAGTTGTGGATAGTGTGCCAGTGAAGTAGTAGACATAAGAATGCTTAGTGGGAGAATGGGAAAAGGAAATACGCATGCTTTTTCTGTCGCTCTGAATATATATTGCCTTGGTGGGTAAGTGTAGAAGTATAGATGCTGGCGATGGTGACAACTAGGGTTTCATTTTTAGAAGGGTGGGATTAGCTGGGAGAGGTAATTAGCACATTGTTTCTGGGAAACAGTAAGTGAGGCAGATCGTGCTGCTCACTTGAGATTGTATTCATAACTCAACAGAGATTTTTCTGTCGGTGAACCTCGCTTGACCATAAAAATTGATCTGTTATCCAGTATGCAGTAATTAGGAAATCTAAATATCATCTGTTCGGGTAGCAAAGAGGATGATATGAAAAAAAGTATGTTATAATCTGTGACTCTGTTTATATTAGAAGTTGGGGGAGGTTGGATGCTGGTTTTATGGCCATTATGCTAGCTGTTAGAACTTGGATCGAATCTGAATGAATGCATGTAATATACATTGTGGATCCTCAAGAATGAGAGGCATGCAGCAAGGATCTCTAGACCGGAAGAGGCTATCAGTGGCAGTTTAGACTCAACTGCTTGTTGATGTTGTGTTCATTTGTTTTATTTTTTATTTTTATAAAAGCTATTGTATGAGAGTAGAGATACAGAAGGGCATTATGGTAGAGGTCGAAGATGACAGTGGACAAGCTGAAATCCTGGAAGAATTCTCAGGTGAGAGGGTCACTACACCTGGAGATGCCTAGGTAAACAAACTGGTATTGATTGGACAAGTAGGAGAAGGGACATTATCAGTGAATCCCATTATCTCAACTAATTTCAGAGGGCAAGCAAGAGGCACTGGGCCCTACCGTGGTGGTTGTGGTCATTTACTTCTGATGTCCCGGGGCCCAGCCTACTGTGAGCTTTGAGCACCTGGGCAAGTACCCCTTCTGCACTTGACTCTCAGTGATGGAGTGAGTCAAGCAGCCCAAGGCTTCTCGGGTATAAATGACTGGTAAACACTGGCTCCCAGCTTAGTGTAAGTTTTTAGCAAGCAAAATAATTGAAAGTCCAGCCAGACACTTTATAAGCAAGGTGAAATACGGTACACACTTAGTAATACCATTCTCTTTGTATGGTCTATATTTTAGCACAGACACTAGCGTCTTGCTCTTCCAACTATGGATCTGGTTGTTCCGCTCCTCCCCCGTCCCTCCCACCTCCCCAACAATTTCACTTGAGGTAACATCAAGGCTAGGCTCTGCTAGAGAATAAGAGTCTTAGAAGTTCCACAATGGCTAGTGTGTGTCCCAGGTCCCTCCGTGCTACAGTTAGATAGAGCAGTTACCCCCACCCACGGATCTGCGACTCAAGGTTTGATCTTACTCTCTCCCGCTGGACACAAAACAGAGCCTAAGAGCGTCCAGCAATCCAGGGTCGAGGTCAGAGGTGGCAGGTGCTGACAAGGAGCAGCAATCTCTTCACTGCTGGCATGGGGTTGGACCTCGGCAGCACTCCTCAGTTGTTTCGGTAAGTACTCTTGTAGGCTGATAGAAAACTCTGGTTGCTCCTGAACTTCTGATGACGACGTACCAGCTCAGAGTTTATAGTTTGCACTTGGCTTGTGGGTCACAACCTACTTCTACTTTAGCGCCCCCCACTTGGCATTTGGAAGTTGCTTCCTGCACTCGCAAGGCAACACTTCCATGTGGGTCACAACACTGTCCAGGGTGATGGCCCTCATTACAACAGTGGTGCACCAGTGTGACAGCTGTCAACTCACTACGGCCCCCACCTGGCATTTCGGGGTGGTTTGGGAGGGTAAGGTAACAAACACAAGTGAGGCAGTTTCACACTTTGGGTCATAGCGCTGCAGAGGGTGACAGCCCTCTCTCTAACACCACTGCACCAGTGTGGCAGCTCTTAACCTTCATGAAGTCTCTCACCTGACATACAGGGTGTTGTGAATGAGGCTCAGAGGTTGATGGCCCTATTGGTGTAGCCGTCCCTACATAAATGTGAATCTCACACTTTGCTCCTGGGATCCACTCAACAGGATCCCCACTGGATGTCACTCCTGGCAGCATCCCACCCCTCACAAGGTCCTTTGGTCTTTGGCCAGGCAGAAGCTGGTGTTCCAGGGCGAGTGGTCTTGATTCTCCTGGGTCATGCACCCTCAACCAGTTGGGAGAGTGGTCTACTGGTCCAAACAGTCAGCACTTGTGCTGAGATTCTCCATGTTGATGTACAGCTTTAGTTTCACAGTTTAGGAGTCTTAAACCTCCCTCTCCCTTTTTATCATCCATTTCCCTGACACAAATGTGATTGTGTCTGGCTTTAAAGTTCATGTTCTGGGGGTTGCTAACTTTGAGGTGTCCATTCCTCTGTTGTGCTGTTCCTCTGTTACAGCAAGAGTGTCTCCAAACCTGACAGCCCTAAACATAGGTAGTTGAAGTGACTTGAGGTACGCACCTGGATGTCAGCCTCATTGATATGTGCGTCAAATGGTTTTTAAAAGCCCCAGCCCTCCTCTTTGATTCCCTTATCAGACCATCTCCTTCCTTACATATGTCCAGACTCCTTGACCGGTGACTTCTTAGAAGAAAAGAGCCATTTTCTAGTGCACAATTAGCCTGACTTTTCCTTCCTCCAGTGTGTATCTCATCCAGCTCTCAGGAATGCAGCTATTTACATATCTTCGGGGAATCCTCTATCTCCACATGTTCCTCCAGTAAGTCCTGGCCTCTGAAAATGGAACCAAGAGGCTTTGTGTATTGTGCCCTACACACAAATACCTGTGTGCAGGCTCCCATGTACGGTATCCTTCACAGGCACACCTACATCCCATTGCACACTAGCAACCGGACATACTCCCACGCAGACTGTCCAGCACTGCATACAACCCAGTGCAGGCCAGGCTGAGTTAAGCACACAGCAGCAGAACTTTACGAGAGTGGGGCAGGTAAAAGGGCCTGTTCACTCTGTCGATCACTAAAACCTAAAATACTGAATGCTGCCACCACTGTGGCCATGCTATTTAATTCCCCTCCCCCCGTTGCAAAGACACCGACCCAGCCAGACCATGGTAAAGGCCTAGGTCATGGTGCACATGCAGGATTCTTGCTCGCCTATGACCAGAAATTGTAACCAAGGATCCAAATCTCACAGCAGCTGGGTCACTCAGGGCAGGGGTACATGTCCATAACAGCAAGGCACTTTTCCGTCCCACCACCCATTGTGGACTTTAGGGTGTGGATGCAGGTGGGATGTTTGACTATTTTGAAGGCAGCTGAAGGGTCTGGCAGTATCAGGAACCAGTGGTCACCTTTATCTGTGGTCAGGAAGGCATTGCCTACGATTTTTAAGCTTATTGTTTCCATGCTGCAGCTTTATCTCAAACAAGATTAATAGTTGTCCAGTATATGGTTGGCATTAATATGATCCTGTAGTTGAACATAAACTGCTTTTTCGATAATCTTGCATTATTCCTTTAATGCTACTCCACACATCACTTGTAAGTAGTTTACATCATAAAGAAAAAACACTCTAGAACAGAACCAATCGGAACATATGAAAAGTGTGTAGTCCTCAATCTACCTCTTTAAATGCTGCATTTCTTAAGATAAACTCAATCAAAACAGTCCTCCGAAGAAAGCCACCTCCAATGGAAAATGTCAAACCAACCAAACTTCTATATAGACTTGTCTTATTGAGAATTCTATGAAATTAACAAATAAATAAATAAGATTGATACAATTCATAACAACTAGTATTCTCTGTATAGGTAACCTTATTTGTAATCTAACATTGAAGATGAAAACTTGTAAATAATACATATATACCATTAAAAGTAATACATTTTCTTTGAAAAGTCATGTATTGATAAGTCATTTTCTCCCTTTTGTATGTACAATTTAGGGGATGAGGGAGGTGGGATAATGTCAGCCTCTGTGTCTTTAATGAAATTCAGATTCTCTTGTCATTTTATTTGGAGAATCGCTATTTCATTACAAAACCAGAGGCTTCCATTATGCAAGTTGAAAGCTCTTCAGTGCCACATCAGACACCTGATAAATTGGTTTAAGGTAATGTTTCTCAAAGGTGGAGGAATTAGACCAATCTGCTGCTTTTAAGATGTCCTCCAATTTACCCCCCTTTTTAAAAAAGCTTGACTCGCCATAGCACCCCTCCTGGAATGAGCTTGATATTTCTGTAAATCGATTCCTGTAGATGGCATTGTCCATTTTACGCATCTAGCTATCATAGCTGTAGTAACTGCTTTGAAAGGCTTAATATGAGAAATCAAAAGTTGTTTTGTTCCTTCTGATCGAAATTCACTCATTCTGGCCTCATACTCATTCATGCAGCTCACGACAAAAAGCTTTCGACAAGAATCAGAACTTGGGTAAAATTATCAGACATTGTTTTTGTTCTTTTAGTCATTTCAAAGGTAACTCCAAAAGCATCGTAAATTCCATTACTTAGCGCTAATTGCTTCTACAAGAAATCAAACAGAGTAAAGAGGCCAATTTCATGGAAAGTCTTTTCAAGCCTAAATACTTTTTACTAGGCCAGGAACAAAACAGAGAGAATCAGGTTAATATCCCACAAAGAATTATATCTAGCTTTGGGAGGTCTCCTCAGCCTAATACTTTTGAGTACCTTGCACACCAAAACATTCTTACCTACCGTTCTGTTGTTAACAAGACTATGACCTGCAGATTGCAGACCTATAACCATTAATAGTTCTGTAGCGAAGACCTTTCTCAAGTTGTTCTACAAAGAAGTAAACAACTTCTATTATAGGTGCCTTCGTGGGATCCGAATTCTCCATATTCCTTTATACTTAGAGTGGGTACCTGGAACCCAGGACTCCTCCAGGTGTTGTTGAGCTGATCTCGAAAGGCCTGCCATTTCCCTAGATCTCATGATACTCTCCATGCAAGATGGTTCAAAGTTCCATTCAGACCTAGCTTCTGTTCTTCTCAATCCACGTTTTTGAAGTAAACCTGGCCTGGCTCTAAGAAAGCATGGAATGTCGCAGGTTAATTCCAATGTCATTGGAAACCAAGCCTGAGAACTCCAAAACGAAGTTACTAGAACTAGGGAGCATTTCTCTTGTCTGATCTTCTGTAGAACCCTCTGAATAATAGCAAACTGGGGAAATGCATATCAGTTTATCCCTCACCAGGATTGAAGGAAAGGGTTCTCCGCTAGAGCACCCGGGTCTGGCATTCCAGTTGAGATGTTAGTCTGCTCGCAAAGAGATGTATTTCCAGAGGACCCCAGATTTGTGATATTTTCTATATACAAAGTTTGTTCAGCTCCCAGTCGCTGAAGTCCCTCAAGAACCACGAATTCCAATCTGCCGATACGTTTACTTTCCCGGGTAAATATTCTGCCTTCAGACTGATTTTGTGTTCCAAATAGAACATCCAGAGCTTCTTTAGATTTGATACATCTGTGGATTTTGTTCCACCTAAGCGATTTATATTTGCTACTGCAGAGATAGTATCCATGTTTAACACAACTGCTCTGCCTTGTAAACGTTTCTTGAAACTCATCAGTGCATAAAACCCTGCAGTCAATTCTAAGTAGTTTATATGATGCCATTTCTCTGCAAAAGAACACAAACCACCATTTCCCTGTGAACCAACGCGTGCACCCCTACTATCTAAGCTCACATCAGATTCCAGAATAAAATCTGGAGTGCCACCAAAGATTGCTCTTCCATTCCATGCTTCCACATTCATCAACCACCAACATAACTCTGACCTCGCTTCCACATCTAGAAGCACCTTGTCCCATACCATAACCCTCCCTGTAAGACTTTTGCTTTTAACCTTTGCAAAGCCTTATAATGTAAAAGGCCTGGAAATACTGCCTGAATAGATGCCGAATGAAGACCTAGAAATCTTGCTAACTCCCTTACGGTTAGTTTCTCAACGGAGAACATATCTTATCTCCCTTCGAATTTTGGTCATCTTTTTTAAGGGAAAATAAAGTATAACATTTACAGTGTCTACTATGAATCCCAAGAATTCTAGGCACCTTGAAGGAACAAGAACAGATTTCTCTTTGTTTTCAATAAAGCCCAAATTCGTTAGTAGGGACGTAACCATGTCCATATCTAAAATGATTTGTCTCTTGCTTTGAGACATAATAAGGATATCGCCCAAATATATGATCATCCGAACTCCTCTTTCTCTGAGGTATGGAACTGCTGCTTTCATTACCTTGGTAAACCACCATGGAACTGCTGATACACCGAAAGGAAGTGCTTGGAATTGGAATAGTCGGCCATGCCATGCAAATTGAAGGTATAGTTGAAATTCCTTGGCCAAGGGGATGGTAAAATACGCATATTTCAGGTCTAGTTTTATTAACCAATCCCCCTGTAGCAACATATCCCTCAACAGATGGATCCCTTCCATCTTGAAATTTCTGCAAATTAAGAACTTGTTCAGTTCTCTTAAGTTTATCACTGGTCTCCACCCTTTCTCCTTTTTTTCCACAAGGAACAAGGTACAAAAACTCTCTGGTCTAAAGGTACCTCTAGAATTGCTCCTTTCTGTAATAAGGATTCATCCTCTTCTACTATTTCTTTTGTTGGTCGGTGGATAAACTTATTTTCCTTGGGAGATTTATTTTGAAAGGTTTGTCCCCAAAAATCTGTTTTGAATCCCTGGACAGTATATAATACCCATGGACCTTGTGTAATTGTTTCCCAAACATGGGGGGGAAAGTTTGAGCTGTCCTCCCACTTTTGTTACGGAATAGGAACAAGGACAAAAAAAAATCATAGTGCTCACCCTGGTATGATGCAGAGTTTTGTCATCACTGTCTAAATCCTCTTCCACACTGGAAAACCCCTCTTTGGGTGTAGAAGGGCACTGTTGGACCTGTCTGCGAACCTCTGTACGACCCCCTTGAGAGTATCTTGAAAATTGGGACCTTTGCAAAAACCAGCTGGCAGAAAGTCTCCTTCTGCTGACCCTATCAAAAACACCTGTGTTAAACACCTTAAGCATGTCGGCTTTCACTTTATCAAGTGCAATAAATGTTTCCATGTACTTACTAAGCGTCTTAATCATGTCTTCCTCAAAAAGGAGGCCTTTTGGGTTCTCTGAAGGGTCCTTCTCCGCTAGATATACAAGCTTTGGGTTGATTTTGGTTAAAACAATTCTACGTCTTTCTGTGTTGAGGCCTGCATTAGCTTTGCCTAGGAGGACCATGGCTCTTTGGCTCTAACCCTTGAGCAAATTGATGTTTACAGCGAGTCCATTGGTGTGAGCCTCCTATACCATATCTATTATTCATGCCAATGGACCAACTACATCCAGAAGGCGATCCTGGCAGGATTTTAATGATCTTTCGAGCCCCTTTCTAGGGTCACATCCCTGTTTAAATAAAAAGGTTATAAGTTCTGGATCAAACTTAGGTGTCAGACACTCTTTGTCCTCATTCACTAAAGGTCTGGAGCATTCCACCTTTAAAGTATTTCTTGTACTTTTCTCAAGAGGATTTCTAATCCAGCATTTTATAAATTTAGACTGCACTTAGTGCTTCTAGGATGCTTTATGTTGTCAGTAGAAAGCATCTCCTCACCTAGGGGGGGTCTCTAACAATCTTACTTGAGGTAGACTGGGTATTTAGGTCCAGGAGGTACTCATCCAGAGGTAAGGTGTTGCAAGAGTCGTCTTCGGTCTCACCAGAAAATAAGGTGTCAGTTAAGATATCTGTTGTGTCATATTGTAAGTCTTTCCATTTTGTGCTCTTTAGGGCACCCATACTGAGTGAGCAGGGATGTGGAATTCCTATCGCCTGACGCCCGGGACATCTTGTTTGGGGTCAAGGGCAACAAGATTTTATGTTTACTTTGTCTTTGGGACAAGTAGGCCCAACCCCCTGCAGCACAAACCCTTTGGCTGCCTGTTTACAGAGAGTGGAATTCTCTGCAATTGAGGTAATGTGTTTCCAAAAGATAATGCTGTTCGAACTTGTATTTATGGTTCATTATGTGAAAGCCTCCATTATTAGGGTGAGTGCTGTAAATAAATGTTTTAAGGTCACACTTCACTACTGACCTTGGTTCCAGTACAAAAAAAAAAACGTGTACACACATGTTTGAAAAGTTTAGGCTAAGAGGCTAAGTATAATGCTCTCTGATTATATGCAAATGAAGTGTCATTTAGTAAAATGTGTTGATGCATGCTAGCATTTCCCAAAAATATTTTTCTAATGGAAAATCAGTGTAACCATTTTCAACACGATTATGGGAAGCATGAAAATAAACATACACTGACAAAGCCAACTGATCTGACATATTTTTATAAGTCTTTTAGTTTCATCAATGCGTGTCTTGTTTTGACATGGCTTTTGTAACACTTTATTGTTGTGGGAGCTACCAGGCCCTCAACATTGTAACAAACATTGGCAAAACCCCCCAAAAAGTTTTTGAACTCTTAAAGCACACGTTGCCACCAGAGGCATAACAAAGGCCCTGCAGCCGCCCTCCAGGGGGCCCCTCCAGCACAGCACCTGCCCTGAGTGAGTCTGGAGAGGGGACTCCTCCATGTTCTTTGCAAAGGGGCACCCTCCAGTTTCGTTACGCCACTGATTGCCACTGTAGTTCCTGACACTGAACAAAACTACTTTGTGTGGCAATATGCTCCTTGTGGAAGAGCAGAATGCGATCACTCACAGTAAAGCCAGCCGAAAGAGAGAGAAATAGAAGTTTAATAAAAACAAAATGTCTTTGTTAACACCAGACCTAATTAGGGACCAAGACCCACATGTAGGTAGCTTTTTGCATGTCGCAAACAGCGACGTTCGCTGTTTGCGACATGCAAAAAGCACATTGCGATGCACAAACCCAGTTTTGCGATTCAGTAACCTGGTTACCGAATCACAAAACGGGTTTGCGACTCGCAATTAGTAAGGGGTGTTCCCTTCCTAATTGCAACTCGCAGTGCAATGTAGGATTGTTTTGTGACCGCGAACGCGGGCGCAAACCAATCGCAGTTTGCACCCATTTCAAATGGGTGCTAACACTTTCGCAAAAGGGAAGGAATCCCCATGGGACCCCTTCCCCATTGTGAATGTCACTGTAAACATTTTTTCAGAGCAGGCCGGACCACTGCTTGCTATGAAAAAATGAAACGAAAACGTTTCATTTTTCGTTTTTGTTATGCATCTCGTTTTCCTTTAAGGAAAACGGGCTGCATTACAAAAACAAACCAAAAAAACTGCTTTATTGAAAAGCAGTCACAGACATGGTGGTCTGCTGTCTCCAGCAGGCCACCATTCGCGAGGGGGTCGCAAATTGCAACCCACCTCATGATTATTCATGAGGTGGGCATTTGCGAAGCCCTTGCGAATCACAGATGGTGTCAAGGACACCATCGTACATTTGGATTTGCGACTCGCAATTTGCAGGTCACAAATCTGAACCTACCTAAATGTGGCCCCAAATTCTTAAAGAAAGTCACAAAAGTGCACCCATGGTATATGTCGTACCCCTATAAAATATTTGTGAACTGTATTTTAGCATGGGTAAATACGATGTGTAGATTTGCTCATGTGAAAATCTATTGAGCATTTGCAAGTTCATTTTCCCTCCAGCCACTTTCTTCCCAACCCTGGAAGAAGTTCTAATTCTGCCATTGTCAGGAGTAAATGTCCAACCTTTCTTATTATGGGAAAATATTAGAGAGAAGCTGGTAAAAATCTTTAAAACATGCAGGTTAGTAGGTTTGCAGACTCAAAGGCATTCCAGCCCTGGAACTATTGCTTACTGCTTCCTCCAGCCCCAGTATGCAGATCTGCAGAAAAGTGGCAAAATAAGGAAATTGCTACAGTAGGGATTGAAACTCCAAGTATTTAAGCCCTACTATGGTAGTAGCCCTGGCATAATCAGAGAGGCTATTAATTGCTGCCATAATTTGTCGCCACACTTCATGGCACCAAAGGGACAAGTAGATCTTTTTACAGGACAAGTAGATTTGAGAAGCAACCTGTCCCCTGGACAAGTAGATATTTTAATAAATTCCACACCCCTGGTGAGGTGCCTAAACCTCCTTATTTCTTTGAGGTGCTTAGACCTCCCAATCTTTTACAGGGTATACCACCCTTTTCAATGTGTTTCGTTTTTTCGCTTCCTTTTGCCCCCTTTACATTCAGTAGTAGGAATGTTTTCTGGATTCAAAATGTGTTCCCCCATCGTTCCTTTGACCCCTCATAGATGAAACTTGGCTTAGTGTTTCCCGCACACATGCGCATTTTGGTTTGAATTCATTTAATAATCGTTTCCTGGTTCATATGGGGCTCAGTAGGTAGAGGACTATAAATTTCTTGGCCAGACCTTGGTATAAATATGAGGGCTTTAAAGAATTGATCTCATAGCTTTAAAGAATTATACAATTCTAAATAAATGTAGGGCTAAGGAATATTATATTATTATTTTAAAAGGTGATAGATAGAGAAGCCTGAAGGTTGTAAAAAAAAAAAAAAAAAAAAAAAAAAAAACAGCTAACAGATGATCAGCTGTTCACGGTCTCTGCAACTGTCACTGTTGTCTTAGTGACGTGCCACAGAGCCCCACGTAACCCAGTCTGGCCATTGTCCAAGGAATTCCTCTAAACAGGAGGGCCAGAGCCTGTTGCGACGCGCCCAGTGAAGCAAACCGTGGACCGACTCAAGGCCTCTGCCGATTGCTCGGAGAAAAGCCTGGTCATTCTGGTAAGCGCACTGTGACAGACTCAGTTATTTAATAGAAAAAAAAAACTCTAAGGAAATCAAAGCTAGAACGAAAAGCAAATAAAATAAAAAATTCCAAACTAACAACAGAATACCTCGCAATTAGAGAATAACAGAATAACTCACAATCAATCGGAGAATAACGAGTGAAGTACTCATCTGTGAGGATCAGCATTTAAAAGAGGCAGATTGATGACTGCACACTCTTTTTGTTTGTTCTGATGGTTCTGTTCAAGTTTTTCTTTCTTCTTTATGATATAAACTACTTCCAAGTGCTGTGTCGAGTAGCATTGAAGGAATAATGCATAATGTCAGCCTCCGGTCTTGTAATGAAGTTTCTGACATTGGTTATAAAATTAATATGTTTGCACAAGATTGTGAATTTGTATTGTAATTTAAGCATGTATCCTTCAAGCAAGAATGCAGCTTGTTACTAAGGCCTCAAGTAAAAACTTTTGATTACCCGGCTGAAACCTTTCTAAGTCCTGGTCCAGGGCCTAGCAGAAAGAGTTTTCAGGCAATTGGACCTCTCATGGAAGGTGCATCTTAAACTGAGGTGTTAATCCATTCATTTGAATCTGAATATATGCTTTTGTAGCGTATGAGTAACTACTGTGAGTAATTCATCTGAAGTCAGAGGTTTACAGTGTTTAATGGCTCAGAATATAAACCAATATCTCCTAGGGGGAATGTGTTTAGGAGCAGATGAGTTTGAATCTGATGTGAACCCATTCCGTTCCTTTGATTCAACAGGTGTCAGGGCACTCATGAATAATAATCAAACCACCATAAGTATAAAAAGTGGATACATCGTCATCTATATTTCGGACCGGGATGTACAGAGAAAGATCTTTTGTTATTTGCTCTTCAGAAGTAACATCCATCGGAAATAATGATTGCAGTCCACCAACAATCAAAGTTTTGTTTAATCTTGAAATATCAAATCCATTTAAATTCAATTTTTCAGTCCAACAACAGCCAACACGTGTGTCGTCATATGAGAAAGTATGTTCTCAAAGACTTCATCAGGGCTGCAAGACATAATTATTACTCTAAGTATAATGGGACTCCTCCCATTATACATAAAATGTCCTGACACCCGTGACATTCGTGAAAGATTCTTGAAATGCTAGCATTAGAATTTAAATCAAATGCCATGCAAAAGCACTAGAAATCCCATATATCAAAATTCCAAGTAGTATGGCCACAAAAACATTAAGTGACACCTTCAAATTTATATATGAACCAGAAATAATGTGTACATGAATTAGACACACTAGAGTAGTCATGGCACCCATGTGAATTTTTTTTATACCTATATGTATAATAACAATGATACAAAAGAAAGAGCATGCCTCAAGTGGCCGAAGATTAAAAAAAAAAAAAAAACGCAAGAAGTTGCTGGGAATGCACCATAAGAATAACTGCCACCACTATAGTGAAAAGTAATTAGAAAACAGGTGAACCTGTGTTCACCGAAACATCCACATACCTTTGTATAGGTTGCATGGATTCAAATAATTATCTAACTAGTTCACATATTCAGTAAACTATGTCTAAAAAAGAAAAGAGAGGAAAAGGAACCAAAGTAAGCCTTTCTTGGAGCAATAATATCCATGAAATCCAAAATGTTGGATCTAGCCCGATTTTACATACCTCTACTCTGAAATGGCAGAGACGGTAACATCCTTGTAATCTAGCGGTGGCCCTACAGAGAGGCTTTCAGAGTATGTGGATATTTTCTTACAGCCGTTTGTGGTGAATCTACCTTCTTATATTAAGGATACTAAGCGTATATTAAGTATCCTGTCTGACATTACTTGGGAATCAGGAATGATCTTAGTAACATTGGACGTTACCGCCCTCTATACGTGCATCAGTCATGATTTAGGATTGCTAGCCTTATGCCATTTTCTTCAGAAAAGACCAGCAAGTCTATATGACCATACTGAAATGTTAATAAAAATGGTGGAATTGATTTTGAATAATAATGTTTTTTTATTAAAAAAAGATTGGTATCGCCAAAAACAGGGCGTGGCCATGGGGTCCAGATTTTCACCAGCGTATGCTAACCTTTTTATGGGTTTCTTTGAACAATCTGTTATTTGGAGCAAAGAAGGAAACACATGGAATTCTGACATATTGTTTTGGGGCAGGTATATAGATGCCCGTCTCATGATTTGGACGGGTGATGTACAAAAACTAAATGATTTCATAGTCTATTTAAATACTAACATGTTTAATGTTCGATTCACTTTTGAATATAGCTCAACCAACATTGCGTTTTTGGATGTCGAACTCTTTATTCTAGAAAATAGAGTTGAGAGTTGTCTCTATAGAAAGAGTACGGCGTGTAATTCCATTCTACATGCACAGAGCGCACACCCGAAGCATCAAATAAATTCTATACCTTATGGGGAGATGGTACGAGCAAGGAGAAATTGCAGTCGAGATGAGGATTTTGTACGATGCATAGAAGATATGCAAACTAGATTTAAAATCAGAGGTTATCCACGTCATATAGTTGACAAGGCACATTATAGAGTTTTGCGCCTAAAAAGAATTGATACGCTCACTCTCAAATCCAGACCAAGCAATAGCAACATCCACTGTATAGTGAATTACATTAAAACATCTGCAATACTGCGCAAATGCATGAATAGATATTGGCACTTATTAAAGGCTGACCTGACTTTGAAGGGAGTAATTTCTGATACTCCGGCTTTCTCGTATCACAGGGGCAAAACCCTGAAAAATACATTATGTCCCAGTTTTCGTTTAGAATCACATCAGGACAATTGGCTTACGAGTCGAAGAAAAGGCTTTTATAAGTGTGGACGTTGTGGCATGTGCAGAATGGCGAAGTCAGGCATCTCCACTTTTAAGAGTTCAATTGGGGAACAATTTGTTATTAGACATAACATTACCTGTGAAAGCAATTTTGTAATTTACATGATTGTCTGCAAATGCGATCGTTACTATGTAGGGAGTACCATCAGGACATTAAAAACTAGAGTGAGTGAACACTTTAGGGCTTTAAGACTGGATGATGATCGTTACCCCATAGTCAATCACATGAGAACTTGTTCTAAACAAGGTCACACAAAGGTATTTGAATTCTTTGGCTTTGATCATGTAACCAGGGATCCCAGAGGTGGTAACAGAGAATTGGCCCTTAGAAGGCGTGAATGCCACTGGATCCTCAAACTGAGAGCGGTAGAATGGGGTCTTAATACAAACTTTGAAATGGAATATTACTTGGGTGATTAAGCTAATTCAATATGCTCTTTTATGAACTAATTTTGTTACTGCATGATAATTGATGTATCAATTTATTAGATTAATTTACATTGACTTATGGATTAGATCAAAGAGGACATGTGTTGTTATTAAGTAACCATTTATTTATCTATACATGACTTCGATTTTGATATTTACTCATCAACACTGATCATAAGTAGTAGTTTGTACCATCGTCTATTGATAATATTGTCTCAAGGATTACAAGGATCAAAGTCACGAATGTTCTTAGTATCACTTAATCATGATGTATATAGAGTGGTCATGACGGACAGGTGAAAAGTTCCTATTTAAATTGCTTCTAAAATATGAATTCACTTATTTCTGCTCTTCTTAGATCTTTAATCTTAAGGTTATTAGTCACTTTGTCTCTTATTCCTTCTGCCTTATCATTTTGAGTCCCTCCCCCTTTTTTTTCTTTTTTCTCTTTTCCTTTTTTCTTCTATTTGTTTCAATTTTAGCTGATGATGTTAGTTTTGTATGGGACCATCTTATTATTGACATATTTACAGCATAGAACGCCCGCTTTTGTTTGGATTTGGGTCTATTTCATTTTACTTATATAATTCTTTTCTAACATTGAGAATTTATATTCTCATGACTGTATATTAGATTAGTTACTGTAAGTTTTGTTAGTGATTTTACATACTCGAGATGGTGTCTAGTGTATTTACACTAGTTGTTACACCGACTTACTTGTTTTAAGGGTAGGTGGCCGATTTTTGTGAAGTTGTACTTTATTTGCTGCTCTTTTGTATAGTTTTGTAATAACTTTTTTTAAACTATTAATAGGGGAGATCAGTTTTATGACTTATTTTGGTTGAATTTCGTTATTAGTGTTTAATTCCTTCTCTAAGATGGCGCCCGCGTTGTGAACGATAGTCCCTTTTCCATTTCACTTAGAATGACGTAACGGTGAGAAGATCGGCTTAAAATGAGGCTTCCTCGGACGCCGATTTCTTTGAATTGTACACGCCGATACGCTCAGCGTGAAGTTCTGATTTGCAGTTCTCTGCTCTGTGGAGCTGGAGGTAAGCGAGGGGCTACAATTATTCTTAGGAGCCAGAGGAAGTGAGTGAGCCAGGAACATTTGTTCAAACTATTGAAGGCATCTATATCCACATCAGGTTTGTATCTCCTTTTCCTCTGCTTTGTCAGGGCCTTTATCTAATTGCCCTTGGAGTTGGCAGGTCCCCCAGTAGAAGGGGCTCAGGACCAGCGTAGGGAATTTATAATAACTTTTCCAGTGGGACTGTGGCAAAGGTTACAGCTTGGTGGAGGGATGCGTCCACAACTTAGCAGAACTTGTAATTCAGAGAGAGAACGGAGAGAAACTCCTCTATTTTAAGAGGATTCAGAGTTCTGCATGCTAGTGCAGTAATGTTTATGTGTATATATTTAGAGCTAGTGATATTCAGATATATAGATAGATATCTAATTTTAGACCGTGTAATGCTAACCCTGAGGGCTGGTTAAGGTACTAGCATGAACCCAGAGCATTTTTCTGAGCCTGAGGCTCGTATGTTGGATTCAAGCCCAGGGACAGAATTCACCTGTTTTTGTTCTGATGAGTACACAACATAGGCTCTGTCCCTGTAGTGCTCACAGGATACAAAACATGTGCCAATACAGCTTTACCACTACAGACCGATGGGGCATCAGCACTACAATCAAAGTATTATGTATTTACATACCCTGCGCTCGGGGCGTCCGGCTTCCAGGTATTTGCAGCATGAAGCTAAGACTCTCAGGAGGTGTATTGCTCCTTTTTATGGATGAGGCGCAAAGCGTTCCGTTCCGTGTTGTTATCTCTCTTTGGGCTTCAAACCACGCCCATGTCACATCAGTGTCTTTCATTGGTTCGTGGGCTTGCCTTTTAAAATCTGCTTGCTTTCATTAGTGGAAGGCATGCATGCGTCATGCCTTCTCCGGTGGCTAGCCCTCCACGAGTGCAGCGACCAAGTACTCAAAACAAACTAGGCTCGCTGTTTTCCGTCCTGTTTGTGGACTACTTTTTCTCTTTTTTTCGCAGCAAGATCTCACTTGGCAGAAGTAGAGCGCTTTGCTTGACATCGGCCCTGTTACACAGTTAATTGCACTATTGCCGGTTACGTAGATAATTGCACTTTTGCCAATAGGTTTCACTACGAGCGAACCAATATTTCCGTTTGTGTGTCTGCTTTGCACTGCTGGCGGCCGTCAGTTTGCTTATTTCAAACTTCTACTTTTCAGTTTATATGGCAAGAAAAGTCCAGTTAGTTATGTGAACCTGCGTTATTTTTATTTTCAATTTACGTGGCAAGAAAAGTCCGGTGAGAAGTCTACAATGCTAATTGCTCAAGCAAACGTGAGACCGTTTGCATTGCAAATGCTTGTTAAATGAGGGACCTATGCACGAAACGGTAACAGGTGCATCTCTTTTGTTAATTGCTCTGAGATTGCAGGTGCTCTTTGGTGGCCAGAAGACCTAACAGCATAATTTGTTGTCCCATATAAGCAGGAGGTATTTAGCTCGAGGTTGCTGGAGCAGCAAAGAAAAAGGGGCATAACAGTTGAGGAGAGGCTATAAAGAGGGATAGAGGGCCATGATTGCCTAATATGTTTGCTACTTACCTATGGTTCTGGGTAAAGTTAGTTCTCAAAGTTGTATTGAGGCTGTTGTTACTATTAAGGTGGAAAATGTAAGCATAATCCTCTCCTCCAGTCCTGATAAAATGCCCAGAGTTATTTAAAAAAAAAAAAAATAAATAAGAAAACATTTTTATACCGCTTGAAGTTGCAGTACGATTAAAGGGAGAGAAACAGAGGTACAGGGTTACTGGGTTGGAGGAGGGGATTTAGGTACTCTAAACCAAATAACTGCTTCAGCTCTGGAACCATTGGTACTATCTGCAAAGGCCCAAAACTCCCAGGTATCTTGGGAATCCCTCTTGGTGAAAGAGGCCTTTGGATCATCTGTGACCCTGTACTCTGCTATCCAATTCATGGTCAGTAAAGGGGGCTTAAACCTGACCCCATGATGTTTGAAATCTAGAGCCACAGGTACCCTTTGGCTCAGAGAATGCTCTTTCAGCACCTTGGATAGAGGTCTTTTGCATACCGAGACAGTTTAAAGGAATGCAGGGTTCAAATTGATCAAGTTTCAGTCCATTGAATAGGCATACGTAGTGCCTCCGTTGACAAACGGAAAGAATAGTGTAGTGAGTGCCCAGATGTGGGTGAATGCAAGCTTTTTCTCCACATGTTATTTGGAAGAGGATCGAGGCATTCCTCAATTTTTGAAGAATATAGCCATTTGCTCAAGCTATGCTTGCTTGTGATTCTGCCTATGTTAGAAAGGGAAGATGGTGGGAAGCGAGTTGATGGCTATGATTATCAAATTTGGCTAAATATCAGATAATTTGGTATTAGAAAGTGACTGCTCTCCATTCCACTTCCCCCCCAATACCAACTTAGGAATTTGAAATCTGAACCCAGTGGTGGTCATTATGACTTTGGCGGTCCTGCCACGCCACACCAGCGGTCAGACCGGTGACAGCATGGTGTAGCAGGACCGTAAAATTATGACTGCGGCAGTGAACTGGCTGCATCACAGCCAGTTCACTGCCTGTACCACCAGGGCGTTGGGAATGCCTGTCTGAAGGTTGACCACTTTCGACCCGGCAGTCTACCTAACACCACTCGCGGTATTAGGAGTATCCTTTCTGCAAGGGATTCTCTGTTGGCTGCCCGCCACAAAATCCCTGGCGGAAAGGATACTGTTGTTAAACCGGACTCCTCAACCCCGCTCCCCCTTTTCATGGGCCCACCCCTTGACCCCTTCAGAATCACTTCCTCCCCCCACCTAAGCAGTACAGATCCCTGTACTCACCCCGTACTCACCCCCCCACCTCCAATCCCCGTATTAGCCCCCCACCACCCTCCCGTTGTACACACCACACTTACATACATACACTCACACTCATACGGCCACGACATCCACCCCCCTACCCTGCCGACAATCACCTTACCTGGTGGTCGCAGTGGTCATCAGAGAGGGAACGGGGTCCATTGCTCCGCCACCAGGGCCCCGCCAACATAACACTGTCGCCCCGTTTACAATGTTGTAATACGGGGGCGGTGTTGTGGTGACATGGCAGCGGAATAAGCTCCATTAGACCGCCAACTGCCAGTATAGCTGCTGGCGGCTTCCCCGCCAAATAGTGGCAGAGAGCAGCCAGCAGTCTTCAGGCTGCCAACACTGGCGGCCATATGGTGGCGGTGACTTCAGCGGTCTAGCCGAAGTAATAATGAGGGCCATAGTGACTGAGAAATGTTTCTAGGCTCCTTGGATGAATTCTGACCAGATGCCTCCTTAAACTGATATTTACTGTATGACAAAGATGTGCCAGCCTGATTCTGATTTTGCTTGCTGTTTGTTTCTCTGTGTTAATGCGGGTAACATTGGTAACTGCGCATCTCAGTGCCTTACCAACATTTAATATGTGATACTGTGAATCTTCTGTTGCATTTACTCATGCGTATTACAGCAATACAACTTTCTGATGGATACAACTACCTGTGGATTCCTCACCTTATGAATTCTCCCAATGCGCCAGCATTCAACGGAAACTTTCTTCCCAGCTCTTCACGTTGACGAGGACGTCCCAATTGCACGGCTCCGCATGCAACTCCGTCTGACGTCATTGTGGCAATAAGAGGTCCTCGCCGGTGTGCTGACTTTAGTTGCCTTTTTTCCCAGCCTTCGACGCTAAGTTTTCTCCTAGCTCTCGAACAGCTACTGTTGCGGAGGTGTCTTATTGTAATTGTTACAGTGTCTTCGCCTAAGAAATCAGGTTTTAAGCCTTGTCATGAGTGTGGGGTTGTATGTCAGTCACGGATCCTCATGAAGACTGTTTGTGGTGTCGGAGTCCGGACCACGACATTGAATTGTGCGTTTCTTGCCAGAGGATGAATCCTAAGGTGTTAAAAGAAAGAGAGGCCAAGCTTTTTTTGGCAAAAGCGAAGAGAGGACATGAGTGATCGGAGGTCCAAGACAAGGGACTTTTTATCTCCTAAGTGTCGAGCTCACACAAGAAGCAGAGCCGGCATGATTCTTGACGCTGTTCTTTTAGAGATCGGTCTCGATCTCTGTCTCCTTCCAGACGACGACGTACGGTGTGGGAGGTCAGTCCTACTGTGACTCCCCAACCTCAGAGTCCTCAGGCTTCCCCGGCGCCATTACTGATTGAGATGGTCGAGTCCCCGGCGAGTCCTCAGACTCATTTTTCGTCTGTGTTGGTTCAGGAGCCGGTGGCACAGGTTTCGGATCTGACCCGTTCTTCTTGTGGCGCTCGGAGGTTTCCTGACTTCCCGACTCCGGGAGCGGATTTGGCGGCTTTTCTAAATGCTATGTTCAGCATTTCTAACAAAGCTATGGCACCTGCTGATGTACCAGCTGGTCCCACGGGTTTAATGGCATTCTCCTTCTGTTTGCCGGCTCAGTTTGTGCCTTTGTATCAGGCTGAGGGTGCTGGTTCGGCACCGATGACGTCGCCTCAAATGATGCCGATGGAGTAAATTCCGGCGCCAAATGGGTCCTGGTCGGGACTGAGTGTATCTCCTTCATCTCCTATGCCACATCCATCTGTCTTGAAGCCGTCGACGTCGGCTAACTCTGTCGATGCTGAGATTGAGGAGGAGAGCATTGAGGCTCTTGGAAGATTAAGAATACCAGCAACAGTTATTGAGGAAGGAGAGATGTTTGAGCCCTTTGGAGAGTTTCAGAGTCTGGACTCAGCTAGTAGACTGGATAGTGGGATCTTTCATCCCCGTGTGAATTTATGGAGGAGGCAGCTTCCTATCAAACTGTTAAGAAATTTTTGGAGCTTCCATTGCCATCTTTGGAAGTAAAGACAAACATTTTGACCGAGGTATTGCATCTTTCCTCCAATTCCGCGGAGCCCCTGCTCCCTTTCAATAATGCTCATACTGAGCCTATTTTGGACATTTGGAGAAAGCCTGTTACGCCTCCAGTGGTGTCCAGGACTGTAGCAAGGAGTTACAGGGTTGCTCCTGGGAATCCAGGATTTTTATCCCAACATCCAACTCCTGAGAGCTTGGTGGTCCAGGCTTCTTGTTCTGCTCATTCTGCACCTGGTTCCTTTCCTGCTACTCCATCGGACAAGGTGTCCAAGAGGATGGAGCAGGCAGTCAAAGACTTTTTCCTCTGGAAGTACAGTCAATGCTACCTGTGTGCTGGGTAGATATGTTCATGCCCTGATGGACATGGCTAGAGCTGTGGTGCCTAACTCGCCTCAGGATATGCAGGGGCAGTTTGACGAGCTCCTTTTGTACACCCAAACGGCGGCCAAACAGATCATCCACTCTGGTCTGGATACAGCTGACTCGGTTACCAGGGCAATGGGTACTTACATGGCCACCAGGAGACATGCGTGTCTAAGGTCTTCTGGGTTTTCAACGGACGTCCAGGCAACTTTATTGGCCCTCCCATTTGACGGCTAAAAGTTGTTTGGGGCCAAGGCGGACTCTGCTTTAGAACGTTTCAAAGACAGCAGGGCCACTGCAAAATCTTTGGGGCTACAGGCTTCTGCATCTACTCCCTTCAGATCCGTTCGGAGATTTAGGGGGTTTGGCAGTGGATCTGCTTATCATGTAAGGCATCTGTCCAGCAGTCAACAGCCAGTTGCTTTATGTGTCCCCCCCCCCCCCCCCCCCTCCCTCCCCCCTACCCCTGATTCCTCGGGTTCTGAGAAAGACTCGCCAAGACCAGGCCCAAGTCATTTTAATAACTCTGGATTGGCTAAGAAGGGTGTGGTACTCAGACTTTCTCCCACTCTCATTGTGCCCTCTGCTCTGTCTCCCTCACATGCCAGACCTCCTCTCGCAGGGGCAGGTTCTACACCCCCACCTCCAGAGCCTGCACCTAAATGCCTGCTGATTGAACAGGGCAATCTGAGTTATTTTTCTCTCCCTCAAGAAGTGGTGGATGATATTTTATCGGCCAGGTGACACTTCACCAAAACTGTCTATGCCAGCAGATGGGCACAATTTGTGACTTGCTGTGGAGAGAGGCAAATTGATCCCTTTAAAGGCCCATTTATCTGATGTTTTGCTGTTTGCCCTTTCTTTAGCACAGAAGGGTTATGCAGTTGCGACTGTGAAAGGCTACTTATTGACGCTGTTGGCCTTTCTGTGCCTTCCTGATCAACATTCCTTGTTTAAATCTCCTATTTTTGTCAGGTTCTTGAGAGGCCTGACTAACAAGTTTCCTCCCACTCCGATTCTCATGCCTCAGTGGGATTTGAATTTAGTTATAATTTTTTAAAGGGCTCACCGTTTGAGCCTATGCGTTCTTGGTCATTGGGGCTGTTAGTCTTAAAACAGTTTTCCTCATAGCTATCACATCTGCTAGGCGTGTGAGTGAGCTCCAGGCTCTTGGTGTCAAACCTCCCTTTACATCCTTTTATGCTGACAAGATGGTGTTGAGAACCAGGGCGGCTTTCCTTCCTAAGGTGAGGAATACACAGGTAGCTACTGTATCTACCAAAAAAAGCGTTACCGAAGGTGAGTAACTTGTTCATTTTGCTGACGGTAAGACTGTCACTTCTTTGTACCGTTGCCTTTAACTGTATTTTGTACCCTGTAACAGGTCTGAGTAGGGTTATAGCTCGGCTTGTTGTGCTTAGTTTCTGTTAAAACCTGAGATGTCATGTTCAGGAGAAAAAAAGTTCTTGTAGGGTGTGCTTTTAAAAAAAAAAAAAAAAAAAAAATGTAAATCTTTTTCTACATTATTCTTGAAAAAAGAAACCTTTCTATTTCCAAATCTGATTCTAGTTTAGCATATGCGTTCTAATAAATGTCTGACGTGTGGGGATATCTCCAAGTACTAAATTCATTTAGCATTCTAAATAAAATTATATGGGTACTAAAATTTAAGAGTAACTGCCAACATAAACTTTTTACCCCATTGGTTTTGCAAATCTGGCATCGGGAGACTAGAATCCTTCAGCTCGATCAACAGAAAGCACTACGGGTCAGCTTTTTGGTTGTTTGCATAACTGGATAAGAGATACCAATATCTATCCCAGGTAATGTGAGCTACTCAAGGCTGTCCCAGAGCAGTCTGGTACCCAGACGTTTGAGCATGCCAATCTGTTTGGGTATTTGTGAGCATTTTTCGCTTAGGTTGAATCGGGAAACCAGATTTGCTGGCCCTATATTCTAGTTCCTTTGTCTGACATAAAAATAAAAAATAAACTGTATGTTGATTTATTTCCTAATGGCCAAGCAACTTCAAGCTGCTCTTCCTTTTCTGTTTGGAGAATGTTTGTGGGCTTCACTATTTGTATTTAATTCGACTTTATTTACAGTCTGGAGCTCAAAAAATTCCTACATAAAAATACCTTAATCACATTTATTGTGCATTTCAAAAGCATGTTATTGTGCACTTCAAAAGCATGTAAAAAATTAAGTTTATACACATCATTTTTAGAAAAAAAAGAAATTGTGCAACTGCTACTGTCTATTATTCTGTAAATACATTGGCCTTCGACTGTCATGGTGCTGAAGGATCAATGCAGGGAAGACAAAATACATGATTAAAATTTTGAATACCCATATTGCCCACTTTCTCTTTGTCTCTGCAGTTAGACCAATTTGCATTTAACACATTTAAAGGAAGCAGCTTCATAGGTAATAATGTCCAAAAGCAACGAAGACCATGTGCCCAATTCCAAGACAAATATTGCTGTGTGTACTGTGATTGAGGGGAAGAGGCCACCACCTCACACATTTTCCTTGATACACATTATTTTATATTTAGCCTTTGACTAATGAGACTGGAGAAATGCTTTTGGAAGCTTTTGAGTTGAATATGAGAAAATGAGACCAGAGTCACCTGCTTTAATTCAGTTTAGTTTAGTGCATGATTTAGGTCCTGCAAAATGAATATTTTCCTTGTTCTGAGTCGAAAGTTTCTGAGCTCAGGTGGCCCCTCAATGAAACATCTCTGATCTTCTGAAGTCGAAAACCCCACAGAAGCACACTAGTCAGTCCTGCACAATGCAGCTTGTTAAGCCAAATTCCAGTCTTAAGGCTGGAACTGGAACAGCTGAATTAAAATTGAACAATTTTCACAGGATTTGCCCTTCCTTTTTCCTAAAAAAAAAAAATCACACTTCAACAAATTAATAGATCAAGGGCAAAAAATCCCACTATAACAAATTAATAGATTCAGTGGCATATAATAGTGTCTGGTGATCTTTCGCCTTATAAGCTGATCACAAGTGAATCTACAAACTTCTTTCAAATTGTACAAGTTAGGGGGGAGAACGGAGGGAAACTTCCCATGACTATTGTAAATGCATATATTTCCGCCCCCCCCCCCCCCCGAAAAGGAATTTGACAATATTTTACAACAACTGTTTATGCAAGTTCGAGCTATAAGAAATTCTGCCAACTTAATGGCAATGGGGGACTTAAATTGTAAAGTTTCCAAATTATACGCTTTATTCCTTCAGTGATTTAGATAGGGAAAAAGCGCTGAATATTCAATCTATCACGTTCCCCCCCCCCTAGAATTAGGACAGATAAAAGAGGACTAATACCTTTGAAAGGTCTGAGGTCCTGTAGCTGTATTATTCTGAATGGGCGCTTCAGTTCAGATTCTCCCGCAGCCTCCACTCATAAGCCTGTTGTGAATAACTCCATTATTATAGACTATATTTGTACTTCATACCGCATCGCTCAAAAAGTTAAAGATATGGTTATATCAGATACACTTTATAGTGACCACAAGATTTTAAGGCTTATTTTGAACTTAAAGCTTGGGGCCACAGAATCATGGTCTATAAAAGGCGCAAACATTAGATTCAATGGAAATAATAGGAGAATGTCTTGGACGTCAGCAAAAATAATATTGATCAAGCCATTGGTGGAAAACATTGTGGGAAATATGGAGGTTTGGGGGAAAGCCGTCTTAACACATTATTCCAACTTAATAAACTACATTACTTTGCGTAAGCAAATTGAGAGTAATAAAACTAAAATAAAAAAAAACAACAAAAACGCAGCTTCATATCCTAAACCTGAATAGAGAACTAAATAAGTAAGGTGACAATTGGAACACAAGACTAAAGAAATGAATAGGAAGATAAAAAAACTTAAGAGGATGATCGCGGCTGAAACTGGCAATCTGTCGAAAAGAAGAGGACCATGAGTGGATCGCACTGAGGGAAGCAGCCGCAAAAAGAAACCGGAGAAATTCTGGGCGATCATCTCAGAGGGGTGCAGAAACTGTAAAACCTTAGTCGCCCCCCCCCCAAACCCCCCCATCCCAAACCCCCTGCTCCAAATAGCAGAGGAAGAGTTGAAGTTGTATATTCAAGACATTTATGCTGAAAAACAGGGTGTTGACCCTGGGAGAAAGGCAATAGTATTAAACAGAGGAGGAGAAACAGGTAATATGGGTGCTCCAACTGTGGCTGAATTAGAAGGGATCATAACATCAATGCACCCTTTGGGCGCTATGGGCCCCGATGAGGTTCCGATGACTTTAATTAAAAGGGAACCTTTGCTTTGGGCAAAACTACTTAAACCAGTATTTGTCTCCTGTTATGCTCAAGGCAATATCCCGGAATCATGGACGGGTAGTATAATTCTTCCTTTACATAAAAAGGGAGGCAGAACAGTTCCGTCAAATTACAGACAAATCGCCTTATTGGATGCAACCAGAAAGATATTTGCGAAAAGCATCTTACTGCAATTAACTGATTGGGTTGAGGAAAATTGTATTTTATCAGTAGAACAGACCGGCTTCAGAAAGGCCCATAATACCTTAGATAATATCCTTATCATGCAAACTGTAATTGATAAATATGTTCAGACTAGGGGAGGAGTATTGTATGCAGCATTTATCAATTACTCCACAGTATTTGACGGAGCGGATAGGGAAATACCATGGAAGAAACTCCCAAGATTTAAGGGTCCCACCCAGTCTCCTGCGATTGGTGATTGCTCTGCATTCATCAACCTGGTGTAAAATCTTAATGGGTGGAGAGCAGGGATTGTCTTCAAAGGTTTCAACCAAAAATGGCCCGGAACAGGGCTGTTTACTGGCCCCCTTGCTTTTTTCCCTTTATATCCATGACCTTCTCAAAAGCCTTCGGAGCACGTCTGGCTATACCCCAGCGTTGAGGGGGCCGGCCAATCGTATGCTTATTATATGCGGATGACATTGTCGTGTACAATCTTACCCCAAAAGGCCTAAATTACGCTTGGCCGCCCCAAATACTTATTCGGAGAATCACTACTTAAGAATTAATACTGAGTCTCAAGTGGTATGTTTTTCTGAGGGGGAAAAAAAATAAAGCAGAGGAAAATTTTCTCCTCCTTGGGTTTTGGGTCAACATAAGCTGGAACAGCAAGATTCATACCTGTTCTTGGGCAAGATCTTTTCGGCTTCAATAAATGAGCAAGAGCACATCTGCCATAATATTAACAAGGCTATTGCACATGCACAAGGTTTGGCGGCTTTTTATAATGCAGATGGTAAACACCACTTCTTACACTTGCTATCTGCCTACCAGGTCAAGATTCTGGCGAGACTTATATGCGATTGAATGTATAGATATAAATAAATGGGATTTTCTTGACAAGACAGAAGGCCGTATTCTAAAACGCATGGCCTCCTGTAATCATGCAGTTTCAGGAGCAGCACTACGACTTGAATATGGCATTAAGAATATCTTTGTGCAAGGCCTTGTGGCAGTGATAAGAAGGGCGCATAGCCTTATGCATAGCGAGGAATTTACGCGGAGAAATCTGTCTTACAAAGAAATCTTTAATAATCTGAGAAAAAAGTCTGGGTTTTTCAGAAATGACATCAGAGCTATTCGACTCTTAGAGATGAACTCTGACCTCTGTTCTTCGATACCTTATGTTTTCCTAAAAATAAAAAATAAAAAAACCCTGAAGGAGGCAGCATGGTCCAAAGGTTTTTTGTTGGACCTGGATGCATGTTGCCATAGAAAAGGTCTCGAAGTCAACCAACTCTGTAACTATGAAAGTGGTGCAACCTTATGTGACCTGGAATCTAGCACATGGGGTGAGGCATTTTTGTTTTCTGATTAGATTTAATAGAATATCCCTGAAAGATCTTACTTCTAAGTGGGATGGCTTTACTAATTCCTGTGATTTGTGTAAAGGGGGGGGGGGGTACAGAATTTTGAACATGTTCTATTTGTCCTGTTTTAGCAGCACCAAGGCAAATATGGTTGAAATCCCTTTTTCTTCAGCTTAATATTAGATCAGATCTTATAGAGACGGCTTGGATTTATGTTATACACCCCCCCCATGAAAAATTTTGTTACAGGATTTTTAATTTTTTTTCAAACCTTTTGGCAGATATTCTGATTCTTTGTGTTTTTAAAATGTACTATTTTGCTATGTATTTATATGTTATGTCCTTTCTTTAAAAAGTGTATCGTTTTAGGATGAATCAATATGACTGTATCTTTACTCCATGTGGATCTCTTAGGAGTTCCAAATCATGATAATAAAATATTGAATTGACAAGTTCTTCTCAAGACACTGTAGGGATTCAGAGTACTGAACGTATTTCCCTGGAAGTTTACAAAATGAATGTGAATTCAAATGCAATTCTGTGTTACTGAACACCCTGGAAGTGGTAGCAAAAACAATCTCAGTAGGAGTACTGCTAAAAAGCTGCATCCTACGATGTGGGATGTAACCCAAGGGGGTGCCCAAGGTGCCTTCCCGTGCCCGGGAAGGTGAGATGGGTTTAGAAAGAACCCTTTGATATTGCCTGGGTTCTGTGTCCAGAGCAGGGACAGTAACTCTTCCATAAGAGGTGATTTTCCACAGTCTTTGAATGCATAGAATCCAGACACCCATCCATGTCATCGGACACCAAAGGCTTAGAGGCATCATAGGTAGCTATGGAGTGTAGTGCAATCTGTGAAATTGACTCTGTTAGGTCCAACCCATTAGCTCCGACATCTTGCTTGGAAACAAACGTTGTTTGTATTAAAGTATTCAAAGCATTCACAAATAAGGATTTACTTCTCAGGGGATTAGATTTCAGTTTTTTGTATGCTTGTACGTAAACTAGTATCACAGAACGTGGTTTCTTAGCTGTCATGGCTTCTTTTTCAGGGAATCTTCTCTGCTAAATAAGACTTAAGGTGAGAAGTGCTTGCACTGACTCGTGGACCTAACAAAAAATTACTTGGGATACTGAGGGAATGAGCACGAGTACACATTCAATCTCTTAACTGCAGACATTTGTTATACACTGCCAGTTGATCCACAAGCTGCACCTAGGCTGCCAGTCAAGCCCGACCAAGCACACACCTTTTCCCACTCTATGAATCTCCCTTTCTCCCGAGCAACAACCTCAACCAGCCTTAACCCCCTTTGCTCTTATCTGGGCTTGCTATAGCCTCCACTTCTGAAATACCAGGGCGTTTATCGCATAAAGCAGTGGAAGGGTGGTAGTACTCCTCAGGATTTTGTGAAGTCGGAGAGCAACATATAGTCAAATGGAAGATCAACAAAGGGCTTCTGTGCTTATTAAATTCTGATTATGGATATAGAGAGGGTAGAGAGAGTGCTGGGGTGTCAAAATCCAAAGTTGGGAATCAGCAGCAATGAAGGCAGAGAAACAGTGGCCTTTCCACATTGGTTTCCTATTGCTCTCCTACCATCATGAGGTCCTACACGTGCTGGTTCTTCTTTCTGCATCAAATCACCCTTCCTTTTTCTATAAAGGTGATTTTCATGGTGCTATTGTGCCAATTACCCTCTGGGGCAATGTCTCCTTTAGAAGCTGCCGTCCACACTCAAATGTGCAGGGGTGTGGAATTTATTAAAATATCTACTTGTCCAGGGGACAGGTTGCTTCTCAAATCTACTTGTCCTGTAAAAAGATCTACTTGTCCCTTTGGTGCCATGAAGTGTGGCGACAAATTATGGCAGCAATTAATAGCCTCTCTGATTATGCCAGGGCTACTACCATAGTAGGGCTTAAATACTTGGAGTTTCAATCCCTACTGTAGCAATTTCCTTATTTTGCCACTTTTCTGCAGATCTGCATACTGGGGCTGGAGGAAGCAGTAAGCAATAGTTCCAGGGCTGGAATGCCTTTGAGTCTGCAAACCTACTAACCTGCATGTTTTAAAGATTTTTACCAGCTTCTCTCTAATATTTTCCCATAATAAGAAAGGTTGGACATTTACTCCTGACAATGGCAGAATTAGAACTTCTTCCAGGGTTGGGAAGAAAGTGGCTGGAGGGAAAATGAACTTGCAAATGCTCAATAGATTTTCACATGAGCAAATCTACACATCGTATTTACCCATGCTAAAATACAGTTCACAAATATTTTATAGGGGTACGACATATACCATGGGTGCACTTTTGTGACTTTCTTTAAGAATTTAGGGCCACATTTAGGTAGGTTCAGATTTGTGACCTGCAAATTGCGAGTCGCAAATCCAAATGTAGGATGGTGTCCTTGACACCATCTGTGATTCGCAAGGGCTTCGCAAATGCCCACCTCATGAATAATCATGAGGTGGGTTGCAATTTGCGACCCCCTCGCGAATGGTGGCCTGCTGGAGACAGCAGACCACCATGTCTGTGACTGCTTTTCAATAAAGCAGTTTTTTTGGTTTGTTTTTGTAATGCAGCCCGTTTTCCTTAAAGGAAAACGAGATGCATAACAAAAACGAAAAATGAAATGTTTTCGTTTCATTTTTTCAGAGCAAGCAGTGGTCCGGCCTGCTCTGAAAAAATGTTTACAGTGACATTCACAATGGGGAAGGGGTCCCATGGGGATTCCTTCCCTTTTGCGAAAGTGTTAGCACCCATTTGAAATGGGTGCAAACTGCGATTGGTTTGCGCCCGCGTTCGCGGTCACAAAACAATCCTACATTGCACTGCGAGTTGCAATTAGGAAGGGAACACCCCTTACTAATTGCGAGTCGCAAACCCGTTTTGTGATTCGGTAACCAGGTTACTGAATCGCAAAACTGGGTTTGTGCATCGCAATGTGCTTTTTGCATGTCGCAAACAGCGAACGTCGCTGTTTGCGACATGCAAAAAGCTACCTACATGTGGGTCCTGGTCCCTAATTAGGTCTGGTGTTAACAAAGACATTTTGTTTTTATTAAACTTCTATTTCTCTCTCTTTCGGCTGGCTTTACTGTGAGTGATCGCATTCTGCTCTTCCACAAGGAGCATATTGCCACACAAAGTAGTTTTGTTCAGTGTCAGGAACTACAGTGGCAATCAGTGGCGTAACGAAACTGGAGGGTGCCCCTTTGCAAAGAACATGGAGGAGTCCCCTCTCCAGACTCACTCAGGGCAGGTGCTGTGCTGGAGGGGCCCCCTGGAGGGCGGCTGCAGGGCCTTTGTTATGCCGCTGGTGGCAACGTGTGCTTTAAGAGTTCAAAAACTTTTTGGGGGGTTTTGCCAATGTTTGTTACAATGTTGAGGGCCTGGTAGCTCCCACAACAATAAAGTGTTACAAAAGCCATGTCAAAACAAGACACGCATTGATGAAACTAAAAGACTTATAAAAATATGTCAGATCAGTTGGCTTTGTCAGTGTATGTTTATTTTCATGCTTCCCATAATCGTGTTGAAAATGGTTACACTGATTTTCCATTAGAAAAATATTTTCGGGAAATGCTAGCATGCATCAACACATTTTACTAAATGACACTTCATTTGCATATAATCAGAGAGCATTCTGGGAGCATTATACTTAGCCTCTTAGCCTAAACTTTTCAAACATGTGTGTACACGTTTTTTTTTTTTTTTGTACTGGAACCAACGTCAGTAGTGAAGTGTGACCTTAAAACATTTATTTACAGCACTCACCCTAATAATGGAGGCTTTCAAATAATGAACCATAAATACAAGTTCGAACAGCATTATCTTTTGGAAACACATTACCTCAATTGCAGAGAATTCCACTCTCTGTAAACAGGCAGCCAAAGGGTTTGTGCTGCAGGGGGTTGGGCCTACTTGCCCCAAGGACAAAGTAAACATAAAATCTTGTTGCCCTTGACCCCAAACAAGATGTCCCGGTCGTCGGGCGATAGGAATTCCACATCCCTGATGTGTGCCTGACACATTGAAGCGACAGAATCAGCTGTGGGAGTCTCCTTTAGTGCCTGGCTTTCGCAGCAGTGCCAGCAGTGCCTCTTCATCCCTTTTCTCCCACTTTCTGTGCACCAGGGTGCGGTGACCCAGAGGTCGAGATCAGATGCTGGAGCACTGTCTTCCTAGTCTCCCTCTCCAAAGTACGACACAGATTTAAAATCTTGTTGGATTTCTTTAGACCTGTGCCCTAGAGTAGCCTTGCACTATGCCCAAAAAAGGGCACCTCACTGCCACCAAGCAGCAAACGGAGGGGGTCCAGAGGGCCACCACACATTACTTTAGGACTGTACTTTTCTAGTGGGTAATCCCTTTCTTCTAAAAGGAGAATGGGGCTCAACTGAAGAACTATTGGAATATATCTGGATTGTCCACCAGACATGCCAGATCTACAAGGTTGGAAATGTTGAAAAGTCCCAAGTGGGACTGTTGACAACTATGGACCATCATCCCTTTAATAATAAGCATTTTCAATGCAATGGGTCTCATGTTTGCTTGAGTTTGAGCTATTAGTGTTGTAAATTCCTAACTGGACTTTTCTTGCCACACAAATTGAAAATGAAAAGTAAAACAGTTGACATAAGCAAGCTGATTCAAAGCGTACTGGCCACCGTGAGCATGTAGGAGAGACACAAAAGGAAAAATGTTTGCTTGCAGTCAAACTATCAGCAAAAGTGCAATTATCCATGTAACAGGGTTGACTGCCAAGGCGGTAACAAAACCGCCCCAAGAAGGGACAAACGTAAAGCATTTACTAATGATAACAAAGGATTTTTGAAAGGCATGCCCACGAACGAGTGAAAGTGATGGGTATGCGGAGGGCGTGGTTAAAAGCCCACAGATAGATTACAACACGTCAGAGCGCTTCCTCTCGACCTAAAAATGACGATCAGAGTGACCTTTTGATCCTTTATATTTTGTTTCTTTAAAGCCCACTAGTAATATTTTTCTATTGATAGTTTTTAGCCATATTTTTCCATTGTATATGGGTATAATCCATTGTAGTGACTTGTGGTACCCTTATTTAAAATGTCTGGGCTGGTCACATTCTCTTGTTTGTTTTTTTAATCAGACTTTCTTTTTGCTGATGATTTTAGTTCCTTTTTACCAAATTACACTCATCTGTACATCTGTGGACCGTTATTTGGAGATACTTTAGTTTTGTGAATATTTGTGGGATTACTTTTTGGATAAAATTAGTTCTTGTTCCTTTCCTTTGTAACTTTGTTTTACGTCTGGCACATGACAATTTAAATGTTTCCAATCCCAATCAGTTGGTTTGGGGACATGTGTAGAACATTAGCACACCGTTGTCTTCCTAGACTGGTGGGAGTCTGTGCCTGTCATGCTAATGTTCATGAACATTGGTTGGTCAGTTCTCTGAGTGAGACCCCTTATTTAAACATTGAGGTGGGCAATATTTTTTCCATACCTATGCTTTCTTGTGGGCCTAAAAGCTGTTTTGGTCTTATTCTAACATGGCACACTCCATATGTGCATTAAGCAATCCGGCAGACAGATCTGAGGTTATTACACTGCTTTGAAAAGGAGGGTACTCACTCTCCAGTTGAAATAGAGTGTTCTGGTGCAACAGATAAATAGATGGAGGTTTTTGTTTTTTCTGGCTCAAATCTATAGTAACTTTAGTTTGCTTTTTAGAGCAGATTTGCTGTTTGATAACATGGTGCTATTACCCAACTGAATGGCAGTAATTTTTCATCAAATGGGATGATGGGTTTCTTGTCTTCTGGAACTTAATCATGTAACATACAGGGTGAATATCCCAATGGCTTCCATTTACAGTCATTCTCTGATGCCAGGCCTATTATTCCACTAATCATATTTAGGAGCTCACCCCCCACCTTAGGTTTACAGCTGGAGTGTTGAGTGTCTTATTTTGTATGCAAAATTAATTTTTCATCATTTGCCAAAATCTAATGACATCATAGTTTACGGCTATGATCCAAGGAGCACACCGTCCTGAGTAGTAGGAAACGTCTTGGCCAAAAACCTACAATATCTAAAACAGTGGTTACACAAAAGCTTGCAATATAAGCAGCAACAAACCCTTGTTTCTCTGCTAATGTATATGTTCAGAGCCTTCTTCCCCTCACTGATCCTGATACCAACAAGTCGTGGACGTATGCAGTCTATTCTACCTCCATCTATAAACGAGTCTCAGAGTTATAGGGAATGGGATGGGATGGGAAAGGGTCAACAGATATTGAGGAAGGCGTATAACATCATTCACGTAACAGGTCTAGTATACCAGTATATAATCAGTTGAAAACACCCAGTAGTGTTTCATAGTACTGTAGGAAGCTGTCTCCTTTACACAGTGTACCTCTTTTTGGTCCACTATAAAAGAGTTCAGGCAAACATCAAAGGAATTGCTGAGGCACAAATAACGCCCAAATGCTCTCTTTTGTGGTAGTGTGGCCGAGCAGTTAGGCATATCGGAGGGTAGTGCTAAGCATGTATTGCACGCACAAAGGCAGTAAGTGAAACACGCTCAATAAAGATATCAGACACCAATTTATAAAAGTAACACATTGTCATATGAATTTAGATACAAACATCATTGGAATCGGGTAAGTACTTTTTGAAATATGAATTTTTACAGGTAGCAGAAGTTGAGACAGTAATATTTATGGTGCGGTAATGTTATCCTATGGGGAAAAGACATATACTGCATTTATGTTCTTAATGACTTACAGGACTGTTCTTCTGGAGTTGAAGTAAGTCTGGGGCAAGGTCCAAAGCAGCAGCAACAGGTCACTTTGGGAGGCTTCTGGTTGCAGAGGTGCTTTTCAGCCTTGGGTGCCTAATGTTATCCTATGATAAAGAAACAGACACTGCATACGGTTTCTTGGCAACAACTTACAGAACTGTTCTGGGCTTGAGATGAGTATGGGACAAGGTCCAAGGTCACACCAAAAGTTCTCCTCAGGGGATTTCTGGGGCATCTGGGTGCCGAGGTGTGTTGCGGCATTGGGTGTCCCATTCACTTCAATGGAGATTGGTCCGGTTAGAAAGTGGCTGCAAGCAGGGACCCGGGGTGGCCAGTCTGGTGGAACCCACAGGAGGGCTCGATCTTTGAGATTCTCAGGCACGTAGGAATACTATTGGCCCATTTCTCTTTGGGCTATGGGGTTCGGGCGGAGTGGTGTCTTTTGGTGTCTGTTTCTGGTGCAAGGGGGACTCTTGCGGTTTGAGAGGGCCTGCAGAAAGAGGCTTCAGGTAATGTCTGAAGTCTACTGTTGGCAAACCTAAGGTGGATTTTGGCTCTGGATGGCCTGGGAACCATCGGGCACTATTGGCCCACTTCAGCCCGTGCTAGGGGGCACAGGTGCAGTGGTGCTGTCCGGTGTTGGGTTTTGGCAGTCCAGAGTCCTTGTGAGTCTTTGGTGCTTGCAGGGTGCAGTGAAACAGCTCCACTACTCCACAGGAGATCCTGGTTAATTCTCGAAGTGCTGACAGTTCTTCCAGGCTTTTGGAGGGCGAACAGCTGCAGGACGAGTGGTCTTTGGCTTGGTTGTCGAGGTCAGTGGATTGGAGCCAAGTTGGTTGCTGCTTCTCAGTTCTTGCATTTTGCAGCTCTTTGTGTTCATCTTCTTTAGACCAGCGAATCTGAACTCCTGGTGCCAGGGGGGTCCCCTAAATACTCCATTTCGTGGTGGTGAGAAGAGGCAGTCAATGGGCTACTTACTCCTGGGGGTCACTACACCCCCCTAGATGACCACTTTCTGTGAGGAGTGGGTATCGCCCAGTCCTGGATTTCCAAATTCCACCACACACAAGATGGTCGAATAGACTGGCCACCCTAGAAGTATGTTCAGCCTGGTAGCGCATAGTGAATTTTCCCGCCTGTCCTGGTACCAAATGGGCCTTGGGGCAGAGTGTTGCCTTTCCCAGGTCTGAAGGAATCTGGGGGTCGCATACCAAAGGCGACAGGGACTTTGAAGGCCCTGGCCTTCGTGTGCAGATTTACTAGCCATCCTATTAGTGGAGGTGATAACGCCTTCTGCCAGAGCAGGCATTGTTTCTGACCTCGACGAGCAGAGGCTCTCACCTCCAGGGGGTCAGAAACTCATCTGTGGTGGCAGGCTAGTTGAAACCAGTAAGCCAGCACACTAGTGGAGTAATAGGTTTCAGGGGGCATCTCTAATCATGGCATCAGTATGGAATTTATTAACACAAGGTATTTGTTACCAAGCACTATTTTCTGTGCAGCCGTCATGTAGCTGGGTCACTTGTGATGACTGGTGTTGAATACATGTTCTAAGATGGCTGCCTGGTCACCTGCAATGTTTAGTGATAGAGCTAGACATCACAGAGGCATATCTGCTCAAGCAGGCATGCCTTCATGTGTATTATAATACACCCTGTCTTTAGGCTCAAGGCCTGCTATAGGGGTAACCTACTAAAATGCAGTGACTTTGGCATGGCACACAATGAGTGTGCCATGTCATGTTTTCACTCAGGGTCTGCACCCTGGCAATCAGTCTGGGATGGCAGCCTGAATTCAATTTGTGTGTGGGTCCCTTAGGGTGTCATATGCTGCCCTTAGGGACCCTCTTTAGTACACATGCCCTAGTTACCAGGGGTATCATTTACTAGGGACTTACAGGGGTGCTAAAGTCTTGTGCCAATTGTAAGCAATTAGACATACCTTACTTTTAAGGAAAGGGCACTGGCACTGAAGTCTGTTTAGCAAGTCTGGGTGTACTGTCATTCGAAAAATCAGCATCTGCCTTAGGTCTAGAGCTCGCCCCCCACGTCCGCAGCACCAACCTGCTGTCTCCTGCCTCTGACCCCCGCCCACGCTGCTGCTAGAGTGTTCGAGGCCCTCCTCCACCCGCAGGCATCCTCCTGCGCCTCATCCCGGGTGTCTAGTGGGCTCTTGTAAGCTTCACTTGACCCGTGTGCCGCTTTTCGCCGTCCTGTAAGTTGTTTTTCTAATTTCAGCGCCTTGCCCCCTTGCGCGTCTGCCCCCGCTGTGCCCCTTCTGATTGTGCCGCTTTTCGCCGTCCTATAAGTGTTTTTTCCAACTTTCAGCGCCTTGCCTCCTTGCGCTTCTGCCCCCGTTGTGCCCCTCTGATTGCTGTACCCCGAGTGTAACTTGTGCCATAATTGTATTTTGTGCCTGTTTTTTAATCTTGTTCCTTACTGTTTTGTGCCTTTTTCCCTGTTTTTTTGCTCCCCCTTGCTGATCTCCCCTTGCCGCTGCCTCCCTGCGGGCCCGCCCCCCTCGCGCCCCCATTCGCCGCTCCCTCCCGCCTCCCAGCTGCTCCTCCCTCCTCTCTCCCTTCTTAATGGCTGGCGCTGCGCGTTGCCGCGCCGCTGGCGCGCCAGAGGCAAGCCCGTCTGTGCCCGTCCGTGCCTGCACCGCGCCCAGCACCCCCCCCCCCCCCCCGGTGCTCGCACCCCCTGCCTCCGTTACTCGGCCAGCGAACTCCGCACCCTCAACCCTGGCCCCTCCACAGAGTGCTTCCAGGCCACCCCGAAGCACACCAAAGAACCTTTCTCCTGCCGCACCTGCAACTTCTCCTGCAACAGAACAACGAAGCCAGCAACAACCAACACCAACCACCTGCACTGCATCCTCCTCAACACCCGCTCCGCACGAAAACACGCCATTGAGCTCTGGGACCTGCTCGACACCACCGCCCCAGACGTGGCCTTCCTGACCGAAACCTGGTGGAACGACTCCTCGGCCCCTGCCATCGCCATCGCCATCCCTGACGGATACAAGATCACCAGAAGAGATTGCACCAACGGAATCGGCGGAGGAATAGCCATCGCCCACAAATCTTCCCTCAAGATCCTCACCCACACGGACGACACCCTCAAGTCAGCCGAACACCTCCACTTCCAGATTCACACGGACCCCAACACCACCGTCCGAGGAACCCTCATATACCGTCCGCCAGGACCAAGAGCCCCCTTCAGCGACACCGTCTCCGACCTCGCAAGCACCCACGCCCTCGCTCTCCAGACTACATCCTCCTGGGAGATCTCAATTTCCACCTGGAGAACAGCAATGACACCAACACCGCATCACTGACCACCAACCTCTCCAACCTCGGACTCCGTCAACTGGTCAACACCCCCACCCACATCGCAGGACACACCCTTGACCCACTCTTCACTTCAAGCAACCACATCTCTTTCAGCCACACCTCCGAACTCCATTGGACTGACCATCACTGCATACACTTCACCTTCAAGAAAAACACCGAACACCACCGCACCCCTCTACGGCCTCACCGCCGCTGGGGAAAAGTCACCAAAGAACAACTAGCCAGCACCCTCGCCAAAAACCCACCACCCGACCCCACCGACCCGGACTCCGCCGCCATCAACCTCCATCAATGGATCCTCCACTGCTCCAACATCCTAGCTCCGCTCAAGAGACCCACCGCCAACCAAGATAAGAAAAAAACAGCCTGGTTCACAGACGAACTGACCACCTCCAAACGCACCTGCCAGAAACTCTGGAAAAAATGGATCCTCGAGCGTACACCCGACAACCTTACCACCCTCAAGGAAGCCAACCGCAGACACCACCAACTGATCCGACTCGCCAAGCGCTCCCACTTCACAGAACGCCTCAATAACAACGCTCACGACTGCAAAGAACTCTTCTGCATCGTGTAGGAACTTTCCAACCCCAACGCCAATGACGTCCCTCCTTCCCAGGAACTCTGCGACGAGCTCTCCACCTTCTTCTACCAGAAAATCGCAACCATCCATGACAGCTTCAACACCTCACCTCCGCCGGACCCCACCCCCAGCAACTCCTCCCACGCCTACCGCATCACCACCTGGACTCAAGTAGATGACGCCGAAACACGAAAAACCATGAACTCCATTCACTCAGGATCCCCCGCTGACCCCTGCCCACATCACGTGTTCAACAAAGCTGACGCCACCATTGCCCCCAAACTCCGCAAGATCATCAACCTCTCCTTCGACACCGCTACTTTACCGGACAGCTGGAAGCACGCAGAAATCCAACCCCTCCTCAAGAAACCCAACGCTGACCTCAACGATCTCAAAAACTTCCGTCCGATCTCCCTCCTCCCTTTCCCAGCGAAAGTCATCGAGAAGATCGTCAACGCACAACTCGCCCACTTCCTAGAAGACAACGCCATCCTAGACCCCTCTCAATCTGGTTTCAGACGAAACCACAGCACTGAGACCGCACTCCTCGCCGCCACAGATGACATCAGACAACAAATGGACAACGGCGAAACCTCAGCCCTGATCCTCTTAGACCTATCAGCAGCTTTTGATACAGTCTGCCACCGCACCCTACTAAACCGTCTCCACGAGGCCGGCATCCAAGACAAAGCCCTCAACTGGATCTCATCCTTTCTCTCCGACAGAACTCCGAGTCCGACTCTCACCCTTCCGCTCCAAAGCCACCAACCTCATCTGCGGCGTCCCCCAAGGCTCCTCACTCAGCCCAACGTTGTTCAACGTCTACATGGCCCCCCTCGCACAACTGGCCCGCCAACACAACCTCAGCATCATCTCCTACGCCGACGACACCCAACTCGTCCTCTCCCTGACCAAAGATCCTCTCACCGCCAAAACCAACCTCCACGAGGGACTGAAATCCATCGCCGAGTGGATGAGCAACAGCCGCCTGAAACTCGACTCCGACAAGACGGAAGTCCTCATCCTCGGACGCACCCCCTCGGCCTGGAACGACTCCTGGTGGCCCACCGCCCTCGGCCCGCCACCCACCCCTGCCAGCCACGCACGAAACCTAGGCTTAATCCTAGACTCCGCTCTCACCATGTCCAAACAGGTCAACGCGGTCTCCTCTTCCTGTTTCAACACCCTCCGCATGCTCCGCAGGATTTTCAAGTGGATTCCAACAGGAACCAGAGAGACGGTGACCCAAGCCCTCGTCAGTAGCAGACTCGACTACGGCAACGCACTCTACACAGGCATCCCAACGAAAGACATCAAACGACTCCAACGCATCCAGAACGCAGCCGCCCGCCTGATCCTCGACGTACCCCGCCGATGTCACATCTCCCCCCACCTGAAGAACCTCCACTGGCTCCCCGTGGAAAAGAGGATCACCTTTAAACTCCTCACCCACGCACACAAGGCACTCCACAACATCGGACCCACCTACCTGAACTCCAGACTCAACTTCTACGTTCCCTCACGTCAACTACGCTCTGCCAACCTCGCCCTCGCCATCGTCCCCCGAATCCAGCGCAAGACCTCTGGCGGCAGATCCTTCTCCTACCTCGCCGCCAAGACCTGGAACTCTCTCCCCACCTCTCTTCGCCAGACCCAGGACCTCCTCACCTTCAGGAGACTCCTCAAGACATGGCTCTTCGAACGTTAGCAGCACCCCCCCCCCCAAAATTGTGTGTGGGTGGGTATCAGCAAAGAAGCCCAGTTTCCTACAGGTATTAATGGCTAACGTTCCCCCAGACTTATTCAGAAGAGTGTCTTTTATGTATCCTAACAAGAACTACAGGGTAGTCTGAGAATTTAGTACTTTGATCTTTTAGTCAATGTTAAGACGAATGGAACCCTTGCCATTCTGTTGGAAGGGACTCCAGTGAAAATGATGCAATCTCAAAACCATTAGAATTCAGTATCCAAGCTTTACATGTATGTCTAAGGGAAGGATCTGGGTCCTGCCTTGCATTCTCTAAAGGAGAATTGTTCTTATAATGACAACTGTGTTAAAAATTTCAGGTGACGTCAGGATATTAAACCTGCCCGACTCTCAACAAGGTCTGTGGATGTCTCAAAAGACCAGTTTTGTTCACTGCACCGAACAAAAGCGTTTTTTGACTTTGCGAGCTTGGACAATGAGTTAACACTTGACAACGCAAGACTGCACAGGAGAGTAGTGTATTCTAATAAAAAGGGAACAATTGATGTGAATTAACCGTCTTGAAGCTGGGATTCACGAGGAAAATGTACAAGGTGTTATTTGGCTCAGAGACATGTTTCTAGTGGCTTGCAATTGCGCAAGTCAGACTTTAACAGTATAACTTGCAGGTTTATCACCCCGGTGCTTACTTTCAAAATGATATGATGCGTTTTATCTTAAACGCAAGGGTTGGTTGGAAGGTATAGGAGCAATTTATTGAAGGTTATCGCCAAACGTTTTTTGCTAGACGTATTGGGGTGGGGAGTCCTGACCCAACACTGTAGACGTGAGAAGCCCGTTAAGAGCAACTGCTTTCTAAAATGCTCCCAAGTCGAATGAAATACCTTCGGTGTCTTGTTTTGTATGCACTGTAGATTGACACCTTTCTCAGGTTGTGACCTGCACTCCTTCCCGTGTTCTAATGGCTGCATGTGCCAGACGAGCGGTCTTTACTAGTTTAAGGTTGGAATATGAGGTAGATTTTTGTTAACGTCTTTTATGCAGTCCGATTTGTTTAATGATTCTTGTGTGTGCAGTTTGGGTTCCTAAGTGGAGTCATTTTACAGAGTGCCTGAATCTGGCAGAACAGGTTAGCATTGGGATAATGTCAGAATGGATCAGGGCACAGAATAGCAAAAGTGGCTGTCTGCTATCTGTAACGGTGAATTGTGAGCTCTGTGCGGCAGCTGCTCAAACAGCACTTGTGGAATTGTAGTTGACTTTAAATTTCTGACAGGTTTTTGTGAATTATCTTATTTCATTGCCAGCAGGTATTGTTGTTTAGGACTGGTGTACAACAGCTGCTGTGTTTTAAACATCACGAATGTGAGTGTGCTTTGGTGGCAGTACTTTGTGTCCTTTTTATTTTTTTAAATAGTGTGCACTTCTGCATGCCAGCATTTACCCTCTAACACAAAGGTACTTAACAGTTATTTATTTGTGAGAATGCAGGGCAAGTTACACCAGAGTAGGTACAAGGGCCAGGACTGTTCAACCTTAGGCGATGTATCAATTAAAGTAATGCAGCCATGTTTCTTTTTGCGAATCTCACATAAGCTGTGACATCGTACAGAAATCACCCCATTAGATGGCTTATTTATAAATTAAAGCAATTCTTTCCATTTGGAGTATTGATCATGGAAACGTCATTTGTAAGGCACCAAACTTTGACAGACTTCATAGCTCTTAAAGGGGGTCAGTCAATGATTTTTAGCGTAGTGGAGAATCTTATAATATCGGCTTTCATCAACCGATAAATCCAGTCTAAAAAGTAAGTCTCATCTAGGTTAGAGCAGAGAGAGAACCCTTCCTAGTTGCTCACTCAAGGTGTGTTGAAAAATGCTTTTATCCAGACTTCGTGGTTCCATTTCCCACTGCTTTATGACATGACATTGTGGCTCAGTGACCCCTCCCCCACCTTCTGATTTGGTGTGGCAATAATTTATACTCATTTATGAGAAAGAGAAACCTTTCAGTCGAAATTGCACAGTGCATGAGGATTTAATTCATCACTGATCTACAGCATACTGATCATGTTTCTGAAGCACTTCTTGCCCCTCAGACTCTTGCATCAAATTTTAACGTGTATATCCAGTAAATGACACCCTCTTTGGTTCTTTCACCCATGTATTTAATGGACAGAGTTTGAAAGCATGCATTGCCTAGGAACACTGGTTACAGGGGACAAGTTCTTAATGTTGCCCTACACCCCGTAAAGTGGCTGCCACAGGCACTGGCTCAGCATTTACAGACAAAGAAGCTATTGTGTTGCCTGAGTAAGTTTGATATAAAAATCTTGGTTTGTGGCATTTATTGCCCACATTTGTGTGTTTTGAATACTTCTAATTGTGTGTTAATTCATGAATCCTTAAATATTGACTTGTATGCTTTTTGAAAGGGCTTCTTATGCAGTGCATAATTATTTTCCAACCTACCTCATGACCTGCCAGTAGCCAGTCACCGAGCTCTTTGAAGGTTTAGAAGCACATTTGCACATGTGCTCTACCCTTGGAACAGTAACAGTTTTGCAAACCTATTTAGCAAAGTATTGTTTAATATTAGAAAGAGTATTTGTGCAAACCTCTTTTCATAATCCGAAAGGCTTGATTACTGCTTCAAGAAGCTTTGCCAATTTTACCCTTGCTGTCAAATTAGGTTCTTTCATTCCTAATGTAAAAAATGATGGAAACAACTAGCTTTTGCATTGATCCATTCATGTAAGAATTCACCTCTTTGACATCCTCATCCTCTGTTTAAAGCCAGGAAACCAGTTGTTGGAGGGTCTAAATATGGTTGCAGAAGTAGCTTCCAAGTTCAGGTGCTTTCAACTCGACAAGTATTATGCTGATGGTTTCTTTGCTTCATTGGTAAAGTTATTTTCACATTAATTTAAATGTGAGCTGTCACACCTCTGCATGTGCTTTAGATGAACAAGGTGTCAGGGAAAACCCCAGTCCATAGCTGTGATTCCTTTCTTTCTGATGGATACAACTACCTGTGGATTCCTCACCTTAGAAATTCTCCCCTTGCGTACCAATCGACTGAAACTTCTCTCTAGCTCTGCATGTCGGCGAGGATGTCACAATTGCCCGACTCCACGCGGCTCCGTGTGACGTCATTGTGGCAATAAGAGGTCCTCACCACCGTGCTGACGTCAGTTCCCTTTTTTCCATGCCTTTGATAACGGTTACTTTTCTGTTACCTGTATAGTTAGCTCTTCGGAAGGGATACTTTGTGCATTTCCATGATGGCGGCTTCAAAGAAGTCGGGTTTCAAGCCCTGGAGGGAATATGGAGGTCGCATGTCGGTGACTGATCCACACAACGATTCCCTTTGGTGCCTCCGTTCCAATCACAATGTCCAAGAATGCGGATCCTGCCAGAAGATGAATCCGAAGGCATTGAAGGAACGCGAGGCAAAGCTATTCTTGGCGAGGTCCAAGAAGGAGAGGAAGCAGCACCATCGGTCCTCTTCTGGAAAATCGTCCCATAAGAAGCGGCGTCATCGTGACTCCCGACGTCTGTCCAGAAGTCGGTCGGCGTCGGTCTCCATCGTCCCGGTGCCGCAAGTCTTGGGAAGTGAGTCCGGTGTCCCCTCAACCTGCGACACCGCAGACGTCCCCGGCTCCATCAGTCTTTGAAGTTGTGGAGCCTCAGAGTCATCTGGCTTCGCCGGTGCATCCAGAAGCTGAAGAGTCCAGCCCGGTGCCGGCTCCGGCTCCACAGAGTTATCCTTCGTTCCCGGCTCTGGGTACGGATCCGGTGGCATTGCTTAATGCCATGTTTCAAAATTTTCAAAATATGGCTCCGGGAGGTGGTGCGCCGGCTGGCCCCACTGGTCCCCTGGCTTTCAATCTCAGCGTTCCGGCTCCATATAAGCTGATGGCATTTATGCCATTTTGTTCTGCTGGAGACCCGGGTCAGGCCCCTATGCCGACAGCGCAGCCCTCGACGTCGAGGGAGAGACCTTCGACACCGGTGTCGGAGGGGATGGAGCCGAGAGGTCGGATGTCGGTGTCATATGCGGGTGCCTTGTCCATGGCGCCGATGGATCCATCTGCGGCGTCTGGTGGATCCGGAGAACCTATCATGATGCCTTCCCGGCGCCATTCACCGACGTCGTTGCGCTCCATGTCGGCGCCGGGGCTTGAGGCTAAGTTGTGGTCACGTCGAAAGGCCCTTAGACTTCTAGACGAGAGGGAATATCAACAGCAATTCCTCGAAGAGGGGGAGATCACTGATCCCCAGGGTGACTTCCCTGGGCTGGACACTGCAAGTGGTCTTGACACTTCTCCAGAGTATGACTTGGCCTCCCCGGGTGAATATACAGAGGAGGCAGCCTCTTACCACTCTGTAATTAGGAAGGCCGCAGCATTTCTGGATCTTCCCTTACTGTCAGCGCAGGTGAAGACCAACCTATTGATTGAGGTTTTGCCTCCTGCTACTACCATGGCGGATCCTCTTCTACCACTTAATGCGGCCCTGATGGAGCCGATCGAAGAGGTTTGGAAGAAGCCAGTCACCTCTTCGGCTGTTAGTAGGTCGGTGGCCAGGCGTTATAGATTTGCGCCTGGGGACCTGGAGTTTTTGTCCAAGCACCCTTCACCAGAGAGCTTGGTGGTGCAAGCATCTGGCTCTTCGAGGTCGGCCCTTGGTTCGTTTCTGGGAGTACCATCGGACCGGGAATCCAAGCGGGTGGACCAATCGGCCAGGAAGGTGTTTTCATCTTGCAGCATGGCTCTAAAATCTGCCAATGTGACTTGTATTCTGGGCAGGTTTATCCATGCTATAATGGATGTGACGAAGACTGTTCTTCCGGACATGCCCCAGGACTTGCGTGGTCTTCTTTTGGATGCTCAGGTGGCGGCTACGCAAGTTATTCAGACAGGGCTGGATACCACGGACTCTATTGCAAGAGCCATGGGGACTTCCGTTGCCTCCAGACGACATGCGTGGTTACGCACTTCCGGATTTTCGTCTGACGTCCACTCTACGTTATTGGATCTGCCTTTTGATGTGGCAAAACTATTTGGTTCAAAAGCGGACTCTGTGCTAGAGCACTTTAAAGAATGTAGGGCCACTGCTAGATCTTTGGGTCTGCAGGCTGCTTCCACCCCATTTCGATCTTTTAGACGGCTGCGTGTTTTTGGTAGAGGGGCTTCCTTTCGTGGGAGGTCACAGCAGCTGGGGCTGCAGTCCTCCAGCCTCCCTTATCGATCATACAGGGGGCGGGGTAGAGTACGCACAAGAGGAGCCACCCAACAGCAGCACCCTTCCTCTTCCTCTGGAGGGTTACCTCAAGGAAAGCAGCCCTAGTCCTCTTGCCATTGTCTCTCATACCTCTCCGGTAGGGGGGGTCTTTCTCTTTTTCTTCCCATATGGGAGTCCATAACAACAGATTCCTGGGTCATCAGTTTGGTGAGAAAAGGTTACGCCCTTCCCTTTCGGGAGATTCCTCCTCCCTTCCCTCCCCATCCTTCCTTTTGTTCAGAAGATCATCTCCTGCTGTTAGAACAGGAGGTTCTCTCCCTATTATTGAAGGGTGCAGTGGAGTTAGTTCCAGAGCAAGAAAGGGGTCAGGGGTGTTATTCCAGGTACTTCTTGATCCCCAAGAAGAATGGTCGTCTGAGACCTATTTTGGACCTGAGGATTTTGAATTGGTTCCTCAAACAGTAGAAATTCAAGATGCTGACTCTAACACAGGTGCTTTTGGTGTTGAACAAGGAGGATTGGATGGTGTCTGTCGACTTGCAGGATGCTTATTTTCACATTCCCATTCTCAAGTCGCCCAGGAAGTATCTCCGGTTTGTGGTAGGATCGCAGCACTACCAGTTTGCGGTCCTTCCTTTTAGTCTTACTTCCACACCTTGGTTCTTCACGAAGGTGATGGCGGTTGTTGCAGCACACCTCAGGAGGAAGGGAGTAGCAGTATTCCCTTACCTGGACGATTGGTTGATCAAAGCCGAGTCTCTGGGGCTTGTGTTGCATCATCTGCAGCTGACAACCCAGTTGTTGTTCAGTCTGGGTTTTTCAATAAATGTGCCCAAGTCTCACCTAGAGCCCTCTCAACGCCTCCTGTTCATAAGGGCAGTACTGGACACGACATTGAATCGGGCCTTTCCTCCGCCACAGCGGATACGGGACATTCAGGCGTTGGTTCCAATGTTTCAAGAAGGAGCGGTAGTTCCGGTCCTCAAGGTCCTTCGTCTGCTCGGTCTCTTCGCTTCTTGCATTCTGTTGGTCACTCATGCACGCTGGCCTATGAGGGCTCTTCAGTGGTGCCTCCGCAAGCAGTGGTTTCAGCACAGAGGAGATCTCGGGGAGTCGATAAAGATCTCCAGAGACACTGCAGCGGATCTCCGATGGTGGGCTGTGGAAGGCAACCTTTCTCAAGGAAAGCTGTTTTGGCAGCCAACTCCGGTGGCCACAGTGATTACCTATGCCTCCACCTTAGGGTGGGGAGCTCATCTGGAGGATCTGGAGATCAAGGGTCGTTGGTCCCCAGTAGAGCAGAGGTTTCATATCAATCTGCTAGAGCTGCAGGCGATTCGTTTGGCCCTCAAGGCTTTCCTCCCTTCCCTTCGCGGTCAGTCAGTTCAGATTCTGACAGACAACACTACCGCGATGTGGTATATCAACAAACAGGGGGGGTGTAGGGTCGTACCTTCTTTGCAGTGAGGCTCTACGACTCTGGTCCTGGGCTCGGGACCATCGGCTTTGTGTAGTGGCAAACCATTTAGCCGGGGTCCAAAACGTTTGTGCGGACAGACTGTCGCTTCTTCTCGGATGACCACGAGTGGCGCCTGCATCCGGATCTGGTTCTTTAAATCTTTCGGATGTGGGGGTTTCCCCGTATAGACCTGTTTGCCACTCGAGAACGGGCACTGTCCGTCGTTCTGCAGCCTTCAGTATCCGATGCAAGGAGCGTTGGGGGAGTGGGGGGGCGCCTTTAAGATGTCCTGGTGCGACCAGTTCCTTTACGCGTTTCCTCCCATACCCTTGACTCCTCGGGTTTTGAGGAAGATTCGCCAAAACCGGGCTCAAGTCATTTTAATAGCTCCGGATTGGCCACAAAGGGTGTGGTATGCAGACCTACTTAGACTCTCACTGTGCCCTCCGCTCCGTCTCCCTCTCAGGGCAGACCTACACTCGCAGTCGCAGCGGCAGGTTCTTCACCCCCACCTCCAGAGCCTGCACCTTCATGCCTGGAGATTGAACAGGGCAACCTGAGTTCCTTTTCTCTCCCACCAGAGGTGGTGGACGTTCTTTCATCGGCCAGGCGACACCCCACCAAGTCGGTCTATGCGAGTAGGTGGGCTAATTTCGTCCCATGCCTTTTATTATGCCGCAGTGGGATCTCAATTTGGTGTTGACTTTTCTGATGGGCTCCCCCTTTGAGCCACTTCATTCATGCCCTTTAAGGTATTTATTTTTCAAAACTGTGTTTTTGACAGCTATTACGTCGGCCAGACGTGTTAGTGAACTGCAGGCTCTCTCTGTTCACCCGCCTTTTACGACTTTTTATAAAGACAAAGGTGGTTTTGAGGACCAGGGTGGCTTTCCTCCCTAAGGTGGTGTCTCCTTTTCACTTGGGACTGTCATTAACTCTCTCGACGTTCTACCCTCCTCTGCATCCATCTAAGGAGGAGGAAAGACTCCATCGTCTGGACCCTGGGAGGGCTCTCAGCTTTTATATCAACAGGACGAGAGAGTTCTTGTTGGATGAACAGCTCTTTATCGGATACGTGGGGAAGAGGAAGGGGAAGGCCGTCCACAAGAGGACACACTCCAGGTGGGTCGTTCTTCGTGTAAAAATATGTTACTCATTGGCAAAGAAGGATCCTCCTGACGGGATCAGAGCCCATTCCACCAGGGCCAAGTCAGCCTCATCAGCTTTGGCCAGAGGTGTTCCGATGTTGGACATCTGTAAGGCCGCGACTCTGTCTTCCCTCCACACCTTTGTGAAGCATTATTGTTTGGATGTGGAGGTGCGGAGGGATGGTCATTTTGCGCGGTCTGTGCTGCAGGGGTTCCTGGTTTGACCAGACGGACACCCTCCTCCTAGGTGGTACTGCTTTGGGACTCTATTCATTAGGTGAGGAATCCACAGGTAGTTGTATCCATCAGAAGAGCAAGTTACTTACCTTCTGTAACGCTTTTTCTGGTGGATACGTTAGCTACCTGTGGATTCCTCACGGTCCCTCCCACCTACCTCCCTGTTGTCTGTGTGGTCATGCCGGGATCTCCTTGGGTGTGCGCTTCAGTGCTTTGATTTCAAGATTTCTATATATGTATATATGTTTATAGTTGTTTTTCAGACTATTTTCAATTTTGCAGACTGTTCATGATGGTATGCTCCTTTTTTAGGGAGTTGTGTTTTAAAAAAAAAAAAAAAAAAAACAGGTAAAGGTTTTCTATAAAGTTTATTTTTGTTAAATCCTGAAAGGTGTGATTTGTCAGTGTTCTCTATGTTTCAAAGGCACATCAAAAGTGGCGTGAACTGACGTCCGCACGATGTGCAGAGCTAGAGAGAGAAGTTTCCTTCGATTGCTACGCAAGGGGAGAATTCATTAGGTGAGGAATCCACAGGTAGCTAATGTATCCACCAGAAAAAGCGTTACCGAAGGTAAGTAACTTGCTCGTCTGGTGACATGCAGGGCCAGTGACCAGCTTAGTTCTGATTTCATTAGTTGTTTCTCATGTCTGTTGTAGTGTGGCAAGTTACTGGTACGGATTGAATATCTTGAATTGGAGAGCTACAGCACGAATGTCAGATTTACCCCCATTCGCTGCAATGCTTCAGTCACTCTTCCAAAGAAAAACCATGGCATAGCAGTTTCGTAGCCCAAGAATTGACGTTCTTCCATGGAAGCCACAGGTGTGATTAAACCTAGTACAGACAAAATTGATTTACATTTTACACATCGTTAAGGAACTGAAATCCCCCAACAGGGTTTTGGTGACCTTATATACTGCACTAGATTTGTTCAGGAACAGGAGTGCTCTGTATGGAGGTGTCTGGTTATCCATTTTTTGTTCCGGTGGGTTCTTGCTGCACTTGTGGTCTGGATTCCGTTGGCTGCTACGGTGGTGTATTTTGCTTTTCCACGTCTCTCTGTGCCTTTTCTGAGGTTAGGTTAGCAGAGTCCCGTATAGTAGGAGTCCAGGTAGTGGGAAATTTCTTGGCATTATGGTGTCTTGCCCTTGCTCTGACTGTTTACTTACGAGCTGCTGAGGCACGCCTTGTCACTGTGGATGATCTTTGTTGAGACAGAAAAGTCTTCTGCATGGTAAAAGACGTGTACCCCTGCCCAAATTGCCAGTTTTTTGTCCTAGGCAAATGCGAATCGTGTGTGTGCCGTGATTTAGGGCTGTTTCACGGATTGCAGACTTGTTGAACCTTGAGGGGTGCTCAAATTGCTTCCCTTCGTGGTGAAAGGCTTCCGCCTTTGCAAAGAGTTAAGTAGCATGAGCATGGTGGGGATAGCATACCATGTAGTAATCAGTAAAAGTGAACAGGTGTTTTTTTACAATGTCACTGGAGTGAGGCCTACAGGCTCAATCACCTTTTTAAAAGTTGTGCTACTGTGTAATTAACTCGCCCTTGGCCTACATCAGGTACATGTGGAGTGCTACGCTGGAGTAGTGAATCTGCTATGGATGTATGTGTGCCTGGGAAGGGTACAGTACATGGATAGAGTAGTAGGGCACATGAGAAGCCTGATTAGTGCGTATATGGAGTGTATTTATGTCTGCAGGGAATATGTTTTATCAGAGATGTAGTACTGTACAGTGTGTTCGCAATGGAAGCATGTGCTTGGGTGTATGTGTGCTTATGTTAAGTGCAATACATGAAAGGTGATCCAGATTAGTGAATTAAAACTGTCTTTTGTCTCTCCCCTTTGTGCCACCTGGTGGCCATGGGGCTCATAGTGCGAACAGGCACAACAGCGTAAACTTGATCTGCGGTATTGGTGTGCTGGTTACATTGGTCAGTTACCTAATCAGTCATTTCTTGTGGCTCTCCTTCTGAAACACTTGTAATTGGTGAATGCTTTACGTAAAACAGAAATCCTCCAAGCGAAAGCAGCTCTACCGGCACAGTGGGAGAGCCTATACTGCAATATTCACTGCACTCTGGAAAACTCGACCAATTATGCTTTGCAGGACATTACTTTTACAAAACATTTTTGCTCATAATTCAGCCTGTGGTTGCCCTAGGACAATGGGATCACCCCCAAAACATTCACGATGCGTGCTTTTTCTGGGAGCACCTTCAAAACATTGACCACATTGTGGGGAACCAAAATGGTGTAGACAAAAAGAGCACAATGTCAGTGGGGACCCCAAAATAATTACCCATCCCACCATTCAGTGGTTTTTAAGCTTTCTAATGGCTATAACTTTTGTTTTACAGTTGGGAGAAGTTCTGTTGTGAAGGTTTTATTTGTAATATCATTGCAGTAGGCCTGCTAGCCCTAAACATGCCCTCTCTGACTAAGGATATGGTTACACTGCATTACTTTATTCTGTTTTTTTTTTTTATTTGTTTTCCTGGGGTTATTTCCTTTAGGGGGTAACAATATGGTTACATGACCATGTTTCTTACAAATTATATTTTTGTTATGGTGTCCTCTAGGGCCTGTTTTGGCATTGCAGTCAAATGCCAAAAGTTTATTTCTGATAAAGGTTTATATGATATTTGTATATCTCTCCTTATTACTGTTATGACCATAATTCATGCCATCTTAACATCCTTATTAGACTATGACTGTTTGAATACTCTTGAAATGTTTGGCTAGTTTATTTCTCCTCTGCGGCTGTCTTTTTTGGGGGGGAAGGGGGGAAATTGTGTTAGCCAGCCAGCAAATCTGATGGTGGGGTGGTGAAAGTGGTATGCTATTGGAGTTAGCATTACAGATTTAAATTAGGTTGCTAAATGGTAACATTTTTTCTTTTTTTCCTGCAGATAGAGGAAGAAGGTAAATGGAAGTGCTTTAGTTGTATGCAGGGCCACTGGAGTTATATGGCAGGAAACAACAAAATTATGAGGCAGGGTTGACCAATTTATGTGATGAGAAAAGCCCAGTTATGAATTTACAATGCCAGTAGCTCTAACTCAAGCAGATGCGAGACCTGTTGCATTGCAAATGCTTGTTTTCATTTACTAATATTACTCCGTAATGTCTTTGGGTAGTATGCTATGCTCACAATTGTTCTCTTCTCCCTGTAGTTTCTCACCTTGTCCACGAAAGTGGAATCTTGTGAGAAATTGATGGGAAAAGGAGGGGTGCCTTGACATCACCCTGGAGAATCTACATTTGGTCCTTACAAGAAGCAGTGGTAAACTTACAAGTATCTCCTTTTAATTGAGGCCGATACTCATCTACCAGTATGGTCTACTTCAGCGTTAGTTACCAGTCAGCCCTGAAATGTGCTGTAATCAAGATTACTATTCCTTTTTTGTTGAAATGTATTCCTCATAAAATACGTCTTGGTATCTGTTAGAGCTGATTACATTTGCAGACTTGGAGAACGACCAAGTACTTGAACTGAAGACAGTGTAACGTTGAGCATTGATGACTTCAGCATAATCCTTATAACCTTTGAAATGCTTCAGAACTTATAATACCATGTTTGTTCCTTTTGATTGTTTCTTGTATGTCATGGCCTAAAAAAGCAGAGACATCCAGTATTCTCTCGACCAATAAAGCCTACGCTGGCTATTTCTTGTGCTAAAAAGAGATGGGACGAGCAGAGATGGTCCGTCCTTAATAATACCTGTGCTGGTAGTGACCTCACTTCATTTTAGCAGCTGGTCTCCCGCAACAGATCTATACCCACACTGGAACCAGACTGTAACGTCGCCCCTTTTCTTTGGGCTGATTATTTAGGCAACTTATTTTCAGATACCTCTCAAAATGCTCCTAATGATTCCATTGTGACCCTGCCTTGTCTGTCCCTTTCTGTCCCCCGTTTGACATCTTGGATGTGGTCCAATCACTATTCGCTGTTACAGGGGTAAGGACCGAAGGGCTGCACGCCGTCCCGGCTGACATCTTCCTATCTGATATTGAGGTTTGGCCCACTGTATCTTCACTATTGCCAATGTTATTGCTGCGGGGGCACCCATTCCTGACTCTTGGATTGGTGCCACCGTAATACCCATTCACAAGAAAGGATATGGGTCCCTCTCAAGCAACTATAGACTTATAAGTCAATTAGATTGTATTCAGATTTTTTTTTTTTTTTTTTTTTTTTAACTGGTGTGTGCTGGCCAAAAGTCAAGATTGGATGACTAGATGGAAATCTTTACCCACTTTCAGACGAATTTTCGGTTGAAAGCTTCCACCACCATTGACCAAGCTTTTTGTTTTCTTTGGTTCACTGGTGAACCATCATTATCAGCAAGGGTAACCTTTATGTTGCCCTTGTTGAGTTGCGATCCCGCTTTGATTTGGTCCCCCGTTCCATTCTTTGTCAGGCTCTCAAAGACATGAAAATACCTTTTACTACACTGTCCTGTGCATTGGTAATCTGTCTTCATGAGGGCAATTTTGCATGTATTAGATGAGGGAAACAGGACAAGTTGACTGGAAAGATCCCAGTCCTTAGAGGTGTACAACAGGGTTGTATATTGGCCCCCTACACTTTTTTTCTCTTTATATTATTAATGACATTGTTACATTTTTATCTCAGGCTGAAGCAGACACCGCTACGGGTCTGCATCAGAACCCCAGTACTCCATTGACAACACATTTTTGGTCTCCAAGATGTCAAGTGGGCTTCCGAAATTCTTGGTTTGTTTTGAGGAGTCCTGTTTTGCTAGAGGACTGGAGATGGACACAACTAAAACGAAGCGGATGAAGTTCAACCCCGACAAATCTTTTAAGAAGGGCATAGTGGTGGGGGGAGGAGGGCGCCCCTTGAAGATGGTAGATTGTTTTACCTACTTGGGTATTACCTTTAGTGGGTTCTTGTCTTGGAATCCACATGTCATCAAAGCTGCCTTAAAACTTAAGTCATGGAGGCAATTCTTAGAGAATATAGGGCCTCCTACACTAAACCTATTCAGTCTGCACTCCACTTTACGAGGCTAGTGCTCTGGGGTCTGCTTTATATGGGGCAGAGTTGTAGGGCTTTTACAACACTGAAACAATCATCAGTAATCAAAAACAAATTCTCACGCAATTTCACATCTCTTTCCCCTAGTGTCCCTATGACATCACTCTTTCTGGAGATGGGTGTAAGAAGCCGTTCTGGCAAAGTCAGGTTGTGTCCCTTGTTATACTGGAGACAGTTATGGACAACCCCAGAACTTGCTCACTATACCACTGCCCTTCGAGATGTAATGCAGCCAGGTCAATTTAACGAAGTACCCTGGCTCCTCAACATTAACGAGTCACTTTACATCCTTGGGCTACCTGATTTTTGGGACCATGCCACCACTACTTTTTTCCCATCAACAAATTCATTGAAGAAGCTTTACTGGGCAGTCAGAGGACAACGACCTTGGAGGGGCTGATTCCCTCAAACTGGTTAGAGAATTCCTCGAGTTTAAGCCTCTGAGTGGGTATGAGTCATACTGGGATCAGGTGACTGTCTCAATCGAAAGGAAGTCATACTTTCAGTTCAGAGTGGGCATCCTCCCGTTTAGAGTTTTCTACCAGAGGTAGTCTGTCAGGGCTACTGGTAAGTGCCCTGGTATGTACTTCCTCTGTGGAGAGTGTTGCACATGTTGTTTTTATTGTTATTTTTTGCATGCCCAGCCTATGCCCTACCATGTAGAATAGGGTTAGCTCCCACCTGCAGGTGTTTATCCCAGAAAAGCCATTTGGCTGTCCTTTGTATTCTGAGATCGGACTGCAGCTTACCCCTTGCTACACCAGTCCCAAATTTCTAGGAGCTATGCAGACTATTCACAGAAAAGCACCTCTCCCCTCTTAATTTTATGTGGTTTATCATACTTTATCCTTGCTTCTTCTATGTTGAGCTGTAATAATGTTATAATGTTCATTAATACTTTTAGTATTCTACTTCGTACGTGCAAGTCGACATTTTAACTTGCATTCAACGTTTTGACTTCTACTTACAAGAACCATGATTGCCACAGGTTAGTTTGTATTGCATTGCTCTGTTTTTTATTTACCATGTACTGTTCTACTTCTATTCGTACTTTTATGGCCCTTGAGGCCGAAATAAAGTTATTTGAATTGTATGTCACAGTCTGCAGACATGATTGATCCAATGGTGTTTATTTGCAGCAGTCTTTGGATTCTTATAGGACGTTGGCCAATGTGGCATGAGTAGTTGCATAATCTGTTGTAGAATACTTTAGTAGAAGTCTGGCTTGGGGCTTTCTATTCGGGAAGTATGGAAACCATTGGGTTTGTGCTGAGAATAATGATGCTCGTCTGAGCAGCGTGGAGAAAATGCTGTTACCGGTCTTTTTTTTTTCTTTCGTTTTTTTCCTCCCTTTTGTTGCATAGGAATAAAGTCAATACGAAGTATTTTTTGCTGATGTGAAGGGCACATGGCGCAGCTCATCTGATAATTGAAAGAATAAGGCTTTGTCTGGATACACCGTGCATATTCCAGCAATCATGTCATTCTTTCAGCCATCCAGTGTTCCCGAATGTTGTGTGCTGATCGTGCATTATGTTTTGTTTATAACAGAGATGTCTTGTTCGTTAACAGCTTTTCTTTCTCCTCCATCACCTGCCCTTCACGTTTTTGTGCGTGATTGTGGAGTTGCCGCTGTGTCAGCTAGCCAGGTGTGCTGGTTATGTTGAAAGTGTTGAATGATGTCCTGAAAAATGATTGTGTTGGCTTTCTATACTGTATGCTCAGGAGGGACACCTTTCAAAGTGTAAAATGGCTGTAGTAATGAATTTGTCTTGGTATAGTTGACAAATCGTGGCCAAAAGGTGCAGGGGAATCCTGCCTTTTTGCAGCTTTTAATTCATACATACCCAGCTTATACAGGGACTTTCATACACGTTGACCTCTGTTTAATTTGATAATCGTAGTTCCAGTCAGTCATGCGACTTTCGAATTTCTTCAAAATTTTCAAAGTCCTGTTGATTGTCCCATATTTATTTAGCAGTTTATTTAGACCGATGTTGTAAAGCCCAAGGATGTAGCCTTAAATGGAGTGAATGAACTGTTCTTTGCTAAATTTTATGTTTTCCTGTAACATTGTACATAGGATTGCTGCAGTCTAATGATAAGATATTGCGGTTTGGGACAGACTAGTTGTAAACCAGTCACCCTCCGCCCCCATGTTTTTGAGCTGCAGAGCAAAAACTTGTGAAATGATGGCCCAAAATACGTTTGACAGAGTACTTGGATACCTGTCCCGTTTAAAAGGCAGGTAACCGTTTTGTCTTCATCTTGGCAGTATGCCAGTTGGTTTCTCAATAGTAGCTAAAGATGGATTCTACTGTGCTTAAATTAGCTTTCTTCCAACAGAAATTCGGAAGCGTTATTGGGGTTAAAATCAAAACTTTCCCCACTCAAGTTACTTAATTTAGATAGAGATTATTTGGCACCAGCCAACTCGTGGCTGAAATATAGTCCATGCATCTTCATTGAAGTGGTAATAAAACAGCATTTTGCCAAGTCAACTAAATTTCTAAGCTATGGGTTGTTTGAGCATGGTTAAGAAAACGATTGGATTTGTGAGTAGCTGAAGATCCTTGTGGTTTGCGCTTAACAAACAGCGAGGTCTTGTTAGAATTTCGAATGTTATGTTGATCCAGAGTTCTGCCTCCACATGAAAGATTTACATGCCTCCAATCTTCTGAAACAGTTTAGGTCGAGGACTGCCATTTGGATGTTGTCATTAGGGTGATTGTAATGTGGCCATTCAGAAGGCAGCACTGTAAACTTGTAATGAAATTTCATTGGGTTTGTCTCGCGCTGTCTGCCAGTGGGGTTTAACTGTTATTCGAACATTCCACCCTCCTAGTGTCGAATGTTCTAAAGTAAACAGAACGAAAATAAAGACCATTGGAATACTGGAGCAAACGGTCTAAACCAGCTGTTATTGGATTTTATTCTTTATGGACTTTAGTTTTCTCAACGTAAGTAAACTGACCAGGGCTTGAGCAATCAATTTTTAGTACAGCTATCATTGGTGGCACACTTTTAGATTAACGTTTGTTGTATCTGGAGGGTCTACACAGTAAGCTAGTGTTTAAATCATAGCTATAGGCATGTGTGAAAAAACATGTCTGAAATGGTTATCAATAATGAAATTACTGTTTACCATAACTTCTCTCATAGAGCTTTACATTACGTGTCTCCTTAAATGCTGTAAATAATGCGTGTTACTATTGTCCAGTTTAATGTTAATCCGTTTCATGAACTCTGATATGTGGGTAGAAGGATGAGTGACCGTTACTGGACTTAGACTTTGGCGAGTGTTCCTGCCAGTTTATACTTATGTTTTTTTTCATGTTTTTATGAATATTTATTTGTGTAGTTTTCCATCCATTCTGAAGCGCCATTACAGCACATCCTTCTTTTTCTTACACTGCTATTTCAATCACATTTCCTCAGTCAAGAGAATAAATAAACACATTCATTAAAGCATACTCACTAATTACACAGTTATCAATGTGTCTGTGGATGTATAAGCCTAGTCATGGAGTGCTGATATGTGGGTGGTGCTCTGTACCTTTAAAATCCAGAGACTGAGCAGTAAGTACAAACTGACCCTGTTTGGAGCTGGGTGAGGGGCGAGGGGGAATAGGGGTGAGAGTCGCTTGATTAAAGTATCTATTAGCACACCCGATAATGCTTTCTCTGAGACGTTACTGCAGCAGTCTCTTCATTTGGTGATGGTGAGCAGAGGTATTCTATGCCAGTGACGCATAAGCATGCTCCCTTTATGAACTGAAAACTTTTGGCAGCATCTAGATGACTGTTATTATTGTACACAATTTATGTAAAGTTGTCTCTTATTTCACCTGCCTTCGTCTCCATAATACTGTTGGTTTGCTGCCTAGGTAGGAAATTAGGCACAGTTGTGGTGGAGTAGATTGTGACATGGTATCTTGCAGCTTCTAGTGCCTGTTTGCATAAGTGTGCACTCCTGAGGTAGACTAGGAGCAGCCTACAGTCGAGACTACCAAATGTAGAAACGGTTGCTTTTTGCTCCCATATTTTATTTCATTGTAGCTTTTCTATAGCATGTTCCTACCTGTTGACTGGCCCGCTAAAGTGCTTTAGCCTGAGTGTGGTTGGAGAAAGGTGTTGATTGAGATGTTGAGTAAGTGGCTCTGCGCTCCAGTGAGTAATTAGACTCGAATAGGTGTGATGGGATTGCAGTAGTATTAGTGCAAAAGTGTGCTGGAGTGGCTGGATCTGGCCTAATGCACCTGATCTGCATTGGTATTTTTCCTACCAACAACATTGAAACTAGGCTAAAATATGTCCGATTTTGGATTGCTGAAATAGTTGCTAGTTTCTGAATCAGGTTTTACACCTTTGTTTTAGGCCTTCTGAGGTGCAGGTATACATAACCTAATTGAATGCAATGGTGTGGAAGAAGATGCCACCTGCCAGGGAGGGACATGAGACCAACCCGTGGACTATCTACTTGCAACATTCATCATCATCAAAATTTCTTTATTCAGCCAAATTGGTGGCTATATAAGCATATAAATACAATATTCACAATAATAAAAACATAAGTGTATTCAAATTTTAGACAGTGCAAAATTTTCCAAGCCGTGGTTAAAGCATCTGGCTTGTCCCTTTTCTTTAGAAATCGCTAAAAATCCTGCACACACAGTCCATTAAAACACCACAGTATAAAATTAGGCTGCACAGTTTCTCCTTCATTTTATAGCACCCTTTATGTAGCTCGATATAGAGAAAATATTTCAGGTGTAGATAGGGATGCAAATACCCTAATCCGTCCTTGTATGATGTGAAGTGCCTATGCATCAAAATGGGGCGTAGAAAGTGGACTCTTAAGAGATGATACAGTTTACAAAAATAACATAAAGTTCACTGTTGATTGTGAAGAGGTAGCATCACGTGGGCTATGAGAAAAAAGGTTAAGGGATAAGTGTCTAAATGATGTATCATAATTGACCTCAATCTGATTAAATAAAAACTGTATTGAGGGTTATTTATCCATGTTGGATACAATGTCATACAAGGAACATTAGGGATTTGGATATACCTTATAATGGTACCCTTGCTAAGTGGCCCTCCTCTCTAGATGAGGCAGAGATCTTTTTAACACCCACTAACATCCAACAAAAAATATTTAAAAAAAAACTTTTCCTACAGGTCCCCATCGCCCCCCCCGCCCCCTGCATTTAGGCCCACAGGTCATTACAAATGAGTTTTTGTGGTACACCCTTAAATTTAAGGCATCTAGGGAGTTGATATAAAATGAAAACAAGAAAGGGGGCTAAAATAAATCTCTGCCCGACTCCTCTGGTGACCCTTATTGGTTTAGTACAGTCCCCAGATTGCCTGTACTGCACTTTTGTGGTTGTCTAAGTGTAGATGCCTTACCAGGTCCCACAAGGAATGATCTCTGCCTGCCTAATTCATTGGATCCCACAAGATCGCCCTATCCACTAAATCAAAGGCACAGGAGAGGTCCACGTATGCCATATGGAGGGCACCTCTCCTCATCTAGACATACTTCCCCCAAACTAGAGTTAAATTATGAGCCTGCTCTGCGGTCCCTACACTGGATCTAAAACCATATTGAAATGTTGAAAAAAAAAAAAAAACGAGGCGGACTCCACCCAATCCTCCAATTTGCCCACGATAACCCTCCCATGAATTTTTGCCGTTGAGTCGATTAGTGAACTTGGGGGGGTAGCATGCCAACGAGTTCCGGTCACAATTTTTGTAGATGGGCATTATCTTGGCCTCTCTCCAAGACTTGATTAAATTGCCTTTAACTGCTGCCCTTAAGACGTTAGTTAAAAGGGGGCCACAAAAATCTACATTGTGTTTGAATAAGTGAACTGGAACCCCATGAGGGCTTTCTAGATCTTTAAGAGCTAGATCTTTAAGAGCTGTTACCCAATCCTCACCTGCTGTTGTAGAATCTGGAATAAGAGACGTACCATGGCGGTCTCCCTCACCGTCCGGATTAAAGACGAGCGTAAAATGCTCAATCCAGTCCTGCTCTCGAATATGGCACTCAATGCTGGTGGCTGGTTTATATGTTTAAAAAAAAAAAAAGGCTGATTTACTGTTTACCAGAACAGTCTTTTGTCCTTTTAAACAAGCTGCTTTTCCGAGGTCCTCCTAGACCTTACTTCTAAGTTCTTAATTCCTGTTCTCAAGGACTTGCTAATAGTGCCTCCTGGTCTGAATCCTCTAATAATCTCTGTTACCTGGGACCTCATTCACAGCCTTTTTTTGGCATCTTAAGTGCAGTTGGACACTCTGGACTAAACCACGATTTGCCAGGGCGCTCGCTCAGTGGCTTAGTTTATGTAAATTACATGCTGTGTTTTACAAATCTTAGAAAAGCTTGCCACAGAATTGTCAAGGGCCTTCTCTAGCAAAAAGCGACACATGATATCATCAGTGGCAACAGTGATTAAGTAATTGAAAAACTTGTTTGGTTCAACACTACTTGAATGAATTCAAACCCCTTCATTAGCGGAGTAACTGACAGGCAACTTTGTCTAATATCTCTGAGCGTAATTTAATAGCAAAACGCAAATAAATAGGGTTATGATCGCTATAGGGGAAGTGACAAATCTCGTGCTGCACAAAATTGTGAAACCGATTAGGTGTTAAAAGCATGAAATAAATCGTACTCCCCTTGCCTCTTCCTTTAAATGTGGGAGGATTTGAATTACCCTGGGCACAAAGATCCGAAGAATAGACCAGGTTGTGTTACAATGATCTGGTTGAAGGTCTCACCATAGACTGTGTGAAGTGACTGATGTCAAACCCCTGCACATTAACAAACCCACAAATACAATCCCCCACAGTGGGGGCATTTGGTCATATTAAAATCTCTTGCCTGTATGATTGCAATATTTCCGTCTCCCTGTCTATTAATTAAGTCCAGAAGTGACCTGCCAATTTATGAACAATCTCTAGGGGTTGTGAAGAAAATAAATTAAAAGTTTATTAAAATCACATTTAACAAAATATTGAATTGTCAGTATAAAATGTTGATAACATGGGGTGGATGCTATGGTTTTCACCTTAATATTTCTAATGGCACATGATGGGAAAATAACCAGCTCCCCCACGCCCCTTACTCTCCCCAATGACGATGATATTGCACAGGAGCAAATCAATTTGACCCCATTGAAGGCAATAGTTTCAATGTCCCAAGTTAAACCCCCACTCGCGTACTATATTCCAGGAGAGGAGCTGCATGCCTGGCACTATCACCCTTGATAAATCAATAGTTAAATTATGCAATAGCTGAGAAGGAGAGGAATTATTCGCAACCTCTGCTACATGGATTAAGCCATTAATGCCTTCACTAAGGGGAGGTTCCAGTTGTCATCATTTTCCGTGAGCACTTGTAAGGCTCCAAATCTATTAGGATGGATGGTTAATGCTGACATGAGCGGCCTTGGCAAAAATCTCTGTGCTTCACTATGTAGTGCATAAAATTTGCAACTTGGAGGGGGTGGGTAAAAGTATTCTAATCAATCAATCACTGCATTTGTAAAGCGCGCTACATACCCGCGAGGGTCTCAAGGCGCTGGGGAGAGGGGGGGTGCTACTAGTCGAAGAGCCAGGTCTTGAGGAGTCTTCTGAAGGCCAGCAGGTCCTGGGTCTGTCGTAGGATGGTGGGGAGAGTGTTCCAGGTCTTGGCGGCTAGGTAGGAGAAGGATCTGCCGCCGGCGGTGGTTTTTCGGATGCGGGGGACTGTGGCGAGGGCGAGGTTGGCTGAGCGGAGGCTTCGGGTGGGGGTGTAGAAGCTGAGTTGGTTGTTGAGGTAGGTGGGTCCGGTGTTGTGCAGTGCTTTGTGTGCGTGGATCAGGAGCTTGAAGGTGATCCTTTTGTTGACGGGGAGCCAGTGCAGGCCTCTCAGGTGGAGTGTGATGTGGCTGCGGCAGGGGACATCGAGGATGAGTCGGGCCGATGCCTTCTGGATGCGTTGGAGTCGTCTCAGGAGCTTGTTTGTAATTCCTGAGTAGAGGGCGTTCCCGTAGTCGAGTCTGTTGGTGATGAGGGCCTGGGTAACGGTTTTTCTCGTGTCAAGGGGGATCCATTTGAAGATCCTGCGGAGCATACGGAGGGTGTTGAAGCAGGACGCGGAGACGGCGTTGACTTGTCTGGTCATGGAGAGAGTGGAGTCGAGGATGACCCCCAGGTTGCGTGCGTGGTCCGTGGGTTCCGGGGCTGTGCCTAGTGACGTGGGCCACCAAGAGTCGTCCCAGGCTGATGGGGTGGGTCCGAGAATGAGGACCTCCGTCTTGTCTGAGTTCAGCTTCAGTCTGCTGTCCTTCATCCAGTCGGCTACGGCCTTCATTCCTCGGCGGAGGTTAGCTTTGGCGGTGTGGGGATCTTCGGTGAGGGATATGATCAGCTGGGTGTCGTCAGCGTAGGAGATGATGTTGAGGTTGTGTTGTCCTGCGACGTGGGCGAGGGGGGGCCATGTAGATATTGAACAGTGTCGGGCTGAGGGAGGATCCCTGTGGGACGCCGCAGATGATCTCTGTGGTTTTGGAGCAGAAGGGTGGGAGGTGGACGCTCTGGGTTTTGCCGGAGAGGAAGGATGTGGTCCAGGCCAGGGCCTTCTCTTGGATACCGGCGTCATGGAGGCGTGCTGATAGGGTGCAGTGGCAGACCGTGTCAAAGGCTGCTGATAGGTCCAGGAGGATGAGGGCGGCTGTTTCTCCTTTGTCCATCAGGGTCCGGATGTCGTCCGTGGCGGCGATGAGGGCGGTCTCGGTGCTGTGGTTACTGCGAAAACCCGATTGGGAAGGGTCCAGGATGTTGTTGACTTCGAGGTAGCGGGTCAGCTGTTTGTTGACAATCTTCTCGGTCACTTTTGCCGGGAAAGGGAGCAGGGAGATGGGCTGGAAGTTCTTGAGGTCCTTGGGGTCCGCCTTGGGCTTCTTCAGAAGGGCGTTGATCTCGGCGTGCTTCCAGCTTTCTGGGAAGGTTGCTGTCTCGAAGGAACAGTTGATTGTTTTCCGGAGGTGGGGTGCGATGGCTGCGCTGGCTTTGTTGAAGACGTGGTGAGAGCAGGGGTCCGATGGGGATCCGGAGTGGATGGAGTTCATGGTTTTGATGGAGTCTTCGTCGCTGACGCTGGACCAGACGGTCAGGCGACTGGTGCGAGTGGTAGTCGCAGGGGTGGTGGACTCGGTAGTGGGTGCGGGGGGGTCGGGCTTGAAGCTGTCGTGGATGTCGGTGATCTTGCGGTGGAAGAAGGTGGCCAGGGAGTCGCACAGGTCTTGAGATGGCGGGATGTCGTTGGTGATGGAGCTGGGGATGGAGAGTTCTTTCACAATGCTGAAGAGCTTTTTGGTGTTGGGTGCATTGTTGTCTAGGCGGTCGTTGAAGGCGGTCTTCTTGGCGGTCCTGATGAGTTGGTGATGTCTGCGGGTGGTGCTCTTGAGGGCTGTGTGGTTGTCTGGTGTTCGGTCGTGGAGCCATTTCTTCTCCAGCTTCCGACAGGTGTGCTTGGAGATCCGGAGGTCCTCGTTGAACCAGGCGGTTTTCTTGTTGGTGTGGTTGGTTGTAAAGTTCTTGAGATGGGCGAGGGTGTTGGCGCAGTCGTTGATCCCACTGTGTGAGGTTGGTCGCGGCGGTGTCTGGGTCGTTGGGTGGTCTCAGGGCGAGGGCGGTAGTCAGTTGGTCCTCTGTGACCTTGCCCCAGCAGCGGCGTGGTAGCTGTTGGGTGCGGTGGTGTGTGGTGGGTTTTCTGAAGGTGAAGTGGACGCATCTGTGGTCGGTCCAGTGTGGTTCGGTGGTGTGGTTGAAGGAGACGTGGGGGCTTGCGGAGAAGATGGGGTCGAGTGTGTGTCCAGCAGCGTGAGTGGGTGTCGTTACGAGCTGTTTGAGTCCGAGGTTGGCGAGGTTGGCGATCAGGGAGGTGGAGTTGGCGTCGTTGTTCTCGAGGTGGAAGTTCAGGTCCCCGAGGAGGATGTAGTCCATGGAAGCGAGGGCGTGGGTGCTGATGAGGTCGGCGATGGTGTCACTGAACTGTGGGCGGGGTCCGGGAGGTCTGTAGATGAGAGTTCCTCTGAGGGTGGTGTTTGGGTCGGTGTGGATCTGGAAGTGCATGTGCTCGGCGGTGGTGAGGGTGTCATCGGTGTTCGTTGAGATTTTGATGGAGTCTTTGTGGATGATGGCGATTCCTCCTCCCATTCCGTTGGTGCGGTCTCTGCGGGAGATCTTGTAGCCCTGTAGGATGGCTATGGCGATGTCTGGTGCTGAGGTGGCGTTCGGCCAGGTCTCCGTCAGGAAGGCGATGTCGGGGGCGGTGGAGTCTAGGAGGTCCCAACGTTCGATGGCGTGCTTGCGGGTGTTGAGGATGCAGCGGAGGTGGTTAGGTTCTCTGGCTGGTGGTGTGGAGGGTTAGATGCTGGTGAATCTGCAGTTCCGGCAGGTGAAAGGCCCCTGGGTGCGTTTCGGGGTAGCCCGGTAGCAGGGGTGGTCTCGTCTGGTGTTGAGTGCGTGGAGGGTGCTTGCGTCGTAGTGAAGTCTGGCGTTGCGGGGGTGCGGGTTCCAGGGGTTCTGGTGCTGGGTGCGGTCCAGGCGCAGACGGGCTTGCCTTAGGCGTGCCTTCGGCGCGCCAAAGGCACGCGTCCGCTGCGCGCCCGTTTCGCGGCCTCCATATGAGGGCAGAGGGAGGGAGGAGCAGCTGGGAGGTGGGAGCGGGGCGGCCAATGGGAGTGAAGGGGGCGGGGCAGCAGGGGCTCAGCAGCAAGGGAAAAACCCGGGGAAAAAACGGTGGGAAAAGACGGCGGGAAAAGACGGCGGGAGAGGGACAACAGAGCACAGGGGTACAGAAAGCAAAACACACGGGCACAGAATGAAAAAACGAAGTGGCACAGAAGCCAAGCGCAGGGGTACAGAAAAAAGGGAGCGAGTAGTCAGGCGGCAAAAGCGGCAACGAAGGTTCAACCCACAGGGGGCTGCGTGGCAGATGGGGGGGAGCGACCTGCCTGGTGACAGGGTCAAAGGTCGCTAATGATCATGCCTGTATTCTAACAAAGCTTAAACTCAAAGTGCACTCATGACAATAAGAAGCGAAAACACTCTGGATCTTTAAAGTTTAAAACACAATCTCCCTTAATGGTTTTCTCTGTAGAGGCAACCCAACAGTTAGTGTCCTTGGGCCCCTGCTCAACACAACGCCCGCTCCATGTGTGTGAGCCTGCATGAGCAGCGCCACCAGGTAGTTTCCCCACCTTCTCTACAGTCCACAATGTGCTGCACCAGGACCGGCCACACCACATGTGCTTTGCCCTCCTTCTGCTTCAAGAGATGGTTTCCTTCACCGCGGAGCCATCACCATCCTTGCTGGCTGCCTGCCCGAATCAGTACATGAGCCAATTGTGATGTTTTTAAGCTTGTATCTTCACGTAAACTTCATAAGTGTCACATGACACTGGAATCTTATACAGTAAGTGTTGGAGGCTTGAGCAATGTATCTTTATTCTGCTCAACTTGAAACAGTCACAAAATTATCTGCCTGAAATATTATTCCTGATGGAATTTAACATTTAAAGATCTTGTAAAACATAATTTTTGTGCTATATTTCACAATAAGGACAGATTGAGGGGAACACGTCTGCTTCTTTTGTTGCAGATGGTTATCAACTATACAAACAGCAGGCATACTTTCATAAGGCTTAAGACTGATTTATTTATGTTATATAAGAACTTGGAAGTTCCCACTGTTTATGAATTTAGAAGTTCCCACTCCAGTTTTAGTGACTGCTTCAGCCTTTATAGGTCATGCTGGCTATCTAAAGAGAAACTACTCCTTATTATTTGCAACTTCCCCTCTTCGTTTAAGGAATTTAACCCCTTTTAGTAAGATCTGAAATGTTAAGTTTTCTTGTGTATTATGCATCCCAACACCCACTCAGGATGCTTTAAAACACTACACCAGGAACACAACTGCCTTTCTTGAATTCTTGAATGCTATTTTGCCGCCTTCTTCAGGAGCAGTTTTGGACAAACTAGATGGCACCTTGCAGGTGACTGAAGCTTCCAGGGTTTGCCTGGAGGCCAAAATCCGTGCCATGTCAGAGGACACTAATCTCCTGCACAGTCATTAGTGCAAGCTTGCAGAGAGGTTCCTACAGAAACTGATGGCTGAATTACAACCACATGCTTCGGACTTCGAGAAGCAACTCTGTGACCTCACAGAGCGGGTCCACTTTCTTGAGGATCGGGTGGAGGCTAACCAGGGATGTGCCGGACAAAGTAATATCCAGAGGACAGTGAAGGCCCCTTTTTTTTTTTAGAGTTAAACAGCAGCTATGGGAGCAAGGGATCTAGTACGCCTTTCGCTTTCTGGTTAAACTGAGTCATTGCAGACTCGAAACCCACTTCTTCACAGCCCCCTCAGACGCATGAGAATGACTGGAGCCTGGGGAGCTGCTGGAGGAGGCAGGGGGGGTGGGTGGGGAGGCTGGGATAGGAAGTCGAGGGACATCATCAAGGGGCTTCCATTGGTACTTCTGGGGGAGTGGCTGAGAGGATGATCCCCTCACTGGAACAGGCCTGGAGTGGATGCCAGGATGCCCTGGATACATGAATTAACTTCTGGGACCCTATCCACCCCTCACTTGGGATCTCTTTTCGCCCCTCTTTGATGAACTCTGACTCTTCAGCTTCATCGCCTTAGGGGAGCCTTTGCTTTTCCTCCCCCAGGCAACCCCACAAACAGCAGACCACCAATTAGGAGCATATACCACAAAAGTGGAAGGGCTTAGGCTCCCAAAACGCCAGAGGGACTAGGTATACATAACAAACCGTTAAACTTAATCTAGGGGCATGCTCATCCGGATGCGGGCGGGTGTTCCCCATAACTTGCTATCGCAGGATATTGAGCTAGAGGGCCGTTTTGTTTTCCTGAGGTCACCCTGAACAGTTTACCGCTACTCTTGGGAAACAATTATGCCCCTAATTCAGAATAACCCCAGTTCCTTTGCCGACTGTCTTTCCCGCCTGGCATCGGGGACCCATGTACCTTAGCTGATGGGAGGGTGACTTCAGCTGCGTTAATTCTTCATATAGACCACCCTCTTACTCTTGCAAAGCTTTTTCCTTATATGGGAGGCGTGGGAGTGCCTAATTTCAAACCTAATCTTTTAGCTGCCCAACTGCAGTGACTTTCGTATTGGCTAGTGTGACATTATTTGACAGATAATGTAAAACATTCCCCTGCCCACCCTCATTTTCCCTGACAATCCTCCTGCAGGAAATACTCCCCAAATCTTGCTCGCAGTCCCAGTTGCCACACCTCCTTTGGGTGGCCCTGCTGTACCCCAGCTCACCCATCCACAGGTCCTCTGTGCACTGCCTACTCCCCTGCTAGGCTTGTGAAACTGGAGTGGTAACTTCACCAGCGATAGGGTGAGACCCTGGGCACAGGACAAAGTGGGAGATATTTTCCAAAACGGACAGTTCCTCCTGTTTTTTGAAGCCCTGATGGATCAATACTGCCTTCACAAGGATCAATTTCTACTTTATGCAGCGCTCATTGGGGTGCTCAGAACTTTGGGTAATCCAGGACTCTGAACTATCTGTCAACTCGCTGTTTCAAACCATACATACATTGGAGGAATGTCGTAGGCTGATCAACTGGCTGGCCATATCCCTCACACAACAGACACAGGCTTCACTGTAGAAGTTGGGATACTCTTGGGAGGCCACATTTGGTAGGGGTTTCCATGAGAAGAAGTAGGCTAGGTCCTACCCGAAGATTTCCAGAAAAGCGAGATATGAACTGATCTAATTTTACATTTTTCATAGTTTCTCTCTCTTATCAACTGATCTCCAGAATCTTTCCCGGAGCCCCGAACATTTGTAGCAGATGCAGCTCTCCGGCCACAGATCTATGACACATGCTATAGGACTATATCAGAATTTGTCCGTTCTGGGAGTGTGTCTTAAGTCGTTTGAGAGGGACTTGTTCTGGATTAATACCTGAAAGGTTTGGGCCCTAGGAATCCTTAGCTGCCCCAAGAACCGAAAGACAGCATTTCATTTCTTAGATTTGGCACGTATTGTGGCTAAGTGCTTCAGCACAATTAGTTGGAAGCTCCCCCGCCTTTAGCAGCCTGGGAAGGTACTTTCAGACATTGGATGGAGCTGAAGGGACGGCCCTCCGCTGTGAGGAGGCGGGAGGCCTGTGCTGCTGATTCATAGCACATTACTAGGATGAGCTGCTGGTGGGGTTGACTGACCCCCTGGCTCCCCGACAAACCTTACTTTCTAGCTTATAGCTCCGCCAGCCACTCCTCCCCCTAATCGAAAGGTGAGCATTTTAAGGCAAGAGCCAGTAAGAGACAGGCCCATCCTGATGCCTAATTTTAATGGGTAGCCTTTTGTCTCTGGAATCCCCCAAGGCACACCAGACTACATTAGCTTTGCATTCATTCAGGGTTAAGCATTGGAGCCCCCTGGCTCCCTCACCCGCCACCAGAATTTATGACCACAGATATCAATCTGGCTAATCTTCCTGCAACAACTCATGATCAGAGTTCAAAATCGATGACACTTTAGATACCAAGCTGTTGTATTCCTGGTTATATAATTACTGTGTTGTAAGATGATCAATGACTATAGACGGTTTAGGGCGTCATACCTGATTCTGTAAGCACTTTATTGCATTTTGTTGAAAAATTCAAACAAGAGTCATATGTTTAAGCTGTGATTCTTATTGGGCCAATTTAGTAGTTGGTGCGAGTGCAGAGGGAGATTTGTGTGATGGTGTGTGAGTGCAGGGTGAGCGGTACGCAGAATGAGTGGTGCTCGTATGAGCTGTTCCAGGTGAGTGATAGCACAGCATGAGTAGTATGTTAGTTGCAGCATGAGGTGTGTGAGTGCATTGTTGTTCGGAAGTGAATGTTGGGTAGGAGGTGTTTGAGTGCAGGTTGAGTGTCCAAGGTGGAGGGGTCTTTCATTGCAGGGTGTGCAATGTGCATGTGTAGGGTGAGTGCAGGTTGATCGGCCAACAATAGAGGTGGTGGTGTGATGGGAGGGTGAGAGGAAAGTGAGGAGTGTAGATACAGGATTGCGTTTGTGCGTGCAGAGTAACAGCAGTGTCAATGCTGGATGAGTGGTATGTGAGCGTTCTCTAGTTGTGTCTGAGTGCTGCTAATGCAGGATGCTTGCGCTGAGTGACCAGTGCTACAGTGTGCTTAGTAATCACAGGGTAAGTGTTTGAGTGTGTGTAGTCAGTGGTGTGTGAGTGCTTGGTGAGCAGCCAGCATAAGTGGTGTGTTAATGTGACTACAGGGTGAGTGTTTAATGCAAGGTGGAAAGTTTCTGAATGCATGGTTAGTGGTGTGCACCTGACCAGTGTGAGGTTTGAGTGTGGAGGGTGGCCACCGTGAGTTGAAGGTGAGCTTTGTGTGTAGCTTGAGCAGTTGTGTGTGCAGGGTGAAACGTTTGGGGGTGCGGTGTAGGAATTTGCAACCTTAGGTGGGTGAGTGAAGAATGGGGGCAGTCAATGTGTTTTGCTTTAGTCGTGTGTGAGTGCATAGCGAATTATGTCTGAGCGCATGATGAGCAGTGGGTGGTGCAGGGTGTGCGGTGAAAAAGTGCATGGTATGTGACAACAGGGTAAGTGCTGCATGGGAGTGCAGGGTGCATAGTTTGTGGATGATGGGTGAGAGGTGTGCCCATGTGAATTCACAGCACATGTCATGCTTTTGCGAGTCCTGGGTGCAGCATAGTGAAGCCAGACCTATTGGCATTGCCAGCGTTTATTTTATAATTGTATTTTGTACTGTTTTGTATTGTCGACCATGCAGGCTGATGTTGAAGGTCTTTTCAGTTTGACAGTTTCAGTGAGGCCTGCAGTTGTAACATAGTGTTTTATATCAGCATTTACATATATAGTCCTGTAGTTACAAATGACAAATTAGTTTAATTAAGAATGCATAGGATGCAGCTAAGATAGTCTGTAACTCAAATGAATTTTCATGTTTGGACAGATGGATCCTTGGCTGCTGAGACAGTTAAATATTCCATCTGTTGAAGAGGAATTCTTTCACGCCTTTCTTAACAGCATTTTATTAAGGGGCACTCCTCCATTGAGCATGGACATTATTCCAATTTCTGGATTTTTCGCAGTTGAAATATTGGAATATTTTTTTCTGTTAACTTTGATTTCTTTTTGTAATTTATATAGTACAGACATGGCCCTGAGGCATCCAAACTTAGTACAATTACCAGATCAACACAGCAGGAGTACACTATATATACAACCTAGGAAGAATCAAAAGCGGATAATTGAAAGTAAGTGGCTCTTAAGGTGTACACAAGTGCAGTTCTCAAACAGTCAATACATGAATATATTTGAGAAAATAGGAAAGTTTAAAGGCAGGGATTCAAGAGTGCGTGGGAGAAAAAAGGGGTTTACCCAAGTGTATTAAAAAAAAACAACAAAAAAAAACCTTTGAGATCTTTGTTTTAAGGTTGTCCTATCACATGACCGCAACATCTATGGTGATTACACACAGCTTGTCCTATCGCTCTTGGCCAATCACCCCATCAACTAAGATGAACTTTCACAACTGCAAGAAGAACATCTCAGCATGGATGAAGGACAACTTCTAAAAGCCTAACACAAACAAGACAGAAGTTCTCATTGTCTGCAAACACATTGCACTCTGGATCGATTCCTGGTGGCCGTTGAAGCTCTGACCCAGCCCCATGCTCAAAGACCTTGGCCTCATCCTAGACAGTGAACCGTCCATGTGTCGTCAGGTCAACGCTGTCTCCTCAGCCTGCTTCCACATGCTTCGCAAAATCTTCAAGTGGCTCCCCATCAACACAAGAAGGACAGTAACGCATTGTCTCATAACCAGCCGAATGGACTATGGCAACGCACTGTATGCAGGCTTCACCACCAAACTCATGCAGAGGCTCCAGTCAATACAGAACACAGCCTCCAGACTGATTCTCAACCTGCCCAAGAGAGCCCACATTACCAAGCACCTGAAAGACCTCCACTGGCTCCCAGTCCTGAAGAGATGACACTTCAAGCTCCTGACCCACACCTACAAAGCCCTCCACGACCAAGGATCTGCCTACCTGAACCAGTGCCTGCACTTTCACCGACCCTACAGGTACCTCTGCTCCACCATCTAGCCCTCGCATAGCTCCCTCGCACACACTGCTGCCGTGGCTGAGTACACTCCTCTGATCTTGCTGCCAAAACCTGGAATGCCCTCCACCGCCCCACCTCCCAGTCACTGAATGAATTCCGGAATGGGCTGAAGACGAGGCTCTTCGAATAAGACTTACTTCAGGCGTCTGGATACCCTTGTGGGTGATGAGCCACACTTTACAGTTACTTTATTGATTGAAGGTAGCATGGCATGTGGTCATATGGAGGAATTCTTGTGGCACTACCTGAGATTGATATGACTGGCTCATGAATAACTCCAGCTTTACGCCTGAAATTTTCAATTTTTCAGTTAGTAATGTATGTGAAGAGGAGTGCAATGCCCTGTGTGTAGTGCAGGCAGTTTTAGATTGGGCTGTCATCTGTTTTAGAGGTCCTGTTCTGGGTGTGTATATATATATATATATATATATATATATATATATATATATATATATATATATATATATATATTTGCCAACTTCTCTAAATCTGGGGACATATCATGTTTGAGGTACGAGTTGACCAGGATGAACCAGAAGGGATGTGACTGTTATTGATGGAGCCAGGGATGGTGTCACAAAGATAGTTTGAGGGTTTCTTCTTGGATGTGATTACCAGTAGTACTGTCTTTGAAACTGGGGTTATTGAAGGCCAGGGCTTCTGTGCTTTGCAAAAACATTTCTCCTCCGTTTTATTGTCAAAGTTGGCCTGCAGGAATATCTTTGTCTGACTTTTTTTTTGCTGAAATACTCCACAAAGGTGTTCCATAAGGTCTCAGAGGACTTCATGTGGTATTGGAAGTGCGTTTCGTAGCCAGTTTGATTACTTCAAAAAGGAGTTTAGGTCTCTTCAGTGCAGTGTCCAGGAGGTATCTTATATGTGATGACTTAGCTCTAAACATCCGGTGGTCTTTGTAGCTCTTTCTCTGAGATTTCCACCTCGCCAGATTCGGAGGGGAGGGTGATTCTCTCCATTCTTTTACAAGCTTGCTGGGATGCTTCCTTTCTTCCTGGAGGTATTTTGAGAGTCAAGGTAGAGGAGGTTTGGGTCTGCTGTACTTGCTTTTGAGGAGTGTTGATTACTCCAAGGATTCCATGCATGTATTAACTTTGTCCTTGTCCACCTTGATGTCAAGTTGGGGTAACTACAGAAGCGAGATTTGGGTGAGCCATGTTTGCAAGGGATTCCTTGACAGTGCTCCTTGTGTCCTTAACCCAGATTTTCTCCTTCCTTGGTTAAATAGAGATTTCACTGTAGGTGAACAACTCTGTAAAGGGGATTAGAACTTGGCCAGGCCAGTCTACTGTAATGGGATCAGTGGTTGTTTGGCGGGGAGCTATGGATATGAGATGCAGTGTGGAGCCCTTGTAGTGTGTGGTTTGCTGGCAGGGTTGTTGGAGATCATTATTGCTTTGAAAGGAGTAGAACGTGTCCATTTTTTTTTTTTTTACCCGGGTGAAGATTGAAGTACCCAAGGAAGATGATGCTGTTGCAGCCGATTAATTAGGACGTGAAAACCTTGATGTATTCTTCAATTAACGTGTTAGTTTCAAGCAAATGCACAAGGTGATTTCCAGATCCTTGCATTTAAAGGATTAGTAGCTGTTTAGGAAGAAGGATCCTGCAGCTAAGAACATTTCTGTGGATGACACCTACACCCCCCACAATGTCTGTCTTCATCGTAGTGCAGAATGGAGTACAATCAGGGTAGTGGAAAGGGAAGAAAATTGTATGAGTTGTAATTGAGCCACGTTTCCATGAGAAACATGATGTTAAGGTTGAAGTCCTTGGTCATTTCTGAGATCTTAAGGCAGTCAAGTATTTTACTGCTGAGCAGCAGTTAAGAAGCATATGAGTGAGTTTATTCACAGTGTGTCCGGGTAAAGGTTGCAATGAAAACTTGAATAAGGATTGAGGTGCCTGTGGATAAGATTGTGTGATTTTGGGATGGTTGACTGACCTGGGTCAGTGTGCCTACATTTTATGCAGATAGTGGGAATGGTTAGGTAGGCGTGTGTTTAGAGAGGTGGCTGAGTATTGGAGCATTGTTTTTCCCATGTTTCAGTCACATTGCGTAAGTCTTTTTCATTGAGGGCAGAATACACCTGTCTGGGTCTAGGGGAGCTTTTGTCACGTGGGATACTAATTGGTTGTGGTCTATTATTCTGACAATGTTGAGACTGCTGGATGCAACATTTATTGATTGTAAGCAACTGCTAAACAGAAAACATTCTTGTGTGAGGATGTTAATTTTTCTTTTTGCGAGATGTGAACAAGCATACATTAATTCCGGTATTTGAGTCTCTGGTGAGGGGCTTGTGCTGCACTTCAGAAACAGGTCAAGAGTTAGGCTTGTGATTCAGATGTGCCCATGGAAGGGAGAGTGATGAGGCAAGACAATAAGAGCCCAGAATGATAGAGGGAGCAGGCAAATGGGACATGTGATGGGAGTGGGTGGTTGCCAAAAAAGGTGGAAGGAGAGTTAGGGAAGGAAGGCTCTTTGTTCAGTATTAGGTAGTAGGGTGAAAGGTGTCAGCGAGTAAGTGAGGGACGTTGGCGGTTTAATACTGGGTCATTGAGGGAGAGATGGAGGAGTGTGGTTATGGTGGCAGGGCAAAAGGGTGCGCTGTGGGAGATGGGGTGATTGGTGGACATTTGCTAAGAAGAGACCAATGCGGGGTTAAGGGGTGGTCTTGAAGATCTAGTTAGGTAAAGGTGGGTTGAAAGGTGGGAGCCCAGGGTAGTGAGTGGATAAGAGGAGGGCGAGGAGAACAAGTTTATTTGGTTGGAAATTGGGGGAAAGTCTATTGATGGAATAACAGATGGTGTGGGGGGGGGGGCATTGTGAGCTTTGGAGGAAGGAAAATGTTGGTGGCAGGGGCTGGAGGTTGTAGGAGTGAGTGGAGAGAAGATGTGGGTGGTGTTGCATGGAGGGGTTACAGAGTGTGAGGGGAATTGAACGAGAGGAAAGTAGACGAGTCAAAGAAAAGGTTCTTAAGAAAGGGAGCGGGAAAGGGATTGTTGACCATGGCCAGGATGTTGCCATTAGCTTGGTACCAAATTTTCCCCTATTTTATAGATGGAGAACGAAAGATTAGCGAAGAGGGTGAAGGTAGATACGCAATTAAGTTTTACTTACAAATGAAATACTTGTCAGTGGGGAGCCGCAAAGAGTTTTTTGTAAAGTGCTGTACTGTAGGTCAGTGTTGTGGGTGAAGACAGTTTTTGGGTTCCTTCTGTAATAGTGTTGGTCTGTGAAAAGGGTTTCAGGGAAATCTCAAGATCCTGTTTAATGTCTTTTAGCACGTATTTGGGCATTTGGAGGAAATGTGTTTGTAAAAGCCTCGACTCTGTAGTTGGAAAACTGTTTCATAAGAGGTGAGGGATTAGTGTCATCCCATAGTTACCTCTGACCTGGATCAGACATATTACATCAAATACTAGCAAGTCTATAACCTTCTTAGTGATTTACACTGTGATGTACAACTGGTGTGTTTGAGATTGGCAAATTAGAGTACTTAATAGGACCCATCATTAGAATACTTGGGAGCAATGAATGAACTATAGACAGTGAGGTTGATTTGGGGAGGAGGAGGGTTGTATTGCATAAAACTATTTGCATCCAAATGGTTGTTTCAAGCAGCTCTGAAGTAAATGGTGTCAATCCAGTTGAGTCGATAGAGGAACAAGTCGCTCTTTTGGACCCTGGTTCTTCTAGGTGTCTGTGTCCACTTTCTAGTAGAGAGGTTTTGGCTAACTCAGGATTTACATCTATTGTGACCCCTAGCCAGAGTAGATCCTTGATCATTTAATCCGTTTACATGACTCTGCTTGTTTCCCTCATGATCAACTTGCAGGGACGTGGATGATCTACTCTTATTTGCGCCTGTAATGTCTGGCCATAATTGCTGTGTCAAAAGACAGTTATTGTAAATTCTTCTGGGTGCTAAACATTGCCTCACAACTAGTTTGAAAAATAAGTTTGGGAATTTGGGAGTTAAACCCGTGGCCTGTATGCCCTGTTTTGTAGACAGTCTGTCTTTTTAAGGGCGGTAGATTGTGCAACAAAGGTAGACTGTTGTTTCCTCAATGGACAGCAGTGAGACTAGTTTCTACAAGCAATGAGCCAAGGGACACTGGGAGTAGAAAAACTGGTTGCTTCACCAGGACTAACCTACCCTTTGCACCGGATAGTGTTCCCACCTATGCCGCCCTACAACAGACTTTAACCTGTCAGTGCTCCTTGTTGAATGTCAAGGAGTTTGAAAAGAAAGCTGAAAAATTGAGATTCTAGTTAAATCAGTATCCTCTGATTGATTTGTGGGGAGCAGTGCAGGTGCATCAAACAGAATATAGTGTGGACGATGTGTGGCTTCAATTGAATTTAGAAAAGCGCTAATCTTCCTATTTTGTTGTTGTTTGCAAATAAAATAAAATGTGTTATTTGTATATGTGTTCGATGAATGCTTGTTTTTGTGTATTGTTTTGCGGTTCTAATCATTGACACTGTTTAGGCCGGGGTCCCCAACTTTCAGTAATGACTCTGTGGGGTGGTCCCCGGATTCCAGTAATGATTCAGTGCGGGTCCCCGGGTTACAGTAATGATAAAGTGGGGGGTCCACAGAAGTCAAAAGGTTGGGAATCGCTTATCTCAAGCACCCATAGTGAACTCTTCCCTGCCCCTCCCCCCACCCACACACACACACACACACGCCTTCCATTTGTTTTATTCAACATGTCCTTAATTTTCACTGTCCCTCTGTCCACAGTGTGGGGGGCAAAAAACTCCCCCCGGCCCCCCCTCCTTTTATTTATTTATTTATTTTTGAGTGAAGGTGTTCTGTAATTCAGCTACTGGGACTTTCTTAGGCGCTTATTTCATCTAGGAAATAGACGCTATTTTTCGTTATGTTTTTATTGCACAAACGATGATGTGCATGAAATTGTAGCACAAATGGAAATTGCTATTCCATTTTAAAATGGTGCGTCTTCGTTATAAACATATTAAAAATGTAAAGCAAGACCTTAGCATATGCATTGCTGTACATGTGTCCAGTCATAGTGGAACCTTGGTTTGAACCCAGAAATGAAGTTTGTTACTCTAGGAACTTTTTTTCATTTTAAAAGCCGCTGAGTTCTGTGATCATCTTCCGTTTTTTTTTTTGCACTTCATCTCAGTGAGGGTTTAAAATGTATAAACCAACTATTTGCAGCGTGCAACTAATTTTTCACATTTCCTGCGTAAATTGCCCTGTGAAAATTGCAAAAATTGCAGGGTGGTTGCTTCAGTATCCACAAGAGAGCAGGGACATAGTTTCAGGTCCCGGCGGTGCCACGCTTTTCCGCTCCTAGTCTCTTGTTCTGTACACAGCTAACCAAGCTAAAGATTGCATAGCTTTTTTGGCAGCTGGCTTTAAACCACTACATTTTGAAAAGCTGGCTGTATTTTTCCGCTTTTTTTTGTTGACGTCCTTTGCAGTTATTTGATTAGCCTTCATTATAGTGAAATGAAAAGACAACAGCTCTGTCTTTTGGACAGATTCAGGAGGAACACACATGAGGGTCATTTGATTGTACATTTATCCTTAAAAGGCCTCAAAAACAACCAAGGGTATTGAACTTTGTGATTCTTGCTGAGCTGTCTGGTGAATTTTTAATGTGGTGGGGCTTCTACCCTGAATTTAGCGAGCACGCAAATCGAGTGTGCCAGACTTTCTAAAGTGAGAGCTTTGAGCAGAGGAGGGAATCCCTCACATTAGCCCTACGAAAAGTTTGATAATGAGAGGTCAAAAGTTGGATGTTGAATGTAAGAAGTTGGCTCTGTATGTACTATTTCAAAGTAAGAAATAGCATGCACAGAGTCCAGGGGTTACTCTTAGAGGTAAGATAGTGGCAAAAAGAGATAATTCTAATGCTTTATTTTGTGGTAGTGTGGTCGAGCAGTAGGCTTATCAGAGGGTAGTGTTAAGCATTTGTTGTACACACACAGGCAATAAATGAGGAACACACACCCAAAAGACAATTCCAGGCCAATGGGTTTTTATATAGAAAAATATATTTTCTTAGTTTATTTAGAGTGCAAACAGGCGTCGGGCTTGCAATAGGTTTCAATGGGAGACCCAGGGGTCTCTTCAGCGAAGCAGGCAGGCAAGGGGGGGGGGGGGCTCCTTGGGGTAGCCACCACCTGGGCAACGGAGAGGGCCACCTGGGGGTCGCTTCTGCACTGGAGGTCGGATCCTTCAGGTCCTGGGGTCTGCGGGTGCAGTCTCTTTACCAGGCGTCGGGTTCTTAGAAGCAGGCAGTCGCGGTCAGGGGGAGCCTCTGGATTCCCTCTGCAGATGTCGCTGGGGGGGGCTCAGGGGGGTCAACTTTGGCTACTCAGAGTCGCAGTCGCCGGGGAGTCCTCCCTGTAGTGTTGTTTCTCTGCAGGTCGAGCCAGGGGCGTCAGGTGCAGAGTGGAAAGTCTCACGCTTCCGGCGGGAAACGTGGAGTCCTTTTAAAGTTGTTTCTTTGTTGCAAGTTTTGGTTTGTTTGGAACAGGGCTGCTGTCCTCTGGAGTTCTTGGGCCTTTTAGATGCAGGGTAGTCCTCTGAGGCTTCAGAGGTCGCTGGACCCTGGGGAGCGCATCGCTGTTGCAGTTTCTCTTGAAGTGGGGAGACAGGCTGGTAGGGCTGGGGCCAAAGCAGTTGGTGTCTTCGTCTTCTCTGCAGGGCTTCAGGTCAGCAGTCCTTCTTCGTCTTAGGTTGCAGGAATCTGTTTTCCTAGGTTCTGGGGGCCCCTAAATACTCAATTTAGGGGTGTGTTTAGGTCTGAGGGGTTAGTAGCCAATGGCCAATGGCTACTAGCCCTGTGGGTGGCTACACCCTCTTTGTGCCTCCTCCCTAAGGGGAGGGGGGCACATCCCTAATCCTATTGGGGGAATCCTCCATCTGTAAGATGGAGGGTTTCTAAAAGTCAGTCACCTCAGCTCAGGATACCTTAGGGGTTGTCCTGACTGGCCAGTGACTCCTCCTTGTTTTTCTCATTATCTCCTCCGGCCTTGCCACCAAAAGTGGGGCCGTGGCCGAAGGGGCGGGCATTTCCACTAGCTGTAATACCCTGTGGCGCTGTAACAAAGGGGGGTGAGCCTTTGAGGCTCACCGCCAAGTGTTACAGTTCCTGCAGGGGGAGGTGAGAAGCACCTCCACCCAGTATAGGCTTTGTTACTAGCCACAGAGTGAAAAAGGCACTCTCCCCATGTGGCCAGCAACATGTCTGGTGTGTGGCAGGCTGGCAAAACTAGTCAGCTCACATTGGAAGTCTGGTATGTTTTCAGGGGGCATCTCCAAGATGCCCTCTGGGGTGTATTTCACAATAAAATGTACACTGGCATCAGTGGGCATTTATTGTGCTGAGAAGTTTGATACCAAACTTCCCAGTTTTCAGTGTAGCCATTATGGTGCTGTGGAGTTGTGTATGACAGACTCCCAGACCATATACTCTGATGGCTACCCTGCACTTACAATGTCTAAGGTTTTGCTTAGACACTGTAGGGGCATAGTGCTCATGCACCTATGCCCTCACCTATGGCATAGTGCACCCTGCCTTAGGGCTGTAAGGCCTGCTAGAGGGGTGACTTATCTATGCCATGGGCAGTGTGAGGTTGGCATGGCACGCTGAGGGGAGTGCCATGTCGACTTAGTCATTTTCTCCCCACCAGCACACACAAGCTGGCAAGCACTGTGACTGTGCTGAGTGAGGGGTCCCCAGGGTGGCATAACACATGCTGCAGCCCTTAGAGACCTTCCCTAGCATCAGGGCCCTTGGTACCAGGGGTACCAGTTACAAGGGACTTACCTGGATGCCAGGGTGTGCCAATTGTGAAAACAAAGGTACAGTTTTAGGGAAAGACCACTGGTGCTGGGGCCTGGTTAGCAGGCCTCAGCACACTTTCAAATCATAACTTGGCATCAGCAAAGGCAAAAAGTCATGGGGGAACCATGCCAAGGAGGCATTTCCTTACATTGAGTTCATTTTTTTTCATAAACGTTTTCTTGTTAAAGTCCTTGGTTCTGAAAGGGCATTCCTGGAATTTTTCAGTTACTTTTATGGTGTGCTCTGTGGACCTGTTCTTCTCCAGTGTAGTGCCATAAGAATATTTTAAGAAAATGGTGAGTTTTCTGCACGTTTGTCCGCAAAGTTTAAAAGCCATACGTGATGCAGAAAACTCCTATCATGCAATTTGACATGGCCTTTTATTATTGATCCAAACGTAAGCATTTCAGTTTTTACTTTTTTCTGTCCTGCCCTTCCAAAGTTGATTATTAATCACGTTATGGGTGAGACACTGTTGGAAAGGGTAGAATAAAATCAAACATTGGCAAAGCCAGTAGGTCTCACCTATGCAAGAGCTATTGGCTTTGCCAATGTGTGACATGTTGTTGATGTACACCAGCATGGCTGCTATTCAGCATTACTAAGTTTGTGGCATAGAGGAGAGTGGCGGGGATTGAGTGTAGCAGTGTTGTAGAATGCAGTGCCATAGATTAGAGTGCATTGGCATAAAGTATAGTGGAGTAGTGCAGAATGTAGTGGCCTAGACTGGAGTGGTGTAGATTGCAGTGCTGTAGAGTGCATTGGCATAAAGTACAGTGGTGTAGAGGAGAGTTGAGTGGAGTGGTGTAAAATGGAGTGAGCATGGTGTGGTAGCTCATTGCCATTAGACAAAACATGTTAAGTTGAATTGACCATTACATTTGCACAGACCTACAGTTTTATTGCTATAACTATACAGCACACAAACGGTAATGTGTGGAAATGTAATCACCTAGTGTATTGCTTTTGTTTTGATCATTTTAAAATATTTGTTTCCACCACACTTCAGAATTACAATGTAATTCATTTTTGCTTTTCAAATTTTTATATATTCCTGAAATATCTGCATATTTCATTTACTGACATTTAAATTTTGCTGTGTGCTAGGAAAGAAGCCTTTCTTTCACAGCAAGATTGTCATATAACTCCTCTCGCTTTGAAGTCAGAAGGAAAAGTAAACACCACGCTCCTTTGGAAGATGGAGCCTAATATGGCTATGATCCACGGGAAACTCGCTGGACAGCCTAAAATAAATAAAACCAACAAATGGAAAGCAAGCAAATGTGAATTACAAACCACAGAGCCAATGGTAAGCAATGGACTGAATACATTCCAAGAGAAGCTTTTCGAATGTCCCCAAGATGTCATTCGCAAACCAAACAGCTGGGCTGTCTGGGTGGCTTTGACTTAAAATCACATTGCCGTCTCTGGTAACATGTCATAGCTAGACGAAATTTACTGACTTGACAGCCGCTCTGTTGCTCTGGTTATACAGGATACTCATACAGGTCGGTTTCATTAATCATCTATTAGAATTTTATACAGTAATAGTCGTTATCACTCATCTTATTTAAATATGTATTTGGAAGTCCATTATTTTTTCCATACGTACCAATATGGCATGCACCAAATTTTATTTGGGGAAAAAATATCTCCATTTCCCCCGAACATATGCTTATCAATTTTATGAAAAGAAGTTCTTGTCCTTAAATAAGCTTTTCATTTTAGTAAACACTGCTTTGGTGATAAAGCATTAAGGTAGCCTTTTCACTGAGTGCTTGCCTGTACTTCTGACAAACTTGGATAGATTGTCACTTACATCTCCAGGTATATCACACTCATGCCATGGATGTCCGTAGTATGTCAGCCATTACCATTACCGCGCTATGGGCAGCAGTATACCCATCATTATGCCAAAGAAGCCCAAAGTAGGCCAGAAACCACTGAATGTAATGCTAAGATCTGCATCAAACCTGGCATTGATCATTCTATGGAGGTCAACAAAAGGCCAGGAATTTCCATAATTGTGCCAGACAGAAATATACCACAGATGGGTGGTGACCTTGGAAGTCCTCCTTTATGCCAACCATTATTATGGGACCAGTATTACCCAGGCTGTGCATTGTCAAACTATAGATGCCCTATGCCCTCATTAAGCCTTAAATGATCATGCTGCGAGCACTGGCATATTGCCTGATTGGGAACCTCAATATACAAAGAAAAACCATTGATATGTGAGGGCCAGGTTTTTGCCAGTGGTGGGCACTGTAGTTCAATGGGTGCCCCAGCATAACAGGCATTAATGAGAATTAATTTTATTTTTAAACCCTCTCTCTCCATTGATGCCCAGTTCCTGTGTGGTTACATTTCCTTCATGCAATTCTGGTGTGTAATTTAAATTTGCACATGCATACTTTTTATGCAGAACCACGATTGTGATTAAATAAAATGCTTATTTACACTCTTAAAGATATACTCACAGGTACTTTTCCCAGGAACGTCAGTTAATATATTAGGATGCGGTTTAACCTGGTAAGTTACGAAACAGCCACGTAGGTTTGTCAATAACAATGAACAAGTACATATCTCTGGGCCATTTTGGGGGGTGGGCGGACCATGTTAAAAATTTTAAAGCAATGATACACTACACACACTGTATAATTCCAAGATGGCAGCCAGTTGCCATGGCAGTTCTTCTAAATGCATGCATTTGCCTCTGCTGTTTACAATGGAGGATTTCCTTTTTTTCTACTGAGTAAATGTATGGGAAACTGTCGGTGAGAGGATGTTTGAGTGAAAGGATGAGTGTCTGACTGGGTATGATTAGGTATTGAGTGCTTATTCTTGGCAGTGAGTGAAGAGGCACTTTCAGTGATATGCTGGTACTGTTTTTATCTATATTCCAGTAAATGGTGTCTGAGCTCCTTGAGGACCATATCCTCCAGGGAAGCACATAGCATTCGTACAAGCTCAGTGGTGATCCCATGCCACTCCAGTGATTAAATACTAGCTCCTCAAGAATACTTGCTTGTGTGTTTCTGCCTCCTCGTCTACAGGGCTTCCTCCGAAGTGCTTCCTACTCATTGCAGTCCTCTGATGCGCAAATACAATGGTGGTGTTGTACCATAACTCTCAACCAGCACACTTTCTTAACTTTCTACAACAGGTTTTTGTGGCTGGAAGCATGTTTAGAGTCCTCACACTGAAATTAAGATTTTGACAACCGAATGAAAGGCAGCAATACTAGCTATCCTGGACTATTAGGCAGGCTGTACTGCAGATACCTCTACAGTACCTTTTCTTCCAGTCCAGTTTGAATATTCGGACACCAGGGTACTTTTATTTTCATAGACGTGATGTAATTCTGGATGCATTGTAAACTGTTTCAGCATAGATGACTTCTGGTCGGTTTGTGGATGATACACCGGATAGTGGGGTGTAACCTCCTGATAAGGTCAGGATGCAACTTTTGTACGCATTTGACTTGTCTGGGAAGGAGTTGTTTCTGTAAATGTGCCCATAACTAATTGAATGGGATTAGGAATTGTGATTCTCCATATTAAATGCTAAGAAAATCTAAATTTCATTAAAGACACGGAGGTTAGCATTATGCATTAATCCTTTAATGCCACTCCACACAGCACTTGAGAGGAGTTAACATCATAAAATAAACATTCCAGAACAGAACATTGAGTACATATAAGTCCATGCTTGCTCTTTCCATCAAAGCCGAACGAACAAAGATAAAGAAACCATTTGAAATGAAAAACTTTAGAGGCAATACTTCTTATAGTAGGCCAATTATTGGTTATTCTCTGGAACAAAAAAGGGAAGCATTAAAACGCCGGATTGTGCAATGTTAAATAACAAGGAATTAGAAAGGTAATCAATTAACCAATCGATTGTAGTTATAACAAAGAAATTGCATTGTTAACAATATTATTCTACAGTTTCTCTTCCTCTCCTCCTTTTATTTTTATTTTTGTATGTATGTATGTATGTATATATGTGTGTGTGTGTGTGTGTGTGTGTGTGTGTGTGTGTGTGTGTGTGTGTGTGTGTGTGTATATATATATATATATCTATCCCAATGAAATTCTGATTTTTTTTAGCATTTAATTTGGAGAATCGCTATTTCATTACAAGACCGGGGGCTACCATTATTTATGTTGCTGACCCCTCACACCACATCAGACGTGCTTAATTGGCTTACAATAATGCTTCACAAAGATTGAGGAATTAGACCAATCTGCTGCTCTCAAAATATCCTCTAGTCTGCCACCTTAAAAAAAATATATATTAATAATAATATTGGACTGGCTAGCCATTGCACCCCTCCTAGAATGAGCTTGACATTTCTGTAAATCAACACCTTTTAACTGCATAATCCATTTCACCCATATAGCAGTCATAGCTGTGGCAACTGCTCTGAATGTTTTACAAAAGAAATCAAAAGCTGGTCAGTACCATTGGGACGAAATTTACTCATTCTGGAGTAATACTTCTCCATGCAATTCACACCACAAAGCTTTCTGCCAGAATCAAAAGTTGGGTAAAATATAGTGTCAACATAGTTTTCGTTCTTCTAGTGACCTTAAAGGTAAACCCAAAGGCATATCAAACTGTTTCTTGCTTCCAACTCCTTAACATCCAACACTCGTCAACAAGATATTAAGCAAAGTAAAGAGGGCAACTTAATAGAAAGTGTTTTCAGGTCCAAATACCTGTTGCCAGGCGGAAAGCATAGAGAAGACTAAATTAACATCCCATAGGGTATCCTACCAAGGTCCAGGAGGTCTCCTCAAACTGATGCTTTTAAGCACTCTACAAATCAAAACACGCTTCCCTACAGGCCTGTTATTGACCAGACTATGCCCTGCAGAAATTGCAAACCTATTGCAGTGTATCATCATACAGCTTAGGCTCCTATCAAACTGCTGTACGAGAAAGTTAACTACCTCCACTGTAGGCATCGCCACGGCATCCAAATCCCTTTCAAAGCACCAACGTACCCATGTCTTCCAAGTTCCTTAATATCAGCAGAGAGTACCTGGAGCCCTGGACTCATCCAGGAATTCCTCAGCTCTTCTTGAAAGACCTGACATTTCACTAGATCTCCTGATACTCCCCAGACAATAAGGTTCAGAGTCCCAGTCAGAAGCAGAGGATGCTCCTCTCCTTCTGCGTTTTGCAATAGACCTTGCTCGGCAGGAAGAAAAAAGGCAGTGTTGCAAGCTAGCTCAAGTCCTTGGGGGAATCAAGCTTGTGAGACCCAAAATTGAGTTATTAGAGTAAGTGAGCACCTTTCCTGCCTGATCTTCTGAAGAACTCTTGGAATCATAGCGAAAGGAGGAAACGCGTAAGCTTTGGTTCCTTTCGAAGTTTGAAGGAATGTGTTCACTGCTAGAGCACCTCGGTATGGAATCCAACTGTAAGATCTCTTCAGTTGACACTTTGGCCTGCTTGCAAACAGATCTAACTCTAGAGGGCCCTAGATCTGAGACAGTATTTGTTCAACTTCCAATTGCTGAAATCTTGTAAAACCCTTGAATTTTTGTTTGCAGTAACATTTTCCTTCCCAGGTAAATATTCTGTCTTCAGGGTGATCTTGTGTTCCAAGCAGAATAGGCAGATATATTTATTTTTTTTGCGACTTCTGACTGGTCTAAGGATCTTGTTCCACCTAAGTGACTTATAGATGCTACTGCAGAAACATTGTCCATTTTTAACAAAACCACTCTGCCTTAAAAACTCTGTTTGCAACTCATAAGGTCATAAAGTCCTGGTGTCAGTTCGAAATAGTTTATATGATGCAGCCTGTCTGCGTGATACCACAAGGCACCAGTACTCTGAGGACCCTATCGTGCACACCAACTGGCTAATCTTGCATTTAACTCCAGGACGAAGTCTGGAGAGCACCCGAAGATCACCCTGCCATTCCAGGTGTCCAAATTCTCCAACCACCAAGATATCTCTGATCTGGCTTCCCCATTTAGAAACATCTTGTCTCCATACCACAATCCTGCCTTAAGAGCCTTTACACTATCAGGCCTTGGAGAGGATAAAAGCAAAGGGCCTGAAAAGATCACCTGAATAGAAGGCGACTAAAGACCCAGCAGCCTGGCTACTTCCCTCAGTGTTAAAGACTCTTGTTTTAGAACGTATCTTATTTCTTTCTGAATTTTGGGAACCTTCTTTAAGGATAATAACAGAACCACATTCACAGTATATATTGTGAATCCTAATAATTCTAGAGACCTGGAGGGGGTAAGAATGGATTTCTCCCGGTTTACAATAAAGCCCAAACTCAACAAGCGGGGACGTGACCATATCCAAATCACTCAAAATCTGTGCTCTGCATTGGGACATGAAGAGGATGTTGTCCAAATGAATGATCGAGTGTGTGTGTGTGTATGTGTGTATGTGTGTGTATGTGTATGTATGTGTGTGTGTGTGTATATATGTGTATATATGTGTATATGTATATGTGTATATATATATATATATATATATATATATATATATATATATATATATATATATATATATATATATATATATATATAATTTCTGATGGATACACCTACCTGTGGATTCCTCACCTAAAGAATTCTCACCCTCGCGCCAGCCTTGGCGGAAATTTCTTCTAGCTCTGCACGTCGACGATGACGTCCCAATCGCCCGACTCCACGCGACGCCGTATGACGTCATCTAGGCAATAAGAAGCCCTTGTCGATGTGCAGACGTCCGTTCCCTTTTTTCCGTGCCTCCGAGTAACTGTTTTTCTTCGAGGCTCACAGGGAGCTGCAGTTGCGTATCAGCGGTTACAATGTCGCAACCAAGAAAATCTGTTTTTAAGCCTTGTAACCAGTGCGGGGGTCGAATGTCGGTTACTGATCCCCATGAGAATTGCCTATGTTGCCTTAGTTCCGACCATGAGGTCGAGTCATGCGGCTCCTGCCAGCGCGTGAACCCTAAGGAAAGAGAGGCTAAATTATTCTTGGCCCGCTACAAGAAAAAGAATAGGCGTCATCGGAGAGAGTCATCTTCGAGGGCTCATCATTGCCATGGAGACTCTCGGCGCCGTCACGACTCCCGGCGCCGATAGAGTAGAGGACGGTCCAGGTCCAGATCGGCATCTCCGTCAGCTCGGCGTCGTCCGACGTGGGTGATTAGCCCGACCGTCACTCCTCCGCCTCCTATGACTCCGACTTCACCCGGGTCGGTTTTCGAGGTAGAGCCTCGCAGAGGCCAGAGGGTTCTTCTGAGCAAGAGTTACCTGGCCCATCTTTGGCTTCTATGCCGGCGCCGGTGCAACAGCAATATCCGTCTGGAGGACAAGTAGGTCCGTCGGGCCCTCTGGCCTTTAATTTGGGTGTTCCGGCGTCTTACAAGTCCACACCTTTCATGCCATTTTTGTCTTCTGCAGCCAAAGCGGCGCTGATGCCCTTGGCGTCACCCAGAAGGCCTGGAACACCTGCTACGGCGCCGGTGGATTCGCCTCGGATCCAGTCCACAGTCAAGGTTCCTGTGGATCCGGAGGGCCCGGCGTCGGATGGATCCGAGGTTCGGCACCGACGAAGATCTTCGGTGTCGGCCGACGCCTTATCGACGCCGGGTCTCGAGTCTAGACTTTGGTCCAGACATCTGGCTTTGCGCCTTCTGGAGGAGGAGGAGTACAACAGACAACACCTGGAAGAAGGTGAAATCTTGGAGCCTTTCGGTGATTTTCAAGGACTGGACACTGCGAGTGGCATCGATACTTCCCCTGAGTGGGATCTGGCTTCCCCTGGGGAGTATACTGAGGAAGCTGCATTTTTCATGCAGTAATAAGGAAGGCTGCAGACTTCTTAGATCTTCCTCTTCCGGCTGCGGAGGTGCAGAGGAACCTTTTGACAGAGGTGCTACCTCCAACTTCTGTGGCGGCAGAGCCTCTATTGCCTTTTAATGAGGCTCTTCTGGACCCCATCAAAGACGTTTGGAAGAAACCTGTGTCCTCTTCAGCTGTCAACAGGACGGTAGCACGACGCTATCGGGCGGCACCAGGTGACCCTGTCTTCCTCTCCAAGCACCCGACACCGGAGAGCTTAGTAGTTCAGGCCTCCTGTTCTTCCCGGTCCTCTTCTGGCTCGTTTCCCGAGACCCCTGCGGACAGGGATTCAAAGAAAATGGACCATTCTGCCAAAAAGGCCTTTTCTTCATGTAGTATGGCCTTGAAGTCAACCAACGCAACCTGCATTTTGGGACGTTATATCCATGCCCTTATGGAGGGAGCAAAAGGCCATCCGAACTTGTCGCAGGAAGTGTTACAATTGCTGACGGACGCTCGGGCGGCGGCCACCCAGGTAATCCAGTCTGGGTTAGACACTTCGGACTCTGTGGCAAGGGCTATGGGCACATCCATAGTTTTGAGACGACCGGCTTGGCTGCGCTCGTCAGGCTTTTCAACGGATGTGTAGGCGACTCTCCTGGATCTGCCTTTTGATGGTGAAAAACTCTTTGGGACAAAGGCAGATTTTGCTCTTGAACGATTTAAAGAGAGCAGGGCCACAGCGAGGTCGTTAGGACTTCAGTCGGCTACCTCCTCCTCCTTTAGGTCTTATAGGAGGTTTAGGGGTTTTGGACGTGGCTCCTCCTTTCGTGGCAGATTCCAGGGACCACAACAATCTGCAAGCTCCCTCCCATACAGATCCTTCAGGGGCTGGGGCAGAGTCCGTACAAGAGGAGCCACCCAGCAGCACTCTGCCTCCTCCTCTGGAGGGATGCAGCAGGGAAAGCAGCCTTAGTCCTCCGCCACTCCCTGTTCGCTTGTCTCCGGTAGGGGGGAGACTTGCCCAATTTCTTCCAATGTGGGAGCTTATAACAACAGACTCTCGGGTCATTGACATTGTGAAGAGGGGGTATGCTCTTCCCTTTCGGGAGTTCCCTCCCCACCCATCCTTCTGTTCGGAAGACCATCTTCTGTTACTTCAACAGGAGGTGTTATCCCTATTGGCAAAAGGCGCAGTAGAGTTGGTTCCTGAGCAGGAGAGGGGTCAGGGCTGTTATTCAAGATACTTCCTGATCCCCAAAAAGGATGGTCGGTTAAGACCAATTCTGGACTTGAGGATTTTGAATTGGTTCCTCAGGCAGGAACAGTTCAAAATGCTGACCCTTTCACAGGTTCTTTTGGCGTTGGAACGAAGGAGATTGGATGGTGTCTGTGTATTTGCAGGATGCCTACTTCCATATTCCGATCCTCAAATCGCACAGGAAGTATCTCCGGTTTGTGGTGGGATCGCAGCATTATCAGTTTGCGGTCCTCCCGTTTGGTCTTACTTCAGCACCTCAAGTCTTCACGAAGGTGATGGCGGTGGTATCGGCAGAGCTCAGAAGAAGGGGGATAGCGGTGTTTCCCTATCTGGACGATTGGTTGATCAAAGCCAAGACTCCGGCGCTCGTGCAGCGTCATCTCCAGTTGACCACTCAATTGTTGTACGACCTGGGTTTTTCAATCAGTGTGCCCAAATCTCACCTGGAGCCCTCTCAACGCCTCCTGTTCATAGGAGCAGTACTGGACACGACATTGAATCTGGCCTTTCCCCTGCCCCAGCGGGTTCAGGACATTCAGGCGTTGATTCTGTTGTTTCGAAATGGAGCAGTAGTTCCAGTCCTCAAGATCCTTCGTCTGCTCGGTCTGTTTGCTTCTTGCATACTGCTGGTCACTCATGCACGCTGGCACATGAGGGCTCTTCAGTGGTGCGTCCGCAGGCAGTGGTTTCAGCACAAAGGGGATCTCGAGGAATCGATAAAGATCTCCAGAGACACTGCAGTGGATCTTCAGTGGTGGGCAGCGGTCGACAACCTGTCGCAAGGAAGGCCGTTCTCGCTGCCCCCACCAGTGGCCACAGTGGTAACGGATGCTTCCACTCTAGGGTGGGGAGCTCATCTGGGGGACCTGGAGGTCAAAGGCCTTTGGTCTCCAGTGGAACAGAGATTTCACATCAATCTGTTGGAATTGCGGGCAGTATGTCTGGCTCTCAAGGCCTTCCTCCTTTCCATTCACGGTCAGTCAGTCCAGATCCTAACGGACAACACTACCGCAATGTGGTATATAAACAAGCAGGGAGGAGTGGGATCGTATCTTCTCTGCAGGGAAGCTCTTCGACTCTGGTCCTGGCTTCAGGAACACCAGATCTGCTTGGTAGCACATCATTTGGGCGGAGCTCTGAACGTGCGTGCGGACGTTCTCGGTCGACCACGAGTGGCGTCTTCATCCAGATCTGGTTCTGTACATCTTCCAGATGTGGGGATATCCGCAGATAGATCTGTTTGCGACTCAGGAGATTGCGCAGTGCCCGTTATTTTGCAGCCTCCAGTATCTGGTGCAAGGAGCTTTGGGGGACGCGTTTCAGATGTCCTGGAAGGGTCAGTTGCTTTACGTGTTTCCTTCCATTCCCCTGATTCCTCGAGTTCTGAGGAAGATCTGCCAAGACCAGGCCCAGGCCCTCTTAATAGCTCCGGATTGGCAAAGAAGGGTGTGGTATTCAGACCTTCTCCAACTCTCTCTGTGCCCTCCGCTCCGTCTCCCTTACAGGGTGGACCTCCTCTCGCAGTCGCAGGGGCAGATTCTACACCCCCACCTCCAGAGTCTGCACCTTCATGCCTGGAGATTGAACGGGGCAATCTGTGTGCTTTTTCTCTCCCACCGGAAGTGGTGGATGTTATTTTATCGGCCAGGCGACACTCCACCAAATCGATCTATGCAAGTCGTTGGGCTAAATTTGTATTTTGGTGTGGACAGAACGGAATTGATCCATTAAAGGCTCGTTTGTCTGACATATTATCATTTGCTCTTTTCCTGGCGCAGAAGGGTTGTGCGGTTGCCACAGTTAAGGGTTATTTATCGGCACTGTCTGCTTTTCTGTACCTCCCAGATCAACCTTCCTTGTTTAAGTCTCCTATTGTTTTGAGATTTCGTAAGGGGCTTACTAATAAATTTCCACCATCACCATTTATTATGCCTCAGTGGGACCTTAATTTAGTATTAACATTTTTAATGGGATCTCCATTTGAACCGATGCATTCTTGTGCTTTGTGTTTGCTAGTTCTCAAGACTGTTTTCCTGGTGGCCATAACATCGGCCAGAAGGGTTAGTGAGCTTCAGGCTCTTAGTGTAGAGTCTGTAATATCGAAAAAGGGGTGCACTGTTCCACAAGAGAGAGGGAAACAAGAAAACTGATCAAATAAGAAATTGGCGAATCTATACTGAGTATTCTTAGGAGGGCCCTCAAGCACCCACTAGGGTGACAGGTATCATCATCGGGCTCACTCCTCGCCAGACTGGTGCTGCAATGCCTGGCGGGCCTCCCAGCATTCTGGGTGGCACTCAACCATTGTAAATTAGCTAGCAACGAGGGTCTGGGAACAAAACTGAATAAGGAAAGGAGAGTGTAGAATACGACAGAAAATTCTTAAAATTAGCTCTGAACCTGAGCCATTATTTTAATGTGATAGAAATTGGGTTCAGGCCAAGATTAAAAACAATAAATATAAGAGTGTTACTGGAGATAATGTACCGTCACACTCTATGCTTCAGGGAAGGTAGTTCGCCTAATCCCACATGGTCAACATGTTTCGCGTCTGTGGTTGGTCACAAAGTGATCCAGTGACGCTTCTTCAGGACCCACACAAAAAAACTATTGATTATTAAACTACTTCTCCTATGTGTCAATAATAAATCAAGTGCACATCAAGTCACTTACAGTGTAGAAGACAGAATATGTCTAAGTCAATTGGTCAGTACAGTCGCCCATCCCATGTTAGAGATTGGGCTCCCTAGGTCTGCGCTAGCATCAACCAAGGAGAACAAATTTATTTTGTCCTCGGTTCATCGGGAAAACCTACCCCCTGCCGCGCGCCTTAGTGTAGAATCTCCATACCTTTCTTTAGAGACAAAGTGGTGTTAAGGACCAAGACGGCTTTCCTCCCGAAAGTTGTTACACCCTTTCACTTGGGACAGTCTATTACTCTCTCTTCCTTTTACCCTCTGCCTCATCCATCCAAGGAGGAAGAGAGGCTCCACCGACTGGATCCTCGAAGAGCGCTGAGCTTCTATGTTGACAGGACAAAGGAGTTCAGGCATGATGATCAGCTCTTCGTTGGATACGTGGGGAAGAGTAAAGGTAGAGCGGTCCACAAGAGAACGCTATCCAGGTGGGTCATTCTATGTATCAAAATGTGTTATTCCTTGGCGAAGAAAGAACCACCTGTGGGGCTTCGTGCCCATTCCACCAGAGCTAAGGCTGCTTCTTCGGCTTTAGCTAGGGGTGTTCCTGTGGTTGACATCTGCAGGGCAGCGACTTGGGTGTCCCTCCATACTTTTGTCAAGCATTATTGTTTGGATTTTGAGGTTAGGAGGGATGGCCATTTTGCTCGCTCGGTGCTGCAGGATTTCTTTGTTTGACCATTCAGGCACCCACCTCCGGAGGTAGTACTGCTTTGGGACTCTATTCTTTAGGTGAGGAATCCACAGGTAGGTGTATCCATCAGAAGAATAAGTAACTTAACTTCGGTAACGCTTTTTCTGGTGGATAAAGTAACTACCTGTGGATTCCTCACGGTCCCACCCGCCTCCCCATTGCCTGACTGGTCACACCATGGAATCCATGGGTGAGCATCCTTTGTTCTGTATATATGTAAATACCTGAATCATGTATATAGTTGTGGCATGTATATATGCATTTCTTTCTCTAATTTAGATAGTTCAAGGAAAACATGTTTGGTGTTGACTGACATATTTTACTTTCATATAGAGCAGTTATTGGTGTTACCTAATTTTATTTTTATTGTAATAAATAATGTATTTTCATTTCATTTGATGTGACTTTGTTCTCTTTAAGGCCAATGTTCACCTGTTCGCCTCTATGGCACGTAAAAAATGGTGATAACTGACGTCTGCACGTCGACGAGGGCTTCTTATTGCCTAGATGACGTCATACGGCGTCGCGTGGAGTCGGGCGATTGTGACGTCCTCGTCGACGTGCAGAGCTAGAAGAAATTTCCGTCAAGGCTGGCGCGAGGGGGAGAATTCTTTAGGTGAGGAATCCACAGGTAGTTACTGTAGCCACCAGAAAAAGCGTTACCGTAAGTAACTTATTCATCTCTGTCTCTCTCTTCCCTCTTGCTCCCCCCCCCCCCCCCCCAAGCTCTAATTACCTTGGTAAAACACCCACAGAGCTGACGAGAGGCCAAGGGTGAGTGCCCGGAATTGATAATGTTGACCCTGCCAGCTGAATTGAAGGTAAGGTTGATACTACCTGGCCATGGGAATAGGCATCTTTCAAATCTAACTTCACTAGCCAATCTCTCTTAAGCAACATATCCCTTAAAAGATGGATCCCCTCCGCCTTGAAGTGCTTGTAGACTAAGAACTTGTTCAGATCTTAGGTTTATCACAGGCCTTCACTCATTGTCCTTATTTTTCACAAGGAACAGTGTACTTACAAAAAAAAACCTGTGCTCTTAAGAAACCTACAGGATGGCTCCCTTCTGCAACATGCTCTTTCCTCTTCTACAATCTGCTGTTGAACAGTGGATAAACTTGGCTCTCTTGTGGGAGCTACCTGAATGGGTTCTTTACAGAAATGTATTTTGAACCCTTGAATTACAGTACTCACCCCTGATATCTGGCTGAGCTTTGCCCACATGACCTATACCCTCTTCCACGATGGGTGCATCCTCTTTGGGCAATTTTGTTTGCTGTTGTTTCGACCTGAAGGCCTCTGCCGAAGCCTCTTGGATTCGTGAAGTGGGACCTTTGGCCAACAGAAAGTCCCCTCCTGCCAGCCTGTCCAAAAACACCTGCACTAAAGACTTTTCGCATATTAGATTGCACCTTGTCTAGGGCAGTAAATGTTGCTACAAATTTGGTGAGAGTTTTTATCATGTCTTCCCCAAAGAGAAGGCCCTTGGGATTCTCAGAAGTCTCTTTCCACAAGAACTCCAAGCCTTTGGATTTATTTTGATTAGCACAACTCTACCCGCCGCTGCATTAAGGTTGGCGTTTGCATTCCTGAGGAGGACCAGGGCCCTTTGAATTCATTCTGAGGAGGTCGATATCCAGCGAGAGATCATTGGCATGTGCCGCCTCACACCATGCCAATAATTCTTGCCAGGGGTCCGACAATCAATGAGGCGATCTTTGCCTGGTTTAAGGGACCTCTCAAGCCCCTTCCTAGTATCTCTTGAAAATAAAGGTGATGAGCTCTGGGTCTAAATTAGGGGTAAGGCATGCCTTATCCTGTATAACCGGCCTTGAACATTTGGCCTTTAGGATGTTCCCTGCTCTCAAGTGGATTCTGAACCCACCGCTTGATGAACTTGACTGCATGTTCAAGGGGCCACCACTCGGCACTCCTAGGGTGCTTGATGTTTTCCAGGAAAACTTTGTCCTCTAAATTGTTTCTTATTACATCTTTGAAGGTAGAGGGGTCATCATCCTCCATAAAGAGTTTGTCCCCGTCAAAGTCCCCTGGATTAGGAACATGGATGTCAGTTAGGAGACCTCAATCTTGTGCCACATCAGACAGCCTTCATTTTTGTGCTTCTTTGGGCATCCATTCTCTGCAGTGTGCTTAGACCTCCGATTCTCTGAGGTGCTGAGACCTCCCACCTTCCTTGAGGTGCTTGAACCTCCCATCTTTTTCAAAAGGTATATCTCCTCTCTATGTGCTTCGATTTTCTCTTCCTCTTAACTTTAAAGTCTTAAACAGAGTTTTCCCAGAGTGTGTGTAACAATCTGGAATTAAATCTTTTGAGGGAGCTTAACACGCCTTATCCTTGAGTAAAAGGTATGTGCTATGGATTGAGTGGAACAGCACAAAGGTATGTACGGAGTGAGCAGTTCAACATGAGGGCATTGTCAACTGCCACCATGGCATGCTAGTGTCGTTCTTCCCCCCCCCCCCCCCCCGACCTCACCCCTACCCCCGGCTGCCCAGGAGCCTTTAAAATGTATGGTCAAAAGCCCAAACAAAGGTGGCACGTTAAGGCCCAGAGAATCGCTTTAGACCTGACCGACGCATTATTACCTGAAGGGACGTGTCAGTTGAATGCAGCCTACAACTGTAATGGGCACCCCGCAGGAGTCGGGGGTTATCCACGAAACAACTTGTAGACTGCTGTGGGCCCTGCCACAGCCGTGGCTCCCAGATTTGCGCTGCGGCGATCTCGTTGGTCCGGGCCCTGAAGGCACAGAAGGCATTTGATCAACAGATAGCAAGGACCTCGCTCTGGCTCATGGACAAGCAGAGCAGGATCTATGAGGTACACTGGCTCAGTTAGTGAACACACAACAGCACCATTACAACAGAACTGCAAATAAACGTGAGGTAAACAAAAGCTAGAGATACTGTTTTTAGTATTCGCTAACCTTATAAGTGAATGAAAACAGGTTTTTGGATCTTGCCATGGTAGTTGCCAAACGTTGTATAGCAAAACAGCGGACGTCAAGGTGGGGTCCTACAGTGCTTGGCTGAGTATGGGACGTGACTATGTGGGCTAGGGTGGAGGAAAGGACACCACTACTAAAAGATGACAGAAGAGGGATGCGGAGGAGAACACTGGCAGGGGCCATAGGCTGAAATATTAGCTGTCTGAGAACATAGGGGGCAAACCCTGGAGTGGACACAGATAAAAGTAGACTCGCATGACCCACGGGAAAATGAGGGTGCCAATTAAACTGCATTTACAACGAAGACTTGCTATTCACAAGTCCCACTTAGGATTTAGCAACACCATAAAAGACACCCAATCGACAGGAGATACCGGACGCAAGAGAAGACCAAGGCGTTCGTGACACACAGAACACACCCACTCCACTGATTGTGAGTACAAAGACGACGCATGAAGTGCCTAATGTAGGCCCCAGGAAGGATCAAAGTTCGTTTGTGTAGCTATTATCTTGTTGTATAGTTAACTTTATATTGGCTGCCACCATCTCTACTTGTTAAAAAGTACTCGACCAGCGGACAAAGACATATTATACTACCTAACAATGATGAGCTGTTTTTGAGAATAAGTACGATCTCATCCTTTATACTTACTGTATTTATCATAGCACAATTAGGCTGAAATGTGGACAATAAGAATATTTCTGTCTGAAGTGAATCTGTGCTGAACAGCATTTTCCTATTGTTTTGTTATTTTTAGAAAGCCATTAAAAATAAGTGGGGGGGGAAAAATAAGTGAATGAAGACAACAGTAACGCTCCTAAGAGAAAGTGTTCCATAAACTGGAAGCCACTTGAGAAGCTAATGTAGTCAAAACGAAACATAATACAGGAAAAGATTAGAGATAACCTAGCAAAATAGGATACTTAGCGGCGAGGACCTGCATTTAAAAGATTATTGTTGGGTGCATGAACTTATACTTATATGTACTGAATGTTCTGTTCTGGAATGTTTATTTTATGATTTTAACTCCTCCAAGTGCTGTGTGGAGTGGCATTAAAGGAATAATGCATAATGGTAGCCTTTGGTCTTGAATTGAAATGAGTAGCCACGTGTGCTATTTCCATTCTTGGCTATGAAATTAGCTTTTTCACCAGAGTATCCTTTAATTGCTCTGCTCACCAGTATACCACTGTGCCTGATTTTTGTATTCTCCAGATTTTCATTAAAATATTGTTGGACCAGTAACATCCCTTCTTTGTTCACATCTGCTCCCGGAACTCCAGTTTTAGAAAATCAGTTATTGGTTTGCAGCTGCAGTATGCAGTCTGGAGCTGAACACAAGCATTTTACGTCATAGGTTGAGCTTTAATCTGCTACACATGCATCTTGTGTGAGGGCATGCAGCGAGGTGTAAATTTTCTTTCAAATGTACCCTTACGGCAGTGTGCGATGGCCCTCCATATTTTATGTCAAGTGAAATGAGACAGTGAATGGCTGTAGATTCATCTAAGCAGATTAATCATGTTGGGTCCAGTGATCTTTTGTGGTCAGTTTACTCTTCCAATTATATTTGGATGCAGGGTTTGAGGACAAATGTGCGTGTGTGCCTTTTTCCCCCCAAGGATAAATATTGCTGAAGCTTACTTATTATTGAATAAAATAAAGGACGTGCTTCACAGTGTAACAATAGTAATGCCTAAAAATGTAATTGGGAGCTGGTTGACTCTTAGGGCATTTAGATTAATTTGAGTTGAAGTTGTTATGCTGTTTAGGTGCTGAAAAATTGGTGTTTTGGCAGCGAATAGTGTTTTTGGGGGTTTGATGTGGTAGATGTAAAAGGACTGTGGGGCTAAAGCTCTTATCTGCTCCTTACTGAAGCCAGAGCTGGCATGCCAAATCAGTCTCCCCTTTTAAAAGCAACAGAGAACTATTGACATTGCTGATGCAATTCCACATTGTAAAACGATTGGGGGAAAAAATATATATATCTGTGCTGAACCGCAACACAGACAAGCATTTGCAATGCAACGGGCCTCGCGTTTGCTCATGTTAGAGCTGATCACGTTGTAAACTCCTAACCTGACTTTTCATCTATCGGCAAAAGTGCTTTTATGTACGTAACTTGAAAAAGTGAAGTAAACTGTGTAAAGCGCTCGACTTCTGCCAAGCGAAATCACACTAATAAAATGGAGAAAAAGTAGTCCACGATCCGACAGAAAACAGCGAGCCTCGGATGTTTTCTGTACTTGGTCGCTGCGCTCGAGGAGGGCTAACCACCGGAAAAGGCATGACGTGTGCATGCCTTCCACTAAGGAAAGCAAGCAGAGTTTACTAGGCAAGCCCACAAACCAATGAAACACACTGACGTGACTTCGACAGGGCTCTGAGCCCTTTTCTAATAACTAAAGCGTCTCGCTGCAGGCTCGACCCTAAAAAAAGGGCAGGCATGCATATGTGTCACCACACATGCACGCATATTATCATGATCCTATGGTGGACCAGTGTGCTGGCATGTATGCAGGTCACCACTCATTTGTGCGTGTGCATCATTATATGGCTGCTTTTTTTATTGTTCCAAAATGGTGGGTGTGTGTGTCTTGAAGTGGTTAAATCAAAAATGGGGATGGGAAGGGAACGAAATATTATGGAGGATCGCCAGGCAAAAGTGATAGACAAGCTTTTCACTTAAGTGCAAAGGCTGACCCAAAGCCCACTACATGTATATATATTTCAATGCATTAGAGTGAATACTTTAAACAGCCATCAGATATAATTTTAATGGAATTGTACAGTGCTTCATTGGAGGCAGGTGTACTTATAACTATAGAGAAAGCTTTTTTAGTTTTTAATCACACTTCACGAAAATATGATTCTTGTAGGTGCAGAGAAAATGTACTATTTACTGTGGCCTGAAAACCTAATTTAAGCACTCAAGGATGTGTAAACATTTTTTTTTTTTAAAAAGGATAAAGAATGAAAAGGGAAAAATCATAGTCGGGCTGAAGTAGTAGTCTACCTGTGTCTGCCTGGAGGTGCACTGCTTTTTAGGCGGGTGTAGACATAGAATCGCGCAAAATGCCATCCCTGTACAAGAGAGCCATTGGCCGAAGTGGGCTGCGAATAGTCTAAACCACTATCAATCGCTATGTGAAGCATTCAAACACTTCATTTTTCACCTGGGAGCTGCTGGTATGCCCAGACGTGGGCCATGTGCTCACATTGCCATAGAACTCAAGCTATACCTAAATGATGAATCTTAAGTGGGTCGAAACTCTCCTTGACTTGCTTGTGTTATCATCTGCAGGTGACGTGATCTGACAGTTTGGGCAGAACAATTCTTATTGGAGTAGGCTCAAGATTATTTTGTATATGGCAGGTCTCTGTCTCTATGACCGACCTAAAAATGGGGGAATTGTTGAGGAAAATGCCGTGGACAGAACACTTTTCAGACTGACCTGAAGAGGCCTATAGAATTAGTTTCACTGTATTTTGCATGAAAAGAACAGTGTAACTTTTAGCATGCAAGCCTGCATTTAAAAGTTTTTTTATTTTGGATAACAGCACTGTAACACATTCCTTGCAGATGAAACCATCTAATACTTTGACCCCTCTCATTCCCTCTCCGTTATTTCTGACATTGAATCCCATCCTGTGCTGTATTGTCGCTTCATGCGCACACAAGGGCTTTGTCCCAGTCATATTCTGACTTCAAATCTATAAACATGCCTGAGGGATTATAGTATAATTAGCATTCTGACTTCCTTCACCAGTATCACTTTCCCTTTTTATCACCTACCCGTTGTTGCTCCTTCCTCCACAAGATGCACTTAAAGGTACTTTGGCCTGGAAGATGCTACTGCAGCCTGTTGAGTTTGGTACACTTAAAAGTACTGATACAGAATCATGGCATAGAGGTACGACCAGAAATGGAATTTATCAAAAAAGTTAATGGGGCGGATTTGAATTTGACCACTAAAGGGGTGCGAGTCACCATCTAATAATAATTTAACACGCTGTCATTTTGCTTTTTAACTGGTGAGGAATTTCTTGTGTACTTTATTGCTTCACTGTAAAGTTTCTCTTTTAAAAAAAACTTTTTTTTTTTCCCGGCTGCTACCCTTTTCAGCTTTATTTTTAGGACGCGCATAGCAGTGCTCAAGCCCTGCTTTTCTGACGTATTGGTATCTATGTGGGCTTTTAACCACGCCTGCCTCACAGCCATCACTTTCACTCGTTCATGGGCTTGCCTTTCAAAAATCCTTTATCATTGGTAAATGCTTTATGGTTGTCCCTCCTTGGGGCGGTTTTGTTACCGCCTTGCGGACCGACCCCGTTACATGGATAACTGCATGTTTGCTGATATGTTTGACTGCGAGCAAACTTTTTTCCTTTTGTGTGTCTCCATCTCGGTCATGCTGATGGCGGCTGTGGCGCTTTGAATCGGCTCGCTTTAGTCAACTTTTTAACTTTTCATTTTCAATGTATGTGGAAAGAAAAGTCCAGTTAGGAGTTTACAACGCGAATGGCTCTAACTCGAGCAAACGCAAGACCCATTGCATTGCATCTGCTTGTTCTGTTCATGTGACCGCATTACTAACAGTCACCACTCAGTTTACATTTTTCGTTGTTAGGAGTGGCGTTCTTTCTTACTGGAGCCCCTTTTTGCTGTGTGCGTCTGTGCTGTTCATTATTATCATTCTTTTTTTAAAAGAAGGGATAGGTTTTTTTCCTTTCTTTAATTTTTTTTATTTTTTTTTAATCATCTGTTGACTAACGAAAAGTACATTGATACCTTCTGCTGTGCACACTGTTTACTGTTTACAGTGAGCTTAAGGCCATGTTGAGCAGGTTCCTGATGCTAACGATGCAAAGCTAGGTTCCGTATTTGGGGAAACTACCATCCATTGAGGGAGTTCAAATAACTATAAGGTGCTGAGAAACAGACGCCTTTTTGTATTGGAGAAAGTGGTTAGACAAAAATGTATTTCTTTTTTCTGTGCTGTTTGAGATAGGTCTATAGTTTCTTTCCTCTGGACTTTCTTCAGGAAACTTCTCCTTCAATGCCTCTAGGGATCATATCTACCCAAGTAGGTTTGGAAACTAGAGTGTGCTGTTCCTAGTCTACCTCAGATCTTCAGGGGGTCTACTACTCTTTCCCTTGGGTTGTGAGTTAAGGCACAGCATGTGTAGCCCTTATCCTTTCATAGATTTAGTTGAGCCGGATGATGAGCCATTAAGAACTTGAAGGTGTAATCAGACGCCTACTCAGATACCACTCCAAATTCAGCTCCAGGACCGGCCTGGTCAGACTGATTCTTCATATTGATATCCTACATTTTGACAATCTGAGAAAAGGCTTTCTACAAGACATGATGCCTCTCCCAGCAGAAGGATATGGTGTTTTATTTAGAAGGCTTGTACCCTGACTTGGACCTCAGTGTCTTTGTTTGATTCAACACCTGCCTTGTTCTGCATTGCCTGTGCCTGGCTCTATGCCCAGTAATGCTAAATCTGCTTCTGGGTTTTTCAGCCCCCGGGGCTGACCTTAATCACATGGAGGTAGGCTCTTCTGGCCATATTTCTACCTCCTTCTGCTTCCTTTAGTGTGCCATTGAGCCCATCAAATCAATATGTTCCTTGCGTGCTCCCACAGGTGGCCTCCACATAAGTGACAGTAGATCCCACTCAACCTATGTATGTTACCTCAACACTGAATGCCTCCGCCTTACAGCCAAAGGCCTTGACTGTAGTTCTGGCTTCCAGCATGTTCAACATTGCAGATGACCTTATTCTTTGAGGCACTGTCTGGACCCTAGACCTCCCGGGCAGTTTTTGATTACTAACCACGCAGGGGAGGCTAACATTGACGTCAAGTTGCCTCATTGTTACCACTTAAGGCACATTTCTGTGTGTGCATGGAGGATTCTCTTGGCTTTTCCTTTAGCTTTCTTACTAAGCTGAATGGAATTTCTCATGGTGGGGTGCAGGCAGACTACTTGGCAGCCTCTTCCCCTTGAGAGCCCCTGGGGTGGGGGGGTTCCATTTTGACTTTTGTAATGCCAATGATATTAACTAGTAGTCTGAGGTCTACCTTTAGTTATCTTTAGGCCTTCCTTCTGAAAATCTTCTTTCTTTCAGTGCACTCCTTTGTAAGGCAGCTGAGATCAGAGACTTGCCTTTTCCTGTGGCAGAACCTAACACTAACTAGTTAAGAGATTTCACAGTCTAGTTCCTCCTCAGTGGAAACCTTGCTGCCTTTTAATGAGATGCGCCTGGACCCTATTCAGGCAGTTTCTGGTAGACCTGCTGTCAGTGGTCAGATTGCATGGGACCTGATTGCTCTGTGTTGCAGGTGTCATGCTGGGAGTGGATTCTTATTATTTCCATTCCTTAGTCTGATATAGGATGGGTTTGATGCTATGGGGAAGAAAATGTTCTCAATCGAGGGGTGAGAGGGGCAACCCTTCTTTTCATTCTTATCATGCTTTAGGCCTATTTGCCCAATACTGTTATGCTGTCTGGGAGAGAGTGCAGATGGTATTCCCTCTTTCACATCCTATGAGCAGCTACTTTGCTGGAGTGATTTGCAATGGACGTGGAGCCTTTAGACTATTTCTGCGGTATAGCCTTGAAACCGTGGACTTGATTGAGTCAATGGGTTAGTTTATGGCTTTACGCGACCTCACTTCACTGTGTTCTTTCGGGTTTGCAGGGGAATCCCAGTTAAGTTTGCCCTTTTGATAGCTCTTGTTTTTTTCAGCTTGAAAACGGAGTATAAGCTGGAAGGACAAACGTGAACACACCTCCTGGTCCCAGGAATCTGTTTGCTCCTATGTACAGTAAAGTTATTGGCAGATTTTCTGGAGGCTGCTCAAGGGCTAGACCTTACATGGATGCATTTTTTTTTTTGGTTCTGACCAACATTATTTTGGTCTTATTTAAGGTGGCATAGGGCATGCTTGCTTTGAACAATGTTTATACCTGTCCTGGTGGTTCTTACCTTCATATCGAGCAGTCTCAAGGAGCAGAAACGGCTGTTTATGATGCCCATGTTGACTTCTGGTTGTTAGAATTGTTCTGATCTGTTCATGGACCATACACCTCGGCTCAGCGGTTACATTCTTGGTCTGGACCGTTGTCTGACCTGTAATGGGGACCTATTCAGCTGTTTTGGTTCTTGGTTGGTCATTGTTCGCACGATTTAAATTTGTGTCAGGGTCTGTTACAGTTCATTGTTTCAGATGTATCTTCTCGGTGCTCTACTCCAGTATTAGAAAACCGATCTAAGGAGCTCCTGTGAATGATGGTTATTATTTGCTCTCTTCGGTTTGCTTTAACTTTAGTGAGTGGTGTTCTCCTTTGTAGTAGGTTTTCTCTTGTGTAGTCAGTCCTTATTTCTCCTCTTGCAGAGGTCATGTATTGCATATTTAGCTAAAGCGCTTTGATTGTTGATTCTATAGTCAACAGACTGGCGCATATGTTCTCATTTAAGGAACGTGCTGCTTCCATAATTGTATAGTTGATTAATAATTGTTCAGATTTTTTTTTTATTTATATATGATTTAACCATGGACAGGCAACTCTGAGGTGTTGCATAGAAGCTGGTTTCTTCACTCCTTCTCACTTAAACCAATATTCAGTTCCAGAACTGGCTGAGCAGCTCAGGTCAGCTTATGCTTTGGCTTGTGGGATGACCTGGCTCACTAACCGCTGAGGAGATGCTCCTGTGGCAGTATTACCTGTTGGCAATTGCGTGTTACTTGGTTCAGTCCCATGACCCATGTTCACAAGTGGCTGTTAGGTGACTCTTAAAGCAAGTGCTGTGCATAACTACTAATAAAGTAAAAAGACCAGAGGCCTTCTTTGTGTGTGGTTGGGTAATCTTCTAGATCAGTGATTTCCCCACCTTTTGACTTATGTGGACCCCCACTTTATCATTACTGGAACCTGGGGACCTCCACTGAATCATTATTGGAATCTGGAGACCCTCTACTGAGTCATTACCGAAAGCTGGGGATCTAATCTGTTATTATTTAATTTTCTAAGCAGTTGCGGGCTCCCTGAGGAGACTTAGCGGACCCCCAGGAGTCCATAGACCACAGGTTGAGACCCACTGTTTTAGATGGCTTCTCTTGTCAGAGGTCCATTCGTTTTCTTGGACTGCTTCTGAAAACTGCTAAATGTTCCTACGCGCGTAGCTATCCATAGTTGACTGACTGGCATAATTTCCTGGCGTCAGATTAGTCTTTACATTGATACCTTCTTGCTATTGAATAGGGTCTCCCTTGGGGTGTTTCGTGGGTGTCCCTTATACCTTCCTGTATCTGGGTGCTTCTTTTTCTTTCTGCAAATCTTATGGTCCTTTGGTCCTAGAAGATGGTTTGGTTGCATAGACTAGCTTTTGAGTTTGACGGTAGATAGTGGTCCTTCTTTGTTTGTGGGACACTCTTGCCAGTTCTTCTGTCTGAACACCTTTGTTCATAGCTTTTTCTGTCTGCTGACTATGTTGTTCCTGGGGCTGTTGTTTGGTCTGCACCTGCTTGAGGATGGGCAGTTGCCTCCTTTTTTCCTTTCCTACAGTGGTGTCTTCATGATAGGGGGTGTATGCCTTTCAGAATGCAGGCTAGTCAGTCCAAGTTAATCTTGCCATCTTCTTGTGTTCTTGGATTTTTATGTTGAGAAGGCTTGAAAGGGGTTTCAGTCATTTGGGAAAGTCTTGGCCTACTTTGGTATGTTATTGCCTTGGGCATTTTTGGTCTACTCCATGCGCCTGGACCTTGAATCATGCTGAATTCCTGCCCGGTCTGTGAGCTTTTAAGGATGGGCTTGTTTTCCCTTCTCTGTTGCTTTGCTACTTCTCAGACCTGTGTCTGGTTTTAATATTTTAGGACCAACTAAAGAGGTGAGAAGTATGCATCTAGACGTAGGCATCAGAAGGAACATTACCTTTTTGATAACACTATTTTTGGTGGGTACAGTATGTGAATACAGACTTCTCCCTCCGCGCCTGCCTCACCATAGTGAGGAGGAGGCTTGCAGCAACTGCTGCAAAGTTGTCAAGTTAATTTTGAGCCCCACATCCATTAGTTCTTGTTGAAAAAGTATCAGTTTATAAGGCATGTTCAAATAAAGTAGAACACCTGATGCTCAAGTACTGAGTTGGAACTAAGCCAGTGTGGTGTCTGCTGATGCGGAATTACTTTTTAAAATTTCCAGGCCCAGTCTGACGTTTGTGGATATTCAAGAGATGAGGAATCTGTAGGTAGTGTATTGACCAGAAGTATTATTAACAAAAGTAAGTAACTTTTTTTTTGTTCCAGTGCCAGATACTGTGGCAGTGGGAACCAATAAATCAACAGTTCTGTCTCTTTTCTGGTGCCTGAGGTTGTAAACCTCCATTTGCCCACTTCCACTTTCTAGCTACATAACCTTTGTGGATCTGAGGAGTAACTTAGTGCTTCCGCATTTTTGTTATTGTGCGACCTACTTCTTTTGAAGGCAAGAACCTCAATGCCTCCCAGGATGATAATCTCCAGTTTGTACATATGTGTGTTTTTGTTTTTTTTGTTTTTTTAAATGCTCTCTCATCCAAACTTTAGAGAAAATCCCTCCTGCCATTTATTTGTATTAACCTTCATTTGATCAGATCAGTGGTTTTTAGCATGTACCACAACTCAAACACAGGTTCGACTTTGGTTCCACATGCTTCTTTACTTTCCCAGTAAACGCTCTTCCTGAGGTTGAATTTCTCAGTGCAGAGATTGTTGAAGGGATTGTAGAATATTCAATGTGTTCAAATTATTTTTGCATTTTTATATAGTGCTGCTGTGCTGGGAGACAACCGCACATTTCACATCTAACATTAGGGATGTCAGATTATTTGGAGAACTGGTCATTGTGGTGAGTTGCAGAAAATATCCTATAAACTATGATGTATTAAGTTTGAAAAATAACCAGTAGGCAATTTCATGGATTATGACAGTATAACAGAATTGAAAATAAGTTTATAACAAAGTTGTAGTTCATTTCAATAGCTCCAACAATGTCAGTTAAGATGGATTTTTATGATGTTACTGATGGGGATAGTAGAGGTTCATTTACATTTTTACTGTAGGAGGAAAAAGGTTTCAAAGCCTGTTTTCAGTGCAGTGAAGGATTCATTCACTGTAATATGTTTTTTTTTCTTTTTTTTCTTCAAAATGTAGACCGTTTTTGCTACTGAGCCCTCACTTCCATGATGTTACGTCGTTTTCCTACACAAAGGGAGCTTTTATGTAGGGCCCAAACCAAGGACTGGGATGCGGCCCCAAGAAATGACCACTGACTGAGATTAAGGCATGCCATCCTTGTATACTTTAGTGTAACAACCTAAGTGGGAAGGGTATGTCCAGACGTGGGTCCCATGCACACTGTGGCACTGAAACAAAGCGGCACCTGGCTTATCAGCCCATAACCTGGCAGTTTGGACCGGACTATTCTGATTGGATCAGGGTCAAGACTGCTTTGCATGTAACTGGGTCCAAACTGAGGTGACATGGTGTGCAAAATAACAATGAGTAATTACCAGTGACTGAGATTAATTCAGGCATTCATTTTTTTGCATGCTTATATGTAGCAGATTTAACATTTAATTCTGAACTCAAATGATAGCTGATGTAGAAATTTGTAAAACTAGAGACACGTGATCCAATTATTTCTTGAATGAGATTAGATGGGCTGTGGGTTTGAGAACCACCTTAATTGGTGTAAGTAAGTACTGAGCAACAGCCATGGTGTGTTCATAAGCAGTTACTTCCAGCGAGTCCAAGATCAAGAGATGCTGGATTTCCTCCCTACAGCCCCATCCCCTTTTTGCTTATTTTTAGCGAATAAAACAAAATGTCTTATTTGGCAATCCAGTTGATGTTGGGAGATATTGATATGCTGTTATGAATGGCGAAGCCCTGTTTTTTGGTCTTTCTTTGCTGTGGGTGAGATACACTGGCCAAGACATCTCTTGAGTTCTGACAGAATCAAATTTGTGTTTGTTCTTTGTTGTATTAAGGATAGCTATGACATTTTAGGTAGACAAGGGTTGTACCCCAACTCCCTCAACCTCTCACCCAACCCCCCCACCACTCCCCTCCCCACCCCACCCTTCTGCCCTTCCTTTCCTTTGTCTTTCTCAGCATTTCTGCTGCAGCAGAAATGCCCACTGGACACCAGGGAGTTTTATTTATATTTTTATATATATATATATATATATATATATATATATATATATATATATATATATATATATATATATATATATATTTTATGTGGGGAGCGACCATGGGGGGGCAAAATTACTCTTGGGCCATTTCCGCTACCCTTGGGGGCAGATCAGTCTATTTTTATTAGGCCAATCTTCCCCCAAAGACACCTGGGATTTTTATTTTTTGCGTCAATGTCACACAAGGTCAGCGATGACTTGGGCAAGGTTCGTTCCCCTTTGGGGCACATTTATTTTAGGCCTTTTCTGCCCCCCTTAGGGGCCTGATTGGCCGATTTATATTAGGCGGATCTGCCCCCGGGGTGAAGAGGGGGGCAGAAACCACTTAGGCACCAGGGATTGGTGTGTGTTTTGTTTGGGGGGGGGGGGGCAGCCCCTTGGGCAAGGGTTGCTCCCCATGGGGGCACATTACTGTTGGACATATCTCAGCCTATTTGTGGAAGGCCCATCTGCAGAAAGCTCAACAGAGACCAGGGAAGATTATTATTTTTTTCCTCAAAATAAGAGGGCGACCAAAGTTGTTCTGTCCACCAGTGGGCAGATAGGGCAATTACCCCCGATCCACCCCCCTGCCCCCCCTAGAAAGTCTACTAGATGCCAGGGAATTGAAAAATAAATAGTGTGGTGGTGGTTACCAACCAAGTATGGGCATGGTTATGCCCCCATCCCAACTGAAAGGGTAACAGTCTTTAGGCTCTCCTCCCCCCGCACACTAAAACATCTGATCCCATGGAAAGCAGGAGGACATGTGATTATTTTGTTTTTTGTTTTTCCATTTTACATGAGAGCTTGGCTAACTCTCAAAATTGTCCCACTTGGAATGGTGAGGGCTGCACTTTTTGGACTTTGGGACGCTGCCATGTAGAAAAAGCCACAAGACCTAGACACATTTGAAAACTAAATTTCTGGGTGAATCCAGGTTGGTGTGCTTCACATGCACCATTTTCTTACCCACAATGCCCTGCAAACCTCAAACTTTATTGGAAATCGCATTTTTTTTATTTTTTTTATGTTAAACTGTTTTTGACATTTATCGATTTTAATAAAACAATGATACAAGCAATTCGAATCACAAAAAGGCTCAAGCAATATACCAGGCATGCCCCTCCCCCCCCCCAATTGTAATCATATCAATGCTCAACAGAGGGTAGAGCTACATTCGGCGGCAAACTCAATCATTCCCACCCAGAATAGGTGCCAAAGCACATACATATGTGATATCACATACAGAAAAAGAGAAAAATAAGAAAAAAGAAAAAAACACAATACAAACAACCAAACTGTGTCCCATCTCCTACAACTTGTTGTATAAAGTCTGAGGATAGACCATAAAAGCAAGGGGATCACCCGCACCAGAGTCACCACACACCCAATCTGTCCCCAAAGTCCCTCCCCATGGACAGATTCTTACACGTGGAAAAGGTGCAGAGCCCTAAGATGCGGGCTACAGGCTGTAAGAGGTATGCTCCTGGAGAGGAACCTTACCAGAGGGTCCCAAATGTAATCAAAGCTTCTCCTGGAGTCATCCAATTTATCAGATAATCGCTTCATATCGAGCACGCGCCACAGTCTAGTATACCACAATGCTATTGGGGGTGGTTCAGTTTTTTTTTCTCCAATATGACGCTAGTACTGTCTCCGCTGTACCTAGTGCCAACCACATAATAGAACGATCGCCCTGTGTTTGGTCTTGCAGTTTCCGGAGCACACAAGCCCAGTAAAATGTGCACAGGTGAGGCCGGGACGGGGTAACCCAAAATCTCTTTTAGATGTGACAGAATTTTGTTCCAGTATGGGCGAATAACTGGACTGTCCCACCAGATGTGCCTAAAATCCCCCAACATCCTACATCCCCGCCAACACCTGTCAGACACCTGGGGATAGAGTTTAAGTTTCTACGGGTAGAGGTACCAATTATAGAGAATTTTATAATGTGCTTCCCTAGTTCCCATGGAGCGGTTATATTTGACTATGTCCTGAAACAGGTGGTGCCAGAGACCCTTCTCCACTGGGGACTCCAGAACCTGCTCCCAGAAGGACAGATGCCGGGGGTATAAGCGCGCCGCGCCAACTTCAACAACCTATTTAGTATAGAAATACTTCCACGCGCTACCCCTCCCTGCTGAACAAGCCTCACAATGGAAAGAAGATCCCTGGTGACTGCCGCTCGCGTATGGGGCTGAGTGACCCAGTGGAGTAGTTGATTATAATGAAAGCGCTCAGAAATGGATAGATGAAAGTCTCTACAGCAATTTTCGAATGTACGTAAATGTTCCCCATAGAAGAGCTCAGCAATTGTCAAGCAACCTCCCTCTCTCCACTTGTCAAAAAGACCTGGGGTAGCTCCTGGGGGAAAGGCCATGTTATAGTGGATTGGGGTATGGGTGAGGGAAAGATTGTGAGACTATAGGCTCTTGTCACCGTGTCCCATACCTTAAGGGTAGTAGCAATGGGAGTGCTGAGATAAGCGCTCTTCGGGCAGCGTCCTTTGGGTTTCCACAGCACATCCATAGTGTCCGCCCTGTCACTGCCCTGTCCATGTGTAGCCACAACATGTTGGATTCTCGGAGTGACCACTCAGCGATAACGCAGAGCTGTGCTGCTCTGTAATATGGAAGAGCTCCTGACCTCCTGCTCTTTAGAAAGGGCCTCAAGACCTGACCGTTTGAACGGTAACCCTCCTCCTCCTTACCCCCTACCTTTGTGCCTGACTCCCAGGTACAACATTTATTTCTTGGCCCATACAAATGGGTAAGTGCCGGCTAACGCTCATCTCAGAGGGAGGAACTGTTAAGTTAAGGATATATGATTTCCCCCTATTCACTTTGAAGCCTTCTACCTGCTCGAAAAGGTCCAACTCCTCCTAGAGGTTCAGAAGGGACATACGTGGTTGAGTAACAAAAAGCAAGATGTAATTGGCAAACCGTGAGATCTTATGTTGATCAAGGCCAAATTGGAAGCCTTAAACTCTGATCGGCCCGTATCCGGGCTGCCAGAGGTTCGACGCGAAGTGCAAAAAGCAACGGGGAAAGGGGACAACCCGGTCTGGTTCCCCTGGAGAGGTCAAAGAAATCGGAAGCCACTCCGTTGACGCATATTCATGATCGGTGACCCAAGTAGTTGCTCATTACCATCGCTATGAACTGTTTTCTGAACCCAAATCGCCACATGGTCGCTACCAAAAAGGACCATTTCACCCGGTCGAAAGCCTTTTCAGCATCCAGTGCCACCAGCATAGTCGGGACCTGCTTCTTAGTCACCTTTTCCATCACGTGGATGACCATTCTCAGATTATCATGTGTTTGCTGGCCTTTGATGAAGCCCGATTGGTCGGGATGAGTCAGATCTGGCAACACCCCCTCAAGTCTCTGGACTAATATTTTGGTATAAAGTTTTGCATCAAGATTAAGCAGGATGATGGGCCTATAGGAGGCATAGAGCGGAGGGTCCTTCCCCTCCTTAGGAATAAGTGTGATCAGGGCTTCCCCCATGGTGGGGGAGAGTGTGTGTTCGGTTCTTATGAAATTGAACAGATCAGTCAGGTGATGTGTTGGCTCTGCCCCAAAAGTTTTGTACAACTGCGCAGTGAATCTTTGCGCTTTGTGTAGTGGGAGGGAGCCAATGGCTTTGCGCACTTCATCTGTGGTGAATGATGGGAGTGCCAGAAATTTGTTAGTGTCGCGAGAAACCTGCGGGAGCGGAGCATGGCCCAAATATCCCTCTTGGGCGTGGGCGTTCGGATTATCTGATTTATATAGTCTGGTATAGAAGTTCCTAAAAGCTCACCCTTTCTCCTCATCCGAATAATGCTCCCCTGACTCATCCCGCACTTGCGCTACATAGCCCTTAGTTTGCTTGGCGCATAATTGCCTGGCCGGGAGAGTGCCTATTTTGTTCCCACTGACATAATGAGATCTCTGGAGCCTTAACAATGCTACTTCTGCCCTGTTGGTGCAAGTGGATTGCAATTTGCCTTTAATGGAAATTACTTTCCTCTGAGTCTGCCAGGTAGGAGAAAGCTTATGGGCCTCAGGGGTGTGGAATTTATTAAAATATCTACTTGTCCACGGGACAGGTTGCTTCTCAAATCTACTTGTCCTGTAAAAAGATCTACTTGTCCCTTTGGTGCCATGTAGTGTGGCGCCAAATTATGGCAGCAATCTCATTATGTAAGAGCTCTGATAATACCCTCTCTGATTATGCCAGGGCTACTACCATAGTAGGGCTTGAATACTTGCAATTTCAATCCCTACTGTAGCAATTTCCTTATTTTTCCACCTTTGTACAGATCTGCATACTGGGGCTGGAGGAAGCAGTAAGCAATAGTTCCAGGGCTGGAATGCCTTTGAGTCTGCATACCTACTAACCTGCATGTTTTAAAGATCTTCACCAGCTTCTCTCTAATATTTTCCCATAATAAGAAAGGTTGGACATTTACTCCTGACAATGGCAGAATTAGAACTTCTTCCAGGGTTGGGAAGAAAGTGGCTGGAGGGAAAATGAACTTGCAAATGCTCAATAGATTTTCACATGAGCAAATCTACACATGCGTATTTACCCATGCTAAAATACAGTTCACAAATATTTTATAGGGGTACGACATATACCATGGGTGCACTTTTGTGACTTTCTTTAAGAATTTGGGGCCACATGTAGGTAGGTTCAGATTTGCGACCCGCAAATTGCGAGTCGCAAATCCGAATGTAGGATGGTGTCCCTGACACAATCTGTGATTCGCAAGGGCTTCGCAAATGCACATCTCATGAATAATCATGAGGTGGGTCGCAATTTGCGACCCCCTTGCGAATGGCGGCCTCACAGGGATGGTGGCCTGCTGGAGACAGCAGACCACCATGTCTGTGACTGCTTTTCAATAAAGCAGTTTTTTTTTTTTGTAATGCAGCCCGTTTTCCTTAAAGGAAAACGAGATGCATTAAAAAAACGAAAAATTAAACGTTTTCGTTTCATTTTTTCAGAGCAGGCAGTGGTCCTGCGGACCACTGCCTGCTCTGATTTTTTTTTTACAGTGACATTCACAATGGGGAAGGGGTCCCAGGGGGACCCCTTCCCTTTTGTGAAAGTGTTAGCACCCATTTGAAATGGGTGCAAACTGCGATTGGTTTGCGCCCGCGTTCGCAAAACAATCCTACATTGCACTGCGAGTCGCAATTAGGAAGGGAACACCCCTTCCTAATTGTGAGTCACAAACCCGTTTTGCGATTCGGTAACCAGGTTACCGAATCGCAAAACTGGGTTTGTGCATCGCAATGTGCTTTTTGCACGTCGCAAACAGCGAAAGTCGCTGTTTGCGACATGCAAAAAGCTACCTACATGTGGGTCTTGGTCCCTAATTAGGTCTGGTGTTAAAGACATTTTGTTTTTATTAAACTTCTATTTCTCTCTCTTTCGGCTGGCTTTACTGTGAGTGATCGCATTCTTCTCTTCCACAAGGAGCATATTGGCACACAAAGTAGTTTTGTTCAGTGTCAGGAACTACAGTGGCAATCCGTGACGTAACGAAACTGGAGGGTGCCCCTTTGCAAGGAACATGGAGGAGTCCCCTCTCCAGACTCACTCAGGGCAGGTGCTGTGCTGAAGGGCCCCCCTGGAGGGCAGCTGCTGGGCCTTTGTTATGCCACTGGTGGCAACGTGTGCTTTTAGAGTTCAAAAATGTTATTTATTTTTTTTGCCTGTGTTTGTTACAATGTTGAGGGCCTGGTAGCTCCCACAACAATAAAGTGTTACAAAAGCCATGTCAAAACAAGACATGCATTGATGAAACTAAAAGACTTGTAAAAATATGTTAGATCAGTTGGCTTTGTCAGTGTTTGTTTATTTTCATGCTTCCCATAATCGTGTTGAAAATGGTTACACTGATTTTCCATTAGAAATATTTTTGGGAAATACTAGCATGCATCAAAACATTTTACTAAATGACACCTCATTTGCATCTAATCAGAGAGCATTCTGGGAGCATTATACTTAGCCTCATAGCCTAAACTTTTCAAACATGTGTATACACGTTTTTTTTATTTGTACTGGAACCAACGTCAGTAGTGAAGTGTGACCTTAAAACATTTATTTACAGCACTCACCCTAATAATGAAGGTTTTCAAATAATGAACCATAAATACAAGTTCGAACAGCATTATCTTTTGGAAACACATTACCTCAACTGTAGAGAGTTCCACTCTCTGTAAACAGGCAGCCAAAGGGTTTGTGCTGCAGAGGGTTGGGCCTACTTGTCCCAAGGACAAAGTAAACATAAAAACTTGTTGCCCTTGACCCCAAACAAGATGTCCCGGGCGTCGGGCGATAGGAATTCCACATCCCTGGGCCTGTTCAGCCTCCTTCAATGCACTCTCCAGACCTTGTCTTTCTTTGGCGTCGGGCGATAGGAATTCCACATCCCTGGGCCTGTTCAGCCTCCTTCAATGCACTCTCCAGACCTTGTCTTTCTTTGGCTTTCAACCGGTAAAGTGAAGACGACAATGAGATGCATGTGCCCCTGAGGACAGCTTTAAATGCATCCCAGGAGGTGGGGAGAAGGAGTGTCCCCTGTTTTATTATTCTGAAAAAGTTCTCTGATAGCTCTCCGCAACTCGTCTTGAGTCGTCACGGGTTAAAATGTTTGGAAAGTACCAATGTCTACTCCTTGAACTCTGGAGGGACCACTCCAAACCCACCTCAACCGGTGCATGGTCAGATATGATAATCTGGTGGATAGTTGTTGATCGGAGAGATTGCCGACGTTGCTGATTTAAAAATATATAGTCAATCCTGGAGTAGGATCTATGAGAGTGGTAGAAGAATGTATAATCTTTCACCGTGGGGTGAAACGCGCGCCAAGAATCAAGGAGCCCCAATCTGTGAAGGGCCGTCTTAACTGATTTCGCAAAGGCACTTGTAAGCGGTCTCTGGGGTGCCTTGTGTCCTGAGCTGTATCCCAAATCAAGTTAGTCTCCCAGCAGCACTATCTCACCCTCTGCAAAACCCCCCAACACGTCAAGGAAGCTCAATGGAAACTGCGTTTGGCCACTATTGGGTGCATAGAGTGTGGCCACCGTACAAGGTTCCCCCCACCCCGGGTGCCTTTGACCAATTAGAATCTACCCTCCTTATTGTGTTTCGACCCCGAGAGTTGGAAGTGTATCGACCTATGGAACAGCAGGGCCACCCCACAATGCTTTGTTGTCGTGGAGGCAGTATACCTCTGCGGGTAGTATTTGTGCTGTAGTCAATGACCTTCGCCCTTCTTGGTATGTGTTTCCTGCAATGCCACAATATCATATTGGTGGTCGTCTGAGAACTTCTGCAGCTGTGACTGCTTATTGGGGGAATTGAGCCCCTTAACATTCCATGTTAGAAAATGTAGCATCTTGTCAGTGTGACCAAGAGTGCCTCGCCTGTGGGTGCATCTGACCTAAGTTGTCATTCAGGTCCCCAGTGCTCCCGTTCCGTCCCAGGACCGGATGTCTCCTACCCCCCTCCCCCCAGGCTGTTCATCCATGTGTAGTAGGGACAACAAACAATAATCAAACATAAAAAATGACAACAGAACAGGTAACAACTCAGAAACTATAAGTTGCTGATACTTTAACCTCTGTGTGGTCCTCATGGTCAGGAAGGGGTATTCATCCGCATCCACCTTCCGTCTGACTGCTTTCAAAAGCTCTAACAGTGTCCGGCGTGAGGACCTCCTTTATCACTTACTGGAGGGATGGATACCGGAATTGCTCAGTCCGCTAGCGCCTCTACGGCCTGTCCCTAGTCTCTGGCTCTCCCCCCCACTAAAGGGGGTTGCTCTCCCCCCGGGGCGGTCTTTGAGAGCTCTCATGCGGCCTCCATCCGAAATACTCTCCTCTGCCCCTAGGCGAAGCTGCATCTGATGTGGGCTAGGTGCACAAGTATAAGTCTTGAGGGTCTTCCTCCTCAGCTGCCACCATTGATCCACAGCAGTGGACCGGAAGGGTCCTCTCGACGCTGCGACTCCCCCGGCGTGGTGTATCCGGGGTCTGCACTCTTCTCCTGCAGCCCCAGTGTGGCGGCCGCCGCCCCGTACTCTGAAGTGGTAGGATTTGTTGTTTAGTTCAAAAGCTATGCTAAAGGGGAATGTCCATCTGTACCTAACATTTTTCGATTTCAACTCATCTGTGACCAGACAAAACCCCTGCTGGTGGAGCAATGTGGCTGGAGCGATGTCCTGTAAAAGGGTGCACTGAGCCCCTTGAAAAGACACAAAGTCCTGTCGCCTCGCCCTTTGAAGGATGAGCTCCTTGACCTTGAATAAGCTCAATTTCACCAGGATGTCTCTAGGTCTCTTACTCTCATTTGTGGAGCGACTCCCCACCCTATGCACTCTTTCATCCTGTACTACTGGGTGTTCGTCGCCCAAGAGGGTGGAGAAGAGACCCACCACAAACACCTCCAGATCTGCTCCCTCACTGCCCTCCTCCAGTCCCATCACTCTAATGTTGTCTCTGTGGGAGCGGTTTTCCAAGTCCTCTCTTTTGAGTATCGAAAGCTGGAGTTGCAACTTGAGCTGTGTGACCTCTTTCTCCATAGGACTTACTTGTTGTTTCATCTCGTGGACCTGCGTTTCGATCTAACGTACGGGTCCCCACAGAATACACGTCCACCTGAAGAGAGGCCATCCAGTGTGGTCTTAGTCAGCCGTGAGTTACTCTCGCAATTCTACCTTGAAGGTGCGAAGGGACGACAGAAGGTCCTCCTAAGTTAGCACCATGTCCCCTGACCGCGACGACGGGGGCACCCCGGACCTGGCAGGCGCAAAATAACTGGAGACCCTATTGGATTGTAGCTTCCGTCGAAGCATAGGCGTCCCCCAGATACCTCTCTCGCTTGTTCTCCTCTTACCACTGTAGGCGCCGCTTCCTCTGCTGATCCCCTGCTGCTCCTTACCAGGATATGTCTCCCTGCGCTGAAACTGCCATATAAATTTCTTTCACAGGGAGAGAAATGTCCGTCTTGCTACCCCTCGGCCATGTTCCTCTACAGGGAAGCTCCACGTGGGCTGACTTCGGGTGCCATGTTGGGGTCAGGCAACAGCATCAGGCATGCGCCAGGACCGGGCATCCAGGGGTCCGCCGCTGCCACCCCATTCCTTTATGGGGGGGGTCACAAGGTGATGTTTCCCCTCCCGCAGTCCCCGGCTCTCTCTCCACGCCGGAACCGCCCTTCCTCCAGCGTCACTCCAAATGCGGCCACGCTCTGCACCTACTGTGTGGCCGCCGTGTGCTCCTGGAGGGGCCCTACTGAGATCCCCCCCCCCGCCGGTCCTCAACAGAGGCCGCCATGTCCCGCAACCTGGGGTGCCCTTTGCCCTTCTCAGGGCAACGCAGAAGCGTAGGCCACAAGGCTCACCGGGCTCCCCTCCTCTGCTCACTTAGCCCCTGGTACTCCCAATATCGTCTCGAGGGCCTGGCCAGTGAAATGCCCCCATCCAGACACCGGATTGATATGTATGCGGGGTATGTGGTTCCGGAGCCTCCGGGCTTCACAACTGGTTTGCCATGTTGATTGGCTCCACCCTCCGGAATGACATATTTGTTTCGACTTTTTTTGTGCTGGAAGCTTCCAGAATCTGCAGGAATCCACAAAATTCCTACCACTTGTCAGACTCTTTTAAACAACCTTTTGGACCCGCATTGGTTCCCCCTCAATTTCAACATGTTTTTGGCTCTTCCCTGTCACAGGCACTTGGCCCACCTACACAAGTGAGGTATCATTTTTACCGGGAGACTGAGGGGAATGTTTGGTGGTAGGAAATTTGTCCCGGTGAGGTGATTCCCACACAGAAATGTGGGAAAAAGTTTTTTTTTTTGTTTTTCAGCTAAATTTGAGGTTTGCTGATGATTCTGGGTAAAAAAACACTGTAGGATCCACGTAAGTTAGACCTCCCTGGACTCCCTCGGGTGTCTAGTTATCAGAAATGTCTGGATTTGGTAGGTTTTCCTGTATGGCTACCGAGCCCAGGACCAAAAACGCAGGTGCCCCTCCCCCGCAAAAAAGGTACTTTTGTATTTGATAATTTTGATGTGTCCAGGCAGTGTTTTGGGGCATTTCCTTTTGCGGGCACTAGGCCTACCCACACAAGTGAGGTACAATTTTTATCGGGGGAATTTGTGGCTCCTCTCAGATTTCAGAACTTTGTTACAGAAATGTGAGGGGAATTTTTTTTTTTTTTTTTTGGGCCAAGTTTTGAGGTTTTGAAAGGATTCTGGGTAACAGGACCTGGTGAGAGTCCCACAAGTCACCCCATCTTGGATTCCACAGGGGTGTCTAGTTTAAAAATTAAAAAAAATGCACAGGTTTGGTAGGTTTCTCTAGGTGCCGGCTGAGCTAGAGGCCAAAATCCACAGCTAGGCACTTTCCAAAAAAACAGCTCTGTTTTCTTTGGGAAAATGTGACGTGTCCATGTTGTGTGTTGGGGCATTTCTGGTCTGGTGCGCTAGGCTTACCCACACAAGTGAGGTACCATTTTTATCAGGAGATTTGGGGGGGGGGGCGCTGGGTGGAAGGAAATGTGTGGCTCCTTTCAGATTCCAGAACTTTCTCTCACCGAAATGTGAGGACATTTTATTTTATTTTTATTTTTATTTTTTGGGGCCAAATTTTTAGGTTTGCAAAGGATTCTGGGTAACAGAACCTGGTGAGAGCCCCACCAGTCACCCCATCCTGGATTTCCCTAGGTGTTTAGTTTTCAAGAATGCACAGGTTTGGTAGGTTTCCCTAGGGTGCCAGCTGAGCTAGAGGCCAAAATCTACAGCTAGGGACTGTGCAAAAAAACAGCTCAGATTTCAATATAAAAATGTGTTGTGTCCATGTTGCGTTTTCGGTGGCAAGCATTAGGCCTACATAGGCAAGTGAGGTACCATTTTTATCTGAAGATTTGGGGGAAGACAGAGTTGCAAAACAAGTGTTTATCTCTACATTTATTCCTTCCAAATGTAAGACCGTGTGTAAAAAAGACGTCTATTTGAGACATGCCCTGTAATTCAGATGCTAGTATGAGCACCCCGGAATTCAGAGATGGGCAAATAACCACTGCTTCTTAACACCTTATCTTGTGCCCATTTTGGAAATACAAAGGTTTTCTTGATACCTATTTTTCACTCTTTTTATTTCAGCAAATGAGTTGCTGTATACCCGGTATAGAATGAAAACCCATTGCAAGGTGCAGCTCATTTATTGGCTCTGGGTTCCTAGGGTTCTTGATGAACCTACAAGCCCTATCTATCTCCCCAACCAGAAGAGTCCAGCAGACGTAACGGTATATTGCTTTCAAATATCTGACATCGCAAGAAAAAGTTAGAGTAAAAAGTGGAGAAAAATTGCTGTTTTTTTTTTTTTTCACCTCTATTTTCAATATTCTTTTATTTCAGCTGCTATTTCCTGTAAGAAACCCTTGTGGGATATACACAAATTACCCCTTGCTGAATTCAGAATATTGTCTACTTTTCAGAAATGTTTAGCTTCCTGGGATCCAGCATTGGTTTCATGCCCATTTCTGTCACTAACTGGAAGGAGGCTGAAAACACAAAAACTAGTAAAAATGGGGTATGTCCCAGTAAAATGCCAAAATTGTGTTGAAAAATTGGGTTTTCTGATTCAAGTCTGCCTGTTCCTGAAAGCTGGGAAGATGGTAATTCTAGCACGGCAACCCCTTTATTGATGCCATTTTCTGGGAAAAAACCACAAGCCTTCTTCTGCAGCCTTTTTTCCCCATTTTTGTGAAAAAGGCGAAATTTGTGCTGTATTTTGGCTACCTTCTTGGTCTCCTTCAGGGGAACCAACAAAGTCTGGGTACCTCTAGAATCCCTAGGATGTTGGGGAAAAAAGGATGCAAATTTGGCGTGGGTAGCTTATGTGGACAAAAAGTTATGAGGGCCTAAGCGCGAACTGCCCCAAATAGCTAAAAATAAAAAAAAGCCTGCCACCTGAGGGTGAAAAGGCCTGGCAGTGAAGGGGTTAAAAAAAATATATATATATATATTAAAGTAGTGCCTCACCTTCCTTTCAAAGGTGTGACCGGTATTTTAGGTCACTGACATCAGAGGCTTTACAGTTCCATCAAAGCACTCGGGTATCTCATGGCAGGAGATTCATTCAAGCAGTTGTGTAGTTATTTGAGTTATTAGATACAGAAACAGGTAGACAACAAGTGAGAGTGGGTGGGTGTGACGAGCCAAGCAAGAATAGGAAGGGTGGGCTGGTTGATATGGGTCAAGCAACATCGGGATGGCTGGGGCGGGTGGAAGCAAAAAGTGGGCAAGCAAGGAAGGGACAACTAACAACAAATGAAGAAACATCAAGACTGCGGAGGGCACCATATGGGCAGGGCAAACAACGCTGAGATGGGAGAAGGACTGCAAACACATGAACTTAGATGGAGTACTAGGAAAAAAGTTTTTTTTAAACTGCATGGACCAACGCACAATAAAATGAAGCTAGGAGGTGCTTGTTTGGCATTGACCAGTGAGAGGCAAGGAAATGAGATAGACACTGCATAAATGTTTTACAAGAGCATTTCAAGCACTGTGCAGGAAAAATCTAATGAATATTGCACCTCCTTCGATCGCTGTTCCTGATTCAAAAGCATAACTGCAGGCAATGCCGTAGCTAATCTTGAAATTTATATGGATATGCGGTAGTGCTAGGATGAAACTGAAAATGCTGATTTCTTCCAGTTGTCTGTGAAGTGTTGGCATTCACACATGTATCAAAGTATAATATGGCATCCTATTTGTGCATACTCCGGGAATGGCTAGTTAGAGAATGTGAATGGCTAGTTAGAGAATATGAAGAGAGGTGTCTTCCCATGGGACAGATGCTGTTGGGCAGAGCTCTATAGAACGTAGCAGGATTACTGAAAAACTAGAGACCTAAAAAGATATAAACGAGCCACAGGACCTGCTGAGCAAAGTTTTATTCACATGTGCCCTGCAGAAAAATACATTTATGTATGCAGGATTTATATAGTGCAAGCTTAAGACCACTTAATGCTGTAAAGTGCCAGAGGTAAAGAATACAATCTGAGCATTTCCTAGGTTGGGGGACAGATGCTGTAGATGGAGCAGTGGTGTTGCAGCCTGATCTGATTAGCTGACTGCACCCTCAAGTAACACCACGTCTTCTGGTTGTGACTGTTACATATCCATCTCTCACACCTCTTCCCAGGGTTGAAAATGTTTTCAAAATACCTTTCAAAGGAGAGCTAGATTTGACGTAGGATTTGGGCTTGCAGATTGAGTCTTGTATCTTATGAGCAAATACTCTGCTTAACACCAACCTTCTCTTTGTATGTAGAGCTCCTCTTGCTTCCTGTGCATTGGGGTACATGTGACTCTGCTTAGAGCCTCAGGTCAGGCACACAATATTTGAAATTTGCACACACAAATCAAGATCGTGAAGACTAAGCTTGAAAATAATGCGTTTACATTGGGCTTGGTGTCTGCAGGAATGCTTTGTTGTACAAGACATTTCTCCTTTGGAACGTCTCTGAATTCTGTTACCACATCTTGCACAATATTCACAAAGCAAGCGGTACTAATACTGACCTGGCTGACGTTGTAGAGGATCTCCTACTGTCCCTAGATGAAAACCGAAACTCCCTTCTCATACTACGTGACCTTTCAGCTTTGGGCCCAACTACTACCTCAAGTTGAGAGGTCTCCCCTGAAATGGTTCTGATACCATCCTGTCAAACTTATGCCATCTCTGCAGTGGGTTATCAAGATTGATATTGTGCACCATGATGTGGAGTACTGCCTGATGCCTCCATATCATATGTTGTTTAATATCTGTATCACCTAGCACAACCTTTTGAGCATGGCAGTAGAACTTCAGTGTACGTTGAATTTTTCTACTATATGAGACTGCTTCTTGTGCCAAAGTGGAGATGAAAATGAACTCCTTTACTTCAAGTTGCCTTTCAGCCTTGGTATGAGACCATTTAACACCCAGAAATTGTGGAACAAGAGGGTTATTTAGTTCAGAGTTGTTGTATGTCCTCCACACCAGTCTTCGGGTAGATTGAACAAGAGCCCTGGTGAGGGTACATGTGAACTGCATAGTCTGTGCTAGTCTCCCAAAGTATCTCATTGACAGGCTGCAAAGACACTGCGTTTTCAGTCATGTTTTGGCCACATGATTGTTAACATTTTAGTATATAAAACCAGTCTCTACAGCCCTACATTGCCTCCCAGTGGACACAGATATCAAGTTAAAGTCCTCCTTTTCATCTCAAAGCCTATTGGGGGGAAAAGGGCAGGGATCTACAAAAACTGACACCCCACTATATCCTAGCAGAAACCTACGATGGACAATCGCAAAGCTCATTATCAACAATGTTTTAAATATCCAAAACATAGAGAGGTGCTTTTTATCTAGGGTCCTTATCTGGGCAGTTCCCAGAATCCACGCTTCTGAGCACAGCCAAACTAGTTTTCAGGCAGGCTGTGGATCAAATGTAAACTGTTTCCTCATTTTTAAAAAATATTTTAAAACTTTTTTTAGAACCCCTTATTGGATATCAATTGGAGAACATCTGACAGGATTCTTCTGGATGCTGTAAAGATTTACAATGCTTCATACAAAACACTTAACTAGGAGAGAGAGCTACTTGGTTGACTTAAACTGAGGATGATTCAGTTTACCATAATGGCAGTCATCATTCCACTTAAATAGCCCATCTTTTGTAGCTCTTGGCATTTTGTCCTCTTTCTTATTAAAGACGTGTAATGGTTGTTGACTTCTCATTGAGGAATCTGGAAAAACCCAATTGTGCACAGAACATTTTAGTGGAAGGATTATGCAATGGCATGCATTTTTACAGAGCAACTTACTTAGTGAGATATCAAATTTTATATAAATGTATTGTGCAAATGTTTGGGTAGATGGTCTTACATACTGCAGTGTGCTTAACTATCCTAAACTCAAAGACTACTTTTTTTTTTGTGTAAGGGTGGGTAAGGGAAGTGAGAGCAACATGGAGAGGATGCACAAAGAAACACGGGGGGGGTACAGCGGGAGCTGAAGCAACATGTGAGGGTACACAAAATTAACTGGGGAAAGTGGCCTAGAGGTGACACAAAAGCAGTAGGGTGAAGCCAGGAGTGAGAGCAAAACAGAGGGCGTGGGTGGGCAGAAACAGAGGGGCGAAGCGTAAGGGCGAGCACAAGATGGAAGAGAGAAGCAGTTGAGCAATAGAGTAGCATGGTGTACAGGAGAATGGACTTAAGTGAGGGAGACTGTTCGAAAACACATGCACTGTAAAGGAGTGTTACACACAAAAGAAAAAAGTGGTGCTTAGAAAACAAGCAGTGGAAGCTGCGATGCCAGCCAATCAGATTTTAAAGAGGCAGTGTTTCAAGGGATGAATAAACAAAATATTGACAAGGTGGGACATGAATAAGAAGCAGCCAATTGAGTAACTTGGAAAGCCAACCAGTGGTAGGTAATGGGCGGGCTCAAAGCCCCTTTATGTTCTTGGTAAGCTGCAGTATGCCTTGCAACAGAAAACTCATTTGCACTTAACTAACCTGTATACAAGTTAGTAACTGTGCGCCTTGCTCTCCTTTTCGCTGCAGAGCCTGCTGTGCTGAGGTTATAGCACCCAATATTTTTCTGTGATCTATTGGCATCCAGTTGCACTTGGCATTCTTAAGTATTTCTTGTGAACCTTTTTGCAACTTCTTCCTGTTCTGAATTGCTAATGTCTGCAGCAGGCCTGAAGGCTAATGACTGTTTGTTCCTTTGATAAGCTACATTTATTTGCCAGTCCTTCCCTGTCCTCAAATTTCAGTTTTATTTTTATTTTTAAACCATTGTTTTAGATTTTCGGAAACATAACAGATACAGCACATCAAACATGTGAATGCATACATTGGGAACAAAGGCGCAACGTTACAATCCGTCACATTAAACCAGCACAATGGAGATGCATTGAGGGGGAAAAAAATGGGCAATCTGCAGAACAGAAGCACAGCGCAGGGCACTGGAGTCAAATCACTAGGCAAGGAGGGGGTGACAGTCTGAGATGGGGGAGGGTCTATCATCCGTAACTGGAGAGAGGTATGCTAGAGTTTGGAGATATGCCTTTAGAGGTTGGCATATATCCTTCGGGTGAGCAGTCGGGGGTTGTAAAGAGGCAAATAGTTTACACGTAGTATCGCAGTAAATAAGATCACACAGCCAAACCGCCTCCGTGGGACTGACTGCACTGCCCCAATGCAAGACGATCCTCTGTTTAGTGAGCAGGAGTACCAGAGCTGCAAAGCATCTGATACTTTTTGGCAACATTTTCACATATCTCAACAGGGCATGAAGGGGATCAGGGGTAAGTTCCTGGTCGATTATACATGGGGTGAGTAGACTGCACCTCAGTATGCAGTAATATCAGGACAGGACCGGACCACTTTAAATGTGCGAAGTCAGCATGCTCAGCCCCACACATCAGGCAAAGATGGGATTTCGCAGGATCTAATCTAAAGAGCAAGTGGGATGGCGTTTATGTGTAGGAATTTGAAGCGTAGTCATTTATAACGGTAGTTGTTGGATACTAATTTCACCTGTGCGCAGCAGCAATACTAAATCTTGTCTGGCAAGGAGAGCCCCAAATCTCTCTCCCAGACGGTCCTCGACCTCTCGGGTCCTGTGTGTCTAAGTTGCAGAGAAGAATGCTAAAGACAGGAGATAAGATGCACATTATCAGAAGCTGTAATGGCATGGGACAAAGGGGTTCATCGTTCTTGAGCACGGTGACCTATGAGGGCTGGTATGAGCGTAGCAACCGTGCGACCAGGCCACTCTCCTTCCCCATAGCACTTCGCCATGGCATATTTGCCAAGCTATAGCACCTCCCGATCAGCGGCCTCACGAAAGTCCTGCATCAATAGGGCTCTCAACAGAGGAGATGAGATGATAGAAGCCAATATGGCCCATTGATGTAATGTTTATAGATCGCTCTATTCGAGCAAGGTCACCCCTAATAGCTCGAAGTACTCCTGAATGCTTCACAGTGCACACCCTCTTGACTTAAGCTTTAAAGGCATCCCATATTTTTGGTTGATGCCCACATTGAGTGCAAAATACTCCAGTATAGCATCTCGGACTTCAGAACGGAACACCTCATCCATTAATGCATTAGAGAGGAACCACCATGCATGGAACCGTGGAGTCTGGGTCGGAATATGTAGGGTAAAAACCACCGGTGAGTGGTATGACATTGTATGGAGAAGGTGAGAAATCCCAGCGAATCAGAAGGAGACTGCAGGGGTTCTGTACCAGTGATCAATCTGGGACCATACATTATGTGGGCTGGAGTAGAAAATATAGGCGGTATCATCAGGGTAGCGGGTGCGCCACTCAACAGAAAGCTGAAATGGGTCAAGAAGTGTGTGTAATACCAGCGTCAAATGGGGTTTAGTAATCGCAGTAATACTGGTGGTATCAAGTTGTGGTAGGAGAGCAAGATTAAAGTCCCCACCCAATAGGATGTGTTCAGGTTGGAGCCGTTCAAACTGTCATCGGGCCCTGAAAAAACTCAGGAGAGTCCGTGTTTGGTGCATAGACGTTAACTAGGAGAAGGGATATGCCCACCAAGGAGCCACAAACAATTATGTATCGGCCCTCTGAGTCATGCAGTGATTCATGGCACACAAAAGGAAGGCTCTTACGGGAAAAGAATGCACCCCCCTGGAATAAGAGCTATGGGGGAGGAGGGGGGGGTCAGGGGAGAGAGGGGGAGGGCAGTGGGGAGGGACATTTGGGGTGGGGGGGAGGGGTGTGAAGCAATTCCTGCCTCATTGAGAGGCAAAGGTGCAGGACGCAGAATGTGATAGGTGAGTTTCCTGCAGAAAGGCAAGCTTAATAACATGCCTATTTAGATAAGTGAGAACTTGTTTTGCCTTTCCTAGGATTGTTCAGCCCCCTAATGTTCCATGTTGCGCAAGAGATATCAAGGGCAGTGGTGCCCGCTGAGCTGTTCGTCATCAGTGTAGTAATGCATCAATGAAAATGGAGCCCAATTACTGCTGTGCTGCAATATGTGCACACATGATAGAACAAGAAAAACATCAAACACTACAAAAGCATCGCCCATCCCCCCCACTCAGACCAGAAAGAAAGTATATTTCTAGCAAAGTCCCAAACACCTTCAATAATACAATAACAAGGCGAAGACAATATGGGGAAGTAGTAATGATCCAGCAAGGGGAAAACTTGTATCGCCAAATGTAAGGAGAGTGAAGTATCAATCGTCATTGCAAGTCCAGCGGAAGTTGTTAAAGATGAGCAAAAAACAGTTCAAAGGAATCCTATAATGCCCTTAGGTATGAGTCTAGAGCAGCTCCATTTGGGGGGGGGAGGGGAGGTTTGGGGGGATAGTTTACAGCAGCTGGGAGCCATCAGTGGCGCATGGGGAGAAGGCCTCACACCAGGGAGGCACCCCACGAGTCCACTTGCGAGCCGCACTGGAAGTCCTTGGAGTAGAGGCGCTCAGCTGCAGAGTGATCAAGCCTCTGCTGCTTGCAGAAAAGTGCTGCATCCGCTGGGGTATTAGACATCCTGCTTGCCATTCATTTTTTTGCGCAAACGTGTGGGTAGAGCATCCCTAAGCACAAACCAGCTCACTGTAACAGGTTCTTAACTTCAGCATATTTGCGTCTAACCTCCTGGACCATAGGAGTGAAGGCCGGGTAGAGCAAGAGTCATTCCCAGAAACTGTAGCAGGCCCTTATCACAGGCCAGAAAGGAAGCATCCCGGTCCCGATAATTTAATAATTAAGAAGTGATCGAGCGGGAAGGAGCCCCGGGAATGTGACTGGGGCCCAGGGATCTATGTGCCTTCTCCCTGCAAAAAAAGTTAATGAGTCTCTAACAAACCGCTCTGTCAGATGCTCGATGAAAATACTCATGGAGCCAGTGCTGGTGGACTCAGCCACTCCGTGACCCGAATGTTATTGCGGTGCCAGTAGGCCTCCAAATCCAATTTTTTTGCTGCCAACTCCTTAACAATTTCTCCACTCTTTCCACGATCTTGAACATGGCTGCAGCGCCATCTGCAGTGTCCAGTATCTGCTGTTCAGTTGCGCCAAGTCTGGTGGAGTGCTCGTCTAGTCGCTCATACATCCCACCCAGCCGCAGTGTAAGGGCATCAAAGCGCGTCTGCAGCCCTGAAGCCTACTTTTAATTCACCCATTATTTCCGCAGCGCCCGGGCCCAAGGAGATCACAGCAGGGCCTTTCTCCAGATACCTCATGGGCCGCACCCAGGCTCGATTGTTGGGCTGCCCGCCAGGAACGATGGCCAATGGCACGAGCCAGTGGCACTCAACAGATCAAGGAGAGCAGGCAGGAGGTCTGCACCACCCAGGCAGTCGGTCCTCCTTGGCAAATAAGGGGGAGGGAGGGCATCGGCTCCCTAGCAAATCTGCTAGCCGCATGTGACCCAGTCCCCAGGTTTGCCCCCGGCCTCTGCGCCGTAGGGCCTCCGGGAACCACATCAGGCCACATCGGCCGGCAGCACACCCCTCCGACACCCACGTCTCCCCAGCAGGATCCTTGTCTCAGCCGGTGTGGGAGCGACCCCTGGTGGCAGAAGTTAGTGACCGAGTGGGGGTGGACAGCTCATCGTGGCTGGCTGCCTCCCCGGAGCTTCAGGATAGCACAGCCATCTTGGTCGGCGGTCAGGCCCCACCCCGCCTTCAATTGTTTGTTTAGCACTAACTTACATCTTTCTTTCTTTATCTGCACTTATGGGTTTAAGGCACACATTTGTTCCTGGAAAGTTGTAGATGGTTTAGCTCTCTAATGTAGACAAAGCAGCCCTATATTTAAAGCTCCTAAGTACTGATATTTTGCCCCAAATTTTATAATCTGCACACTTGTCCGGGTGACAGTTTACACTATGGATTAAACTGTTTTTGTTTTTTCAACCCCCGTAGTTGAAACTGGAAGATCGCTCGGTGGTGCCTCGAGATGTGGTCAGACGCATGAGTTCAAATGTAAGTAAATGCCCACTGTTGGTCTTTCATTTTAGTTGCATGTATGTAAACAGAGACTGGGACTTCCAGTAAGTAGTTGGGTCATCATCCTGCCCAGCAAACTGGGTTGTGAGAACGAGTTAGTATATATAGCTCTGCATGTGATATTTATTGTTTGAGAGCCTGAGTGGTGGGGTTAAGGCTGTCGTTTGTATCTGAACTCCAAAATACCACCATATTCAGCCCTTGTTTCAGTCTTAAAATGTACAAAGACTACATCTTCTTACAAAATAAACAATGCACACCCTAGAGACTGTTTGCCTTCCATTTAAGCAGAATCATCATACCTTCAAAGAGAGCATGCAAAATACTCAGTTAGATAATGTCACATCGGTCATGCATGCCCACAGCGTTCCACACATCAAAAGTGTGGGTGAGAGCTAAGTGATCACAATAAAAAAAGCATGTCACACTACAAACTGTATGGTAGATCAGCTCTACCTTGCAGTAGTACAGTGTTTTTCAACCGATTCTGTACCATTACTCTTTGTGTGGGTAAGTAATTGGATCGATCTCATCAGTCCTTGACCTCATGTTTCCTCAACTGTCATTTCACTTGTCAGCTTGTGTTCTGTAGTCTTTGTCTTAAAGTCTTTCACTGTCTCTGGATTAGAAAAAAAGTTTTTCTCACTGTTCTGTAGCTGTGTTTGGCTGTGAATGAGTGGGATGCATCAACTATTAAGGAAAAATGCTAAAAAGTAATGATTGGAATGAATGAATTAATTAATCTCAGCCACTGATAAATCTGGGCCTCAGTACCCAGTACAGTATTTATTTATTTTTGCTCACCATGCCACCTCAGGTTAAACCTAGCTATGTGCAAATCGGCCTCGATTCTCCTCTCGTGGGAACATTTAAACCCTCCCTCTTGTATTGTTTATGGACTTGTGACCTGTAATGAATCCCCTTCTATTCTCCCTTCATAATCCCTGGTCCAAGGTCCCTCTTCCACGTTTTCGGTTCCCGTGTCTTATCTACAGGATGGTTTGAGATGATTCCTTTACAATGATTAGAGATGAGGCATGTACTCTGGTCTCCTTTCAGCATCCGCTTGTTGAAGGCAGTATGGTCTTTTGAAGCTCCTGTTGTAGGTAAGGGCTGGAACACCCATTATTGGACATGTTAGTACTACAATTGTTCTCTTTCATGTAGGCCACTTTCTGATTGCAGCTACTCAGAAGATTTAACAACTACGTTGTGAACTCGAGAGGAAAGTCAGGGGTGGTGCTAATGGGTGTGAAGGAGGATAGGAATGTAAAGCCCTTGGAACAGCTACTTTTGTCCCAGATGTGAAGTGTTAACCTGGTGAATTGCGAACAGTAGACGCTTCAGCTTCTGTGCTTTTTTGCTAATCATTTGACACTCCATAATTGAGCTCATCTGTGGTGCACAATGCCTTCCAGTCTCCATTTTTCTCCCTCTAGTCAACCAGATACTGTATCTTTGTGGCCAGAAATGCAAGTTGGGCAATGCTAATGCTCCAGCAGTTAGTTGATAGCAGGTATAAATATTTGACCTGCACCCTTGATTTCTTTCACTGTCCACAGCACCACCCCATCTTCAAAGATTAACTGGTGGTCTGTTGTCTGAAATTGTTTGAGGAGCCGAGCCAGGATATGGAGACCAGCGGTCTGAAACAGTTTCCTGTGTGGGATTGTCATTTTTACTATAGCTAACCTGTCCAAGCAGCAATAAATTCCTCTATGCCACTTCTGCATACCTACGTGCCATTATTGTATGCACTTAGGAGGTAAATGAACACTGATTTGGTAGATGTGAAGTCAGTATTCAACTCTTTGAGTTGGTCTTTTGGGACCTGCAGTGCTATAACTTCTGACTTGGCTTCATTTATTTAAAAGCCTGAAACCACCCAGGTACCTACATTATTTTCCCCTTTGAGGGTGATAGTTGGTTTGAAAGGTCAGTAAGGCATACCATGATGTCATCCCCAAACATGTCATCTTGTAGCTGTCCTTACCACTTTTAATACATTGTATGTTTTTGTTACTGCATATATATGTTCTACATAGGTCTCTAATATAAGAGCAAACAGTCTCCGTAAAAGGGAGCACGCCTCTTTTGTTTCCTATGGTGACCTCAAAGGATCTCGGTTTCATACCTTTAATGCTTTCCTTGGGATGAAGATAGCCAGCAAGGACCCATTTCAAGAACCCCTGCCATAGGCCTAGCTTTCTGGTTGTTTCTTTCAAATATCAACAAATGACGCAGTCAAATGTCTTTCCAGCATCCAGTGACAAAAGGGTTGCCTTCATACGTTGTACAGTGTGATTCTTGCATCATAAGATGTAATCTCCCTCCACCTCTATCCCGTCGACAAAATCAGGTTATCATCTTCAGCATCTGCTCGTTTCTGTAACTCCTATGAATCAGCAGAGGGTCCCTGGGTGGCTCTTGAATACCTAGCTATTGGTCAGGAACCAATTGAAGCACCTTAAGTGAACAAGAATCATCCGGTGATCCTGAGGTGACTTGCAGCAAGAGTTTTAATTCTAGCTGCTGGAAGATGAGAAAACATTGCTAAATAGGCATCAGAGGGCAAGTTATAGAAGGCCACTTCAATAGAAAGGGCCTAAAGAATATCCTCCTGTACTGGAAATGCTGCATAGATCGGCATGCTCTTTTCTCTGAAGAACTCTGTTACCCTATTACAAAAATCTTGGGAATTCTTCAGAGCTTGTTGAATCGAAGGGGGAGAAGTTATTAATAATCCTCACCTAAATAATTATTTTGGTGTGTTAATGGCAGATCTTAATTTTCAGACAAAATAAGAAGATTTGGAATCCTTAACCATCCTTCTATATGATTTCAGTAGCTCCCTGTGCTTAGTCTTACCGTCGGATCGCATAGTTAGTCTCCACCTCCTTTCTTGTATGCAACATTTCCTTTGGAGGTTTTTCAGGTCTTCCGAGATCCACTGGACTGAGGTAATCCTCCTACCATACTTCTTGGGTACTGCCAGGACGAACTCGTTAATAGCAGACAAAAGACACTTATTGGAAAAACTCTGCTAATGATTCCGACTTGCCATGAAGAGTGGAATGCAATTTAATAAAGGCCTCCCTAAACTCACAACCCATGAATTTACTCCACTTTTTCAAACTAATAGCTCTGTCCTAGGTCCCTTTGTCTGCCAGCTTCTTAAATACTTTAAATAACTCCACATGCTGATACACTCTTCCACCACCAGATCTTCAAGGTTCGAAAAAAATACCATTGAGTATATGGCTGGCTATATAAGTGGTCAAAGCAACTCATTGGGAAAGACCAAAACTATGCAACAAATCCAAGAAGGCATAGACATCATTGTCCTCCTGCTTCTCCAAATACAAATTCAAGTCCCCTAGGGAAGTACAGTTATTAAGGAAATGAAAGCTTCAAACACCTGATTCCAGTTCGTTAAGAGTTGCAATTTGGAGCCTAGAGGGCGATGCACAAGTAGTCTTGCCAGTAACTGAACAGTTGGGCTGGATCTTAAAGTACCCCACCTCAAATCCTTCAGTGGCCGAGGAAAAGAAAGGGTCAAAGGAACATACCAGCCAGTCCCTATAAATTATGGCCAGTCCCCTTCCTCTCAAAGTGCCCCTGTCCACCCTCGCAATAGCATACCCCAGAGGGTTCGTCTCCTACACCTACAACCATGTTATGTCAGCAGATCTTTTACCCAGTTTAGTCACCCTTGCACTGTTGTACTGACAAAGGGAATTAGCCTCGAGGGAGTGAGCGCTGTTTCTTCCTGTCACCCCTGGGACCAAACTCTGGACCTCCTCCCAGAAACCGTCAAATTCCTGATAATTTCAGAACACATGAGCCATGTCTGCTTTGGGCTGTTGACACCTGGCATTCATATGCAATAGTGTGGGGTATATTTTTATGTAGTCTGAGAGGTTGGATATGCCCTGTGTATCATATTTTAAATTGAATTGATTTAAACCATGAGAGATACTCAACTATCTTGGACCATTCCTTGAGTGTCAAGCTTCTGCCTACATTTTGCTTCCAGGGAGCCTTCACTTGGTAGATAACAAACTTTGATTGTTGCATGAAACTATACCACAGAGCCATAATTTATTTCCTGGCCCAACCGTGGGTAAATAAATTTTGTGAGGTGGTATGTGGAGTGGCTTCTGCCTCACCCTGTTGCCAAAGTCTTTATTTGCCTTGTCACTGCTCCTTATATCAAGTACTGACCTGTTGAGAGCAGTGTCCTGTCAGTGCCTCAAATGTGAGTGGTGTGTTTTGTTGAACTTATTCTCCAGTGTTCTAAAAAAAAAATGGGGATCAAGGTGAATTGAAACCGCACCTTCTTCCTTTATTATATATATATGCCATTTATGACACTTTTCGTGCACGGGTCGTGAGGGCCAACCCCCTAGACCTCAAATAGCCATGGGCTTATAACATTGAAAAGGAGACCCAGCATATCGAAGTGTCCATTGATATCCACAAAATTATCAAATTTCTTAAAAAATCACATAATTCAATAGAGTTCTTATGAAAACTTTTAGTTCTTTATTTATCCACAATGACAATATCTAATCCATCATAGCCAACGCGTTTCGTCTTCACTGACTTCTTCAGGGCTCATAATTGCAGTATGTAACACACTCCACAGCAGAACGCCATCCGATCTCCTGACAATGAAATTCTCCAGTGTAGTTATGTTAGCCTGTCTAATTTCCCTCAACTAGAAGTGGAACCAAGTATGTCCAGGTAAGGGTCTGTTTATATCAGAAGCTCAGGAGCATAGCCTTCTTTTGTATTAGTGAAAAAAAGATAATTTATTTAACAGTGCCTAGCTGCGCTTAGTAATCTACAGCAAGCCTGTATTCTAGTGCTCAAATCCATCACCACCAATGCCGTAAGGCCCCCCCCTCCCACCCCAAAAAAAACCAATTGTTTCTTGCAGCTGCAAGCTTCCCAGCAAACCCCTGAAGTTGAACCACTATGTGTTAGATTTCAGAACCGGTAGCAGCTACCCCACCTCCAGAGACTGGCAATTTAATTTGTGCAGTGCGCCTTATTCTTGCCACCTCCCAAACTATGTTCAAGAGGTTCACCTTAAGATCTTTAAAAATTCTGCCAGGCAAAGCCTCTGGCATGTTTACAAAAAAGTACAGAAAATAGGTTGGACAGCCTTTTTATAGAGGGCTAGCCTGCCCATTTCAGAATGCTGTAATTTGTTCCAAAATTAAATGGAGTCCCTTGTGGCCGTCCATATTTTACCAAGATTCCTCACGATGGTTTCCTGATCCTCATGAAATATATGTATTCCTTAGTATCTAAAGCATTGCAGGCTTCACTGTACGGAGAGAACAAGGAGATTTGCATCAATATCTGATGGCTGGGGCTTTAACAGGAATATACATGATTTGTTCTTATTGGGCTTAAACCTAGATTGGGGCATAATCTAAGTAGCGGAATATTTATGAGGTGGCCTGCCACAGGTCCCACAGATATAAAAGAACATTGTTGGTTTAAAGCAATACGATGTCTGTATAGAAATTCCTCTAACATGCTCTTTTCTGAGTTTTGTTGCCATAGGCTCAACTGCAAGGACAAACAGCAGTGGGTGCAATTACCATCCCCTACTGAACCTCTGCACCCTCAGGTCTTATATGATCCTGCTGTTGTGGACCCTTGATTTTGGGCGGCTGTGCAGTCATCTGATTCCAACTCTGAATTCTGATCTGGAACTCATCTCTTCCATCACCACTTGTAAAAAGCTTCAGTGTGAAGTGCCAGATGCTGTGTCCTTGTTCACCGCTGCCACCCTAGGCTCTGCAGCTCGAAGCAGTAGGTTTATTAACTAGATGATACAGCCTACGTGTGTTCGGGAATGTATTTCCGCCAGGGACATACCCAGATTGACCAGAAGGAATGAGCCCACGCAACAGAGGAAGAGCCGGTTCACTATTAATTTAGGAAATATTTTATAATCCATATTTTAATATAAGTAAATTATGGGGGTTTGGCTGGGCATTATGCTATGAAGATATCTATACGTCCCCGTGGTTCCGGACCAACATCCGATTTAGAAATCAACCCATCAAATAAATTAGTGTTGCTGTGAACCGGAAGGACTGTGCTAAACTAATTTGCTACCAGTACTTTTAAACTATTCAAGTAAAGATGAAAACGTTGTGGAGAAACATTACATTCCTGACGAGCGAGGAAGCAAGATGACCACTGCCGGAGCGAAGTGAAGCCATGACTGCTGAGAGTCCGAGTGAGAACTCGAGCAACGCTAGCGGTGACAGTGAACCCGGGCCTGGCAAAGCAGGAGAAGAGGGAGGGATGGATGGACAACAACACTCGTGGAACCGCCAAGCCTTGCTAGGTTTTTAATTAGCAGAATGCAGCAAACTACACAGTGGGCGAGCCAGGACCACGACACAAGCTGAGTCCGATTAAAGGAAAGGCCTAGGCCCGTGTTGAATGCAAGAATATCTGCACTTACGTGAACAGGCCGGTGCACAGAAACTGAGCCACTGAGGGAGTAGGGGTGCAGGGACTGATGTAATGCCTTCCCACAGAGTGCAGTGTAGATAAGCGTGTTACAGGAAACAGCAAAGCTCTCACAATGCAGCAAATGAAAGCCAATAGTAAGGCAGGATTGGAAGACCCTGGCCTGCAGTGAGTGCAATAACAAAAAGCACTTGAGAGAACAAAGTCCATGCTGAGGTAGCTGAGCTTCCAGGGAGGCAGCGGGGAGACAGCAGTAAATCCACCTTATAAAGTGCACTGCATATGAACATAGTATAGTGGATGGCAAAGTACACAGCGCACATTCCCAGCAAAAGAAAGGCAACTGCAAGGCACTGTTGGTGCGCAGGACCAACCTCTTTGTAGTTGAAAGACATTAAGGGCAAAATGCTGTGGTGCCCCGCAAAGGCAGAGTAAATATAAAAATAGCGAAAGATAAACCCACTATGCTGATGTCCATGAAATCTGACAGCAGGACAGTAACGCTAGAAACCAGAGCAGAGGGGCTCTCTTGGCACAACAATATAAATATTTTCGGCTTGCTGGAGCAGAAGGAGTGGGAGAGCGTAGAACTGTTTTTGAAGGAATGGGTAATTACGGAAATTCAATCAATGGGGACTATAAATTCTTATCAATCGAAAGAGGGTGCCAAATGCTGGCGGCACCACCCACTCCTGGGTCGCTGACAAGGACAATACAATTCAAACTGCTTAATTAAAGGGACAGAGAGGTTATTCTGTAGGAGGTGAGAAGAAACAAATTATAAATCAAACGCAAATATATTGCTGTTCCCAGATTACACTCTCCAGGCGCAGAAGCAGAGATGGTTAAATTCAAGTGCAGATAATTAAATTTAAAATACTTGTTTTCCCTGCAAAAATGAAAGGTACTACAGGGGAACAAATTATATTTCTTCACGGGGACCCTGCAGCCATGGGTCTGACTAAATGAGAGGGGCCTAATCAAGAGCGATTCACCAGGCGTGCAGAGCAGGGTGCAGACGCTGAAGGAGGCAGTGAGGAGGAGACGGGTGGAACAGACAAGACCGTGTAACAGGCTGGTGAAGTATAAGTGTGGCCCGGAGAGCTGAGGGGACATTTCATAGGGTAAAAAGAGTAATTGCAAAGACCGATAGGCATCCCACAAACATGAACTCAGGGATCCATCCAAACGGCATACTATTAGAGGACCCCCCCCAGTATTACCAGTCTTCTAGGGCTTTCCAGGCAGCCTGTGCTGCTGCTACCCCTCAGACAGGTTTCTGACGTCCTGCTGCATGATCAGCTTAGGCAGGGGAAGGCGGAAAAAAGGATTTCCTGTGGGAGAGGGAGGCGCAACACCCTTTCCCTTCAAAAGTGTTGGGAGGGGTAACATTCCCAAGCCACCGGTTTGCTCTGAGAAGCACATTTGGTGCCCACCTTGCATAAACCAGTTTGCACCAGCTCAGGGACCCCCGGTCGGCACTCAGTCTCCTTCTTTTGTTGGTCATCTTCTACTGGAATCCACGTTTGGTTTCTTCTAGTCTGGTCCTGTTCTTGTACAATACTTTTTCCAAGTCCTCCTGTTAGTCTTTTGGGGAGACTAGGTACTTACCCCTGCTCTCCTCGTCGCTGTGGGTCACTCAGGTACTCACCTCTTGGGGTTCCTAGTTCTTGCAGCTCCCCTCTAACAACTCCATATCCTTGGGCGGGGGACCTCACTGCGCATTCCACTTTCTTTGTATATGGTTTAGCCCTCCCAGGACCCCCACTATTTTCTACAATTCTTGCCAGTACATGTTTCTATGCTAATTTCTGATTGCTATTGTGTGTGTGTGTGTGTGTGTGTTTATTTATACACCTGTTGTGTGTACTCACCTCCAGTTGGGGGGGGGACTGCTTATAAGTATTTTAGTGTTGTGTTACCATAATAAAGTGTCTTTGTTTTCCTTCCGGAGGTGGCTGTTTTCCCAAACATCCAGGGCTTTTTGTACCCATTTGCGTATCCTCATTCATGTATATTTCATGTTGATGGAGTGTCCTTTTTAGGCAGTTGTGATGGTTTCAGTTCAGGGCAGGGTAGAGCTCAGGAGTAACTTGTCTAGGTGGCCATCTTGCCAGGCCACACCCCTTGGCTTCTGTTTTAAACATTCTTTGCCTGCGGAAACTAACGTTCAGGCTCCATTAAATAATAATTTGGCACAGGTGTTGTGGATTTGCTGCATCCTGATAATGCCTCCTACATTATCACAGGGTTAAACATTGACAATCGAATAGAATAGGGAATGACTGATTAGAGTCCAACCACATTGTTCAAAGACAAGACACGCTTCTTGTTCTCTGCAAATATCTACTTTTCCCTTTTATTTACTTATCAGTTCTAAAACAGTCTGACACATCTTTTCATTCATGTATAATTGGCACATTCAACTTATTGCCTTTGACTGTTGATTCAAATATTTTTTTCAAGGTTTCCTGCATTAGACAGTTAACCAGAATCTAATTACACCCCTTCTCGTTCTGAAAAGACTGTCTGGATTAGTCGTATTTTGCATCTTCTCTCACTGTGGTCCTCTTCTATTCTTTGTTCCCCTTGAAACCTAAATCGAGATGGTGAACATACTTGCAAGCTGCCAAATAAATTATGCAGCCAAGTCAATTTTTGCAAAGTAACATGGTTTGACATTGCTCCTTGCTTTATTTGTTGATTTGAAAATCATTAGTTTTTACTTGTTTAAAATTTTTGTTTCAAAACTTGTTAACTGTCTAACACTTATGAACCTGCATTTGTGTGCCTGTTAGTTATTCTTATTTTTTTTTATATTACCAGGACGGCCAATGTGGAATTGTGATTGATGCAAACATCGACTGTGCAGTAAAACTGGTGGGAACAAACTGTGTCTTCTATCCAGTGAACAGCAAGCATCTACAACACATATGGGTGAGAGCCTTTCCTTTTGCTGACCGGGGAGCTGTTGCAGATTGGGTCAACATCAAATGGGGCTACATCAATTGAGCAGAGATTGCTTTGATGAATTCCCTATGCCCTACAAGATGGGCAATTGATCTCATAATTTCCTCAATTGAGGGTTGCCACGTGATTGCGTGAATTGTCTGCTATGTACTTGTTTTTTTTAATGCTGTCAGATGTGCGAAAATCTTATACATTGATTTCTTTTAAATGGGATAGGGATTAAATTGTGTACTTCTGTAAATAGTGATCTCATAGAAAGTATTGTAAAGAACACTGATAATTAATTTCTAAGTTATAGCTATTCTGTATTGACTCAAATGCCGCATGAATTTAGAGGCAACATTGGTTTCATCTTCACATTCACAAAATTTTAAAGTTTGCGCATGAAGACTGTAGAATCGTAAAGTCCTGATGCTTTGAAATGCATTCCCATGAGGTTGAAAAACAAACTGAGGGAACTTGTTTAGGAACTTGTAGTCTCATGTGTCATGCACCCTGCTATTCAAGATCTCCTTCCTATATTGTAACTACAGTCTCTTTAGTGTGACAGGCGTGGCTTTCTAACAGGATGTATTCAGGCTGGAAACCTGTAAAAAGGGGTTCCATGCAAGTTTAGAAGGCTAGAGAACCAGGATTAGGATTAGGAGTACCTTGAGCACTGACTGTCATATTTTACGTGCTATCTTTCTTTTTTAGCCCTTTATGTATGGAGATTACATAGCATATGACTGTTGGCTGGGGAAAGTCTACAATTTGAAGACCCAGATCATTCTCAAGCTGTCCAATGGAGCCAGGTACAAGGCATTTGTTGTTTTGTCATCTCTTGCTAGAGGTGCATATTCTGCAATTTTTTGTGTCTCTTCAGGTCATGTTTGGCCTTATGCCCCTAACACGAATAATGCATAATTGTTTTAAAATGTTTGACATTCCCCATTCTTGCATCCCACTATTGTCCTTCCATTGTTGCCTTTCTCCACTAATTAAGAGTGTTACTACACTGATCAGTCTGGTTCCCTTTTGGTCCCTGAAGACCACAGTCATAAAGCCACCAAACCAGCTCTCTTGTCTACAGTAAAAGCCTGTCTTTTAAAATGTGATGGTACCTGGGATAGTGGTATCTACGAGTTGATGCAGCATGAGCACTCATTTCCTGGATTTATTTTTACAATCTACTTAATTTTTCTGTTTACTGCTATCTAATTTTGTAATGAATGGTGCGCTTTGATCCTTGCTACTCCACCATTTTGCAAGGTGCTGTGGCATTGTCTGTGTAGAACCGGATTCCAATAGCCCTTATGACGAGTTTCAGCCTTGTGAGCTGTGAAAAGGTATCATTGATGCGCCGGCATGCATAACATGTCACTAAACAAAAAGGGCCATAACCCCTGTAATAGATGGGAATTTTCAGTCAACTGATTCGAAGTAACCTTTCAAACACTTTATTAATGTTGGATGATGTAGGGAATTCATTCCAAACCATGAAACAAGAACGTTCACTTGTAAATAAAATTTGTCTGCTGAGCAAATCGCCATGCCCCAATGAATTGATATATTGAGTGGTTGAAAAGGGTACATGAGAAGCAATTGTACTTGGAGCAGCTTAAAATATGTCTATTTCTTGATGTCCCTTAATATTTTTAAATATTTTTAAGGTGTTCCAACTTGGAAGGAATTCTGCTCTTTGCCCAGAATAATCTAGAATGAAGCAGTAAAAGATACTTCTGATTAAAGCTTGTGGTGATAATAAAAACAGCCACAAAGAAATGCATTATTAAAGGTGCTTTGTTACCTTTTTATGCAAAAGTAGGAAAGGCAGTAGAAACAAACTTTGGTATATTAACCAATGGAAGTAGGTATACTCATAATACTTTTATCAGAATCTTCTTGGTGTTGAACAGGTTATTCACACCATGATATTTTCTTTAAATTTAAATATGGTTAGTCAGGGAGGGAAAGGCCACTGACGAATAGCTGTTTGGGAGTGCAGTCAACAAACCTCTAAACCAGCTGAAGAAAGACAATGAGACAGATAAGTTGATGGGAGCCCTACAGTTCAGTGGGAGGATGCAAAGAGGGACAGTACTTTCACGATTGCCCACAGGTAGGGGTAGCTTCCAATCAAGTACATCCCACCAAATGTACTAGGGAAGCATTCAAGCAACTCAACCTCAGCAGAGTTGGCAATACTAGTAAGGCAGGCAGTCCTTTCGGAGTCGAACATGCAGAAGACTACCACAAAGGGGGAGGTACAACGCCCTTAAATAAGTGACTTACCAACAGTCACAAAATGCTCACAAGCAGCGTCAGTGAGTGTAAAAAGCAAGAAACATCAGCTTCAACATACAACACGGTAGGAGGCAGAATAAAACCTTCTTTTAGGAGTGGAGGAAAATCACATCAGACAAATGGATCCTAAACTTAATACAGTACGGATATTGCATCAAAATAAACAAAACCTCCCCATCCAGGGGACCCAGGAGAAACGTCCTTTCAAAGGATGATACATCCAGACTACTCAGATGTAAATGAGTTGTTGGAAAAGGAAGCACTAGAACTTCTATTAGGAGTAGCAATCATCAAAGGAAACTACTCTACATATTTCCTAATCCCAAAGGTAGATGTATCACTTAGATGTCTTCTAGACTTAAGGTTTGTAAACAAATTTATCAAAACACAAAAATTCCGAATGACAACCTTGCTGGAGGTCCTTCCACAATTGCAAATAGGGGATTACATGGCAACAACAGATTTAGAAGACGCCTTCTTGCACATCTCAGTGAATAGAAAACATTAAAGATACCTCAGGTTTGTGGTAGACAAAAACACTTTTAGTTCAAGGTTCTAGCCTTTGCATTCAAACTAGCACCAAGAGTATTCACAAAGTGCCTAGCAGCAGTTGCAGCACATCTGCAGAGACGAGGCATACATGTCTAGCCCTACCTAGACGCCTTGCTGGTAAGAGCAAACTCCCACAAAGTGCAGAGAGCACCTACAGCAAGTAATGAGAACACTATTCACATTTGAGTTCTCAGTAAACATTGAGAAGCCATAGAACTAGAACAAGAGAAAATGTTTCTGGTGTCAAGGATCAACTCAATCCAAGGGAAAGTGTACCCCAGCGAGAAGGGAACAAATGCACTATTCAAGGATGCATAGCAGTACCGGAAGGGACAATCTCTGACAGTGAGGACCGAGGGGAAGATTATCAGAATGATGACTTCCTGCATCTCTTTGATCCCATATGCCAGACCACACATGGAACTGTTAAAAACGTCCTTTTATGTTCATTTATTACACATTAGGACTCTTTTTAGGCCAATGAATCTTGTGACCCAGTGGAGAGACACCGTAGGACGAGATAGCTAATCAATATGTCAATCAATATGTCAAGCAATATATCAATAATGTCATCAATATTTATCACAACAATGCATTTTACTTTGGTTAAAGACATTAATTAAATTGTCGACGCAACCATGACCTTTCAGTCATGAATAACCACACCTTTTAATAGAATGTTATGTATTTTATTCCCTATTGGTTACAATCTACGAGCAAAAGGGTTAATCTCAATACCAAGAAGCATAATAACATAGTCACAATATGGCAACTGTGATAAGATTTCATTAAGGCAAGAATCACAAACATCAGAACATAGCACGGCGTAAACATAGATCAGAGTACAGCAGATGTCATATGCATGTCAGTTCAGCATAGCGTAATGTCATTTGTTTGTCTATTTGCGTCAGTCTGAGTGAACTCCTGTCCAAACCACTGATTAGCATTAGCATGTTGGGCTTCATGCAAAACAATTTAGAACACCAATTTGGAAAACATTTAGCTATGGTCTCTATCAAAATGAGCAGTTGGTACCTAGAAAGGAAAAGCAAACAGACAAATTACAGATTGCATTGTCATAATTACCCTCCAAGGATTAGGTCAGCACACAGGATCAGTCTTCGTCTTCAGGACATCAGTCAAAACACCATCAGTCTAAGCTCGACTAAAGGCACAGGGTACACTTCCCTCATAAGGAGGAGAAGTGTAAAAATGGGCAGTCTTTGGGTGAAGATGGTTTTAATAAGTCTCAAAGTCACCAAACAGAGTGACAGAGTTTCTGGATAAAATCAATAGCATTCCCTTCCTAGTTCTAACAACCTTCTGTGACATGGGTTTTTATCCTTTTTTCGTAATACATTCCCCCAGAATTCTATTGGACATTTACTATACCCCAATATCGTTAACCTATCGAATTAAACATTAGGTAATCCCGATTGTCACCCACACATTTATTCATAACGTTTTGATTGGCCTTCATAATTGACGTCTTCGAAGGTGGCACGTCAGGTGTTACTTCATATTTTGGCACGTCTTTTCGGTTTAGCAGATCCATCGGTTTAAATGTCCTTGTACATTACATTAATCTACATTTGTTTCAATTTGTATACAAAACCTAAACCAAGGCACCAAACATGCGCTTGGGAACGGAATCACAAAGATACATTCATCTTCCAAGTTTGAAGAAAAAACATTTGCAGGGTCATGGCCCTTTGCGAGTCTGCACACTGAAAAACAGAAAAATGCATTTAATATGAGAGCTAAGCAGCTAAAACCCCACAGCTCACTCTAACTTAAGGCCTATAAGTTTTTAGTATGAATGCAATATCATAAATGTTTATATAAACTTGATTAATCATAACATGAACAATTTTACTCATTATTAGTTTGCGTATACATTGGCCACATATCGTGGTCATAATTCAAGTGCACGTTTAAGCAAAATCGCTATTATTGTTGTTTTCTATGTAGCATCGTTAAGCATTGATATAAGCATTTCATTTTAGTATATGTATTGTTTAAACTACGCTCGCTCAGTCCCTCCTCTGATGCTCGTCATCACACAAACCTTTCCCTTTGACCTTTCACTTTTAATTTTTCACTTTTCGCATAATGCGCATTTCAACATCTTGTCCCTTATGTGAACTTTCCCAGATTTCATTGAACATTTTCTCTCTTTCACTTTCTTCATTTCTTCTGGTTCTTTTAGTCCAATTTCTCTTAATTTTATCATTGATTTTGCATGCCCCCCATAATCCTAATAGATAGGCCAGAACAATTAATAGACCCATTAATATTTTAGCAAGTACCCCATTCCAAATGTTGGTAAACCAGCTCCCTACTCTGGCAATTCCTTTTCCAAATTTCTCCCAAACTCCAGGTTCCTTCAAATCTTTCAAATCTGCACTATCTCTAGTTAGGTTAGTAAGCATACCTCTAATCTTTTTACTATTGTCCGGAACGAACGAGCAACAATGATGCTCGTTGAGCATCTTGCAGACCCCTCCACTCTTTGCTAAAAGAATGTCTAAAGCAAGCCGATTTTGAAGAGTCATAACTCTTTCTGCAGCAAGTTCAGTATCCATCAGGAGTATAGCCCCTGTGAAATTTGTCAGCATGTTATCCACAATAGTAGACAACTTATGAATCTTCATAGAATTTAAGATAACCCCTCCTGAAGGGATTATAGCTCCAAATATATCACCAGTGACAGCAGCCACGGATTCTCGTTTTTGCCTAGCATGTTGTAATTCAGACGTTTTAGGTATTTGTTTTAAGTCATCAATGTGGTAAATTTTTGGGAAAACTATTCCCAAATAACATGTCCCATACCATCCCTTAGGGAGATGGTAATAAGCATTAAGCCCACAGATGTAATAGATCCCAGGGATCGCTGGATCTTGTCCATTCAACATAAAGGTCCACTTACTCTGAAACAAAAACACGTCTGCATTCACTCGTTCCCACAAACAAATTGTCCTGGTCAGATTTTGGCCTATATATATACACAAAGCCTACCTACATGTAATGCATCTATAGCTAGTTTGCCTTGTGTTTTGATTGCGGTGTAAGCATAATCATTTGCATATGTGCGTTTCTCTAATCCTTTTTCTAATCTTTCTTTTAATGCTTTGGTATATCATCAGTGTGATCTAAAAAGCTTTTTCTCTACAGGTGATAGTAAGCAAGTCAAATTATTGCGATGTGCATAAGCAGTTCCAAATGTAAGCGTCGGCTCAAAGAATCCTCTAACTATTTTTATATCATGTTCCTTAGCTAGCTTGTTCAGGAATTCAATCACAGGCACAAAGGAAAACACAACATCCAGATTTGAATAAAAGTATTGCACATGCTCTTGATTATAGAATCTGGCTAGTAGCGAACTACAGCTAATCCCATAAGTTAAAGGAAGGCTATGGTAGGTAACCCCTTCTTGCACAGATGAAGGAATTTTAGTGCACACATAACAATCTTTCGCATCCATGGTCTCCACGTACTCATTTAGCAAGCGATAGAAGACAATAGTAGAAAGTTCCCCCTTTGAATTAGTTCCCTCATGCAAGTGTCTTGCATCCTGCTCAAATCTTTCCCATGGTGTTGGTGTTGTAGTTTCAGGTTTTGAAGTAGCGTTAATAGTCTTTTTCTCTATCCATGGCATTCCCACAATCACTTCCACAATTATTATTGCACACACAATACCTATTATAAGACCTAGCCAACCACACATCTTACTCCCCTTGTTACTACCTCTATTATAAGCCATGTCTGTATAGAATCAGATAGCAGAATAACAATCAACTTGAGGATGATTTAGAACTTTGTCTCTTGCTCTTTGCCCCTTTGTCAAATCAGGTTAACAGCTTGTCATAATCAGGTTTCTCAAAGTCGAATCCGGTTCTAATGTCTCATTCGGTAATTTATAAGTCTCTTTTCTCAGTTTTCAATTTTTCGATTTTTAACCATTTCTTTCCTTTGGATTAGTTGAGGTACCGTAGTATTGGCCTGGTACTTCTCAATCAAAACAGAATGCTAGGAATTCTTGTTGCCATTCAGATGTTGTAGCATACGCCCATTCAGGACCTGTATATCTTCTGTTTGCATCTCTTTCTTTTCAATCTTCGTTTACCTTGCTGTTCTCCTTCACTTAGATCTTCCACTCGGGATGTATTGGTCTCCTCTGTTATGGTTTCATTTGGTATGTTTCTTATCCTTAAGAGTTGTTTCTCTGGCCAGTTATCACCCTTATGCGACTTCTTTCGATGTGTCTTTTCAGGACGCTGGACAGCACCCTCCTCTTGTGATATGGTGTTTTCACTTGATGGACCTGCAGCTGGCTCAGGGGATGCTGGCACACTCTGATCTCTTTCTATTATTTCTTCCTATTATTTCTTATTCGTCTTTCTCCTGCTGCCTCTACTGAGATAGGCACTCTGTCACCTCTCTCGAACTCATTCACTGTTTGAGGGACGAGGCTGTTCTCAGTGGGCCCTCCTGTAGTCTCAGTTCCCTCTTGACTGTTTTCTGGCCCTGAGACTTCTCTTCCTGGAACTGTTGTGCCGGAAACGTCTAGTTCCTCATCAGCAGGACATGTTACCTTCTTTGTGTGACTGGCATGTATCCAATTTGGAACTCCTGCACACTTCACGGCAGTGGTAGTTGTCAAGATTACTTGATACGGCCCTTTCCAGCGTACCTCCAAACACGACTTTCTCACGTGCTTCTTGACAACCACCCAGTCACCGGCTTGTAGGGTGTGGCCTGGATCTCCAATCGGTGGCAATGTGTTAGCTTCTACCTGGTGAGAGAAAGAGCGAATTATATCAGCCAAACCTTTGCAGTAGTCCAATACCATATCATCTGTGATATTCACTAGAGCATTTGCAGGTACTGCTGGCAACCTCATAGCTCTACCCATGAGGATCTCATGGGGGACAGTCCTGTTTTCTGGTCAGGGGTGTTCCTCATTGACATCAGCACTAAGGGCAACACATCTGGCCACTTCATATTGGTAGCTGCGCACATTTTTGCCATTCTCGATTTCAGAGTACCGTTCATTTGCTCTACTAGTCCTGATGCTTCAGGGCGGTAGCTACAATGCAGCTTTTGTTCGATGTCTAGTGCGGCACCCAAGAGTTTAATCACCTAATTGTCGAAGTGTCTGCCCCTATCTGACTCTATAGAGACCGGAAACCCGAACCTTGGTATTAGTTCCCTAAGTAACAGCTTTGCAACTGTGAGACTGTCATTTCTACGTGTGGGGTAGGCTTCAATGAAGTGACTGAAAACACATACAATCACCAACACGTACTTCAATCCTCCACAAACAGGCATTTCAATGAAGTCCATTTGCATTTTGCTGAACGGACCACCAGCTCTCCCAATGTGGCTCAAAGTTGCCACAGTTCCCTTTCCAGCATTCATCTATTGACAGATGATGCACCTGTGACAGATAACCTCGGCAGCATGTCTGAATTTTGGGTTAAACCAGTCGATTTTAAATGGCCTGATCATTGCATCTCTCCCAAGGTGAGCCTGTCCATGATATAGCCTGGCAAACTGGGATAGAAGGCTGTTTGGCAAGACTAATTTCCCCTCCTCTGAGACCCACAAATCATCAGCCCTCTGTACACATTGCATTCTCTGCCAGGAAAGTTTTTCCTCTTTGCTTGCACAACCTTGTAATGTTTTTAACTCATCTAGGGTATCAACCACCCTTAATGCAAGGTTCAAACATGTCGTTTTCAGTTTGCGGTAACAGTTCCCACTGTTCCTTGAACGATATACAGTTCAGTGCGCAGAACCTTGCGACTTGATCTGCATAACCGTTTCCCATGGACACAAAGTCTTGTGACTTAACATAAGCATTGCATTTTACCACGGCAATTTCAAGAGGTAACTGAATTGCATGTAACAAATCCTTTATTTGTTCACCATTTTTCACAGGAGAACCAGAAGAGGTCATAAAACCTCTCTGTGACCATAGTTGGCCAAAATCATGTACAATTCCAAATCCATATCTGCTGTCGGAATAGATAGTGACTCTCAAATTCGCAGCTGCATGGCATGCCTTAGTAAGGGCAATTAATTCTGCCACTTGTGCGGAAAACACTCTCTCGAGCCAGGAAGCTTCAATGATACCGCCTATGGTACATACAGCATAACCAGCTATCAGTGTTCCAACAGAATCTCTTAAACAGGACCCATCAACAAACATGATACAGTCATTTTCTTTTAGCTGTGTGTCCTGAATATCTGGTCGTGGTTTGGTACACAATTCTGTTACCTCAAGACAGTCAGTCATGTTCGAATTCTTCCTCATTGTTAATTTCAGTATTTTCAACAGGAAGTAAAGTTGCCGGGTTCAATACAGTACCTCGTTTTAGTGAAACATTCGGTGACCCCAGTATGATTGTCTCATATTTGGTAAGACGAGCATTTGTCATGTGCCGAGTTTTGGTTCGAGTCAACAAAATTTCAACTGAATGCGGAACCATTACTGTTAGGGGATATCCCATGACTATGCCTTCACACTGCGTAAGGCTCTGACCAACTGCTGCAACTGTGCGCAAAACAACCCGGTAAGGCTGCTGCGACGGGGGTCCAAGGTAGCTGAAAAATATGCTACAGGGCGATTTGCACCTCAATGGACCTGTGTCAAGACAGACAAAGAACCAGCATCACGTTTTTGACAAAACAGTAGAAAAGGCTTCGTATAATCAGGCATACCTAACGCTGGTGCCCTGCACATGCACTCTCTCAATTCCATAAATGACTCGAGCTCTTCTTTGGACAAGGCTATGGTATATGGCTCATACTTGATCTCTTTGCCTGTCAGTTTTATCAAAGGTTTTGAGATGATCGAGAAGTTGGGTATCCACTGGCGACAGTAGCCCACCATTCCCAGAAACATTCGGACATCTCTTTTTGTCGTTGGAGGGTTCATTTGCAATATGGCTGTTATTTTTTCTTTCGATATTCTCCTAGACCCTCTTTCGATTAGATGTCCTAGGTATTTCACCTCTTTCTTGTTAGTATTGCAGCTTCTTAGGTGACACCTTGTGCCCGTTCTTTCCCAAATGATTCAGTAAGGCAATGGTATCGTATTTACAGTTGTCCCTTGTTTTGGATGCAATCAGTAAATCATCGATGTACTGCACTAGAGTTGAATTGAAAGGTAGTACCAAAGACTCCAAATCCTTTTTCAATATCTGATTGAAGATGGACGGTGATTCAGAAAACCCTTGAGGAATTCTGCACCAACTGTACACCTTATCCAAGAATTTGAAGCTGAACAAAAATTAGCTGTCCTCATGAAGAGGTATCGAAAAGAAAGCTTGTGACAGGTCTATAACAGTGAACCACTCAGCATCACATGGAACCTGAAACATGATTACTGCTGGATTGGGCACTATGGGCAACATTTTACCACAATCTCGTTTATTTTTCTCAAATCCTGCACAATTCGGACTTTTCCACAAGGCTTTTTCAAACCCATTATGGGAGAGTTACATGGACTGCTCAAAACCTCTTTTAGGACTCCCTGTCTCAGAAAATCTGCAATTATCTGTGACACTTCGATAAGGAAATCTTGTGCCATATGATATTGTGGCACCTGAGGAAACCCCACATTCGGCTTTACCTGTACTTTAACTGGTTCCATGCCTTTTATTAGCCCTACTTCTTTTCCCGTTAGATCCCACACTTTCTCTGTTACCGTCCCCTGTAACTCGACAGGTAGATCAATCATGGTAAGCATTGGGAACAATGTAATTAAAGGATAATCCTCATTAGCCGTCCCTGTCTCTTCCTCTGAAAACTGACCCTCATCTCCCTCATCGTCAATATTTGTCTGCACTTCGATTCCGTCATTGGAACAGGTAATCGAACATTTTGTCTTGCACAGTAAGTCCCTTCCCAGTAGGGATACTGGACTTGAATCACAGACTACAAACCTATGTAGCCCCTGGAAGTTGCCGATCTCAACCTGTACTGGATCTGTAATTGGGTTTGTCAGATATTGGTTTGCTACTCCAGCTACCCTTATGGTACGCCCTGAAAGTGGTAATTTTGGAACCTCCGCACTTCTGACTGTAGAGCGTGTAGCTCCGGTATCAACCAGAAACAAGACTTTGTAGCCCATCACCTTTCCTTCCACATATGGACCCCTCTGATCCACCTCTAAGGATGCTGCAAACCTGCACTCTTCGCTATCTGAGCTATCATCTGACCATTCTCCATTCATGCCATTTTCCCCTCGTAATGGGAATTGTTGTACTGTATTATTTTGACTCATTACCTGGCCTGTGACCTGTTGAGGAAGCATCACCTGTTGCTGTCCCATCGGAGCCATTGGTAATTGCATTTGCTGTCTATGTACCATGGGAACCTGCTGTTGTACTGGTTGCATTTGCGCTGGCTGAAAACGCAGCATTTGCATCTGCTGCATGGGCTGTACCCCTTGCATCTGTACCAGGTTATTTTGAAAATTCGGGTTTTGATGTCTCAGTTTTGAGCCCCTTACATTTTGCAATGTACCGACATTAATGCTTTGCTGAACACCATCCTGCACCATATTCGGGCACTCCCGTTTCCAGTGCCCCACGCCCCCGCACGTGTGACATGGTGACATCTTTTTCGCCCCTTGTATGTCATTTTGAACCACAACAGTATTCAAGTCTGCACCGCGATTCACAAACTCTCGGCCTCGACCTCTCGGCTGGGTCTGAAACACACCATTCATTTGCGGTTGTTGCTGTACCATCTGTTGAATTCCATTTCCCTGTATTCCTGCCTGTGCAGCCCTTATCTGCATCACCATCAAGCTTTCTTTCAGCTTTTTCTGCTTCAGCTCAATCTCATCACTACAGTATTTTGCATACTGCAACACTTCATCAATCGGCTTCGCTTGCCAACAAATCAAATGATTTTTAATCATCTGGTTAACTTCTGGTCTCAGCCCTTCGACGAATCTAAACACAAGATGGTTCATATCCTTCGGTTCAATAGTCTCAGTACCACTGTAATGTTTGAATGCCTTTAACAGTCTCTCATAGTAAGCATGTATTGATTCCTTAACCTCTTGAGAGGTCCGGTCAATCTTCTGCCAATCAGTCACCTTCGGCGACACCTTTTGTTTCAAAAACTCAATCACCTTATGATAGTACTTCATCACCTCTTCAGAGGGTGCCCCGGTCACCTTATCCCTTGCCGGCTCCTTCGTTGGCCAATCTACTACTCTCTTGCATTCGAGCCACAAATCAGGCGGAACAATGATCTCAAACAAGGTATTCAAGTCTTTCCAAAGACATTTTGCAAGTTTCACAAACATGTCTGTCAGTTGATACCACTCGATCGGTTTCTCCCTCAATCTGGGATAATCATTAGTAAAGGATAGGATGTCTCCTCTGGACCATGGTACATGAACTAAGACACCACCAGCTGTTTCTCTCATGGGTAATATTTTTACTGATTCCACATCGGGCGACGTTTTGGCTTGATTTGACCATGGACTGTCACCTTTTTCCTTATCCCTTTTCTTTGCCCATCTGCCTTCCCATTTTTCCAGTGCACCCCAAATTTGCGCACTTTGCAACAATTCTTTTAAATGTGCCTTCATTCCCGCAGACCTCCTGTGCTCAAAATCTTTTGAATAAAAATCTAATCTGTAACTTCTTTTCAAATGTTTAGTGTTTCCGATATCAATATTTTATTTATCTGCCAGGTTCGCCAATCTCTGATGCACCTTGCCTACTTCTTTGGTAATCTTGGGGCACAGGAATCTCAATTCTGCTTCCATGTATGACTCCAACCTATTTACTCCCATCGTACCTTCCACCAATTCAGCAGCTTCTGCCCCTAATCTTACAAAATTTAGGTACTCATCTTGCCTTTCCCTTTCCGGTTAGACTGTAGTCACTGTAGTATTTTGTGAAGTATAAGTCTTTTCTAGCCAGTTGTTTAGCTGTTGTACTGTAAAACCCTGCAGCAAAATGTTCCCTGCATGTATCATTGGTGACTGTGAGGCGTTCGTACTGCTTCTATGGGTGCACCCACTGAGCTAAGGTCTATTAAAGATCTTGGCTTTTCAACTGCTTGGTCTCCCGGGGCCGTTATCTGGGGGGTTCCTATGGATCCTCTTCTTATCATATCTTGGGTCATTACCCCCTGATCACATACGTCAGTTTTGCCTTGAGCATACAATGGCACTGGTGGACCGACAATAATTGGCAATGATATGTCAGCAGGTGTCTGACCTGGTCCCTGACTCAGTGGAGCAGTAACTCCATAGGTCTGTTCCAAAGTACCTGGGAAAGGCACTGATGGCGGACCAGCTGCTGAGTTTGTACCCTGGTATCAGTTGTGGCTGCGGCTGGGACAGCAATTTCGGAGTTGACTCAATTTGCACTAATTTTGATTTCGTATATATCGGATCTGGAGGCACTATCAGATTTGTAGTACTCAAGTACTGGAACGTCTGGGTAGATTCTCTGGATCTGCGGTGGAGGTTGCAACTGTATCGGTAAATCTGGTGCAGTGGGGGTACACTGACACCATTCTGTATCAAAGCCGTATCACTAGTCTGTACCGTATCAGCGACTCTCTTCTCCTGCGTCTGGTTCCCAGGATCCATGCTAGTGCTTGGAGCGCTATCGCTCACCGCATAGGGTGGCGGGCGATCATGTAATAATCTGTCCATGAATTCCTCATCATCTTATTTAACTTCCTCTTCCCAAGGTCTTTTATTTTCTTTAGATTTGTTCGCATCTTTATCTGTTTTACAGGAGGCTTTCTTTCCCTGTGTTTCTTCTCCCTGTGCTATCGCTGGGAACAATTTTAATCCGTCAACAATTCCCCTTCTCCACATTTTATTCTCGTCATCCCATCTAGCCTCTGCGAAAGATTTTTCTGCCCTTCTCAGTCTTCTCTGAAACTTTTCTTGCCTCTGTTTAAGAGCCATTAGATCCCAAACCGCTAAAGCCTCATACTGAGCTGGCCTCCGAGGTAGTTTCTGTACGCTTAACATCCATCTCAAATTTTCTAGCACCCTCGTATTGAACGTCCCATGTTCTGGGAATGCTAAACATCCCTCTTTCTCTGTCAATTTGTGCCACTGTTTCATCCATAAACATGGCGCGACACCTTTCTCTTCCATAACTATATAAGCTGGAGTACCCTTGGGTGGTGTAGGCTCCCCATCAGTTGCTACAATATATGCGTCTCCTTTCAGAGCACTCTTGAATGCTTTGACAAAATTCATTTTGCAATTTTCTTTTATTTGTATTTAATCAGAAAGTGACTTAGTTCCCAGGACACTCTTCACCCACCTTTCTCAACCTATTGCCTCTCACGGACGGCAGCCAATCCGTGCACGACCCCTCTCAACAACTGACCTATCTCAGCACGGCACCACTGACGTCACACTCACACATACTGCAGCTGACAGTCTTGCGGCTCGTCCACTCCTCACTGAATCCACACAAACTAATGCAAATTATTGCGAGCACCTTAAATGACAACACAAATCTGCCGGTTTACTACAGGAAGGGTAACACATTAGCTTCAGAACTTTACAGAGATTTCACTTGAAGCCTCAGCCGCTACTTTCTCATTATCAGCTCCTGCATACGCAAGCAGAATTCGGCCGGCAAATTCTACTCTCGACTTGTCAATGGCTCGTCCTAGTGCACTTTAGAATTTGCCAAATCTCCATCGAAGGTTTCACACACACGTTTCGACTCAAACGTGACTTGCCAATCACGCCCGATTGACCTATTAAACCGTACAGATTACAACATAAATCCAAGTGTCTCCTACACTTGTCAACATACTCCGGAGTCTTAGACCACGACAGGTCCGTACATAAACAACCAACCACATGGATAATTTTGAGCACCAAGCGCCACACTCATATGAAGTACGCAGACTTCCCTACTCTCATGCTACGGAGTACGCCCACTCCTACTAAAACAACATTTACCTGACCTAAATACACACGAATTTCACAATCACCTGCAAAAAGGCGTAAGCTAAGCAAGCGCAAAAACCCTATGACACACACATTATTACGCCGAGAACATTCCAAACTCGCTTAGGCAGGCTCCGAGATCCCGGGAAAGTCATGGTGAACTTAGAAACCCATCATACCTCCAATTTGCATTATCACAGAAAAACATATCTAACAATGAATCTCTGTCCTAAGGCCCCCAAGGGCCAGAACCGTCTCTCTGCTACCAGAACTGTTAACGCGTCCTTTTATGTTAATTTATTACACATTAGGACTCGTTTTAGGCCAATGAATCTTGTGACCCAGTGGAGAGACACCGTAGGACGAGATAGCTAATCAATATGTCAAGCAATATATCAATAATGTCATCAATATTTATCACAACAATGCATTTTACTTTGGTTAAAGACATTAATTAAATTGTCGACGCAACCATGATCTTTCAGTCATGAATAACCACACCTTTTAATAGAATTTTATCTATTTTATTCCCTATTGGTTACAATCTACGAGCAAAGGGGTTAATCTCAATACCAAGAAGCATAATAACATAGTCACAATATGGCAACTGTGATAAGATTTCATTAAGGCAAGAATCACAAACATCAGAACATAGCACGCCGTAAACATAGATCAGAGTACAGCAGATGTCATATGCATGTCAGTTCAGCATAGCGTAATGTCATTCGTTTGTCTATTTGCGTCAGTCTGAGTGAACTCCTGTCCTAACCACTGATTAGCATTAGCATGTTGGGCTTCATGCAAAACAATTTAGAACACCAATTTGGAAAACATTTAGCTATGGTCTCTATCAAAATGAGCAGTTGGTACCTAGAAAGGAAAAGCAAACAGACAAATTACAGACTGCATTGTCATAGTTACCCTCCAATGGTTAGGTCAGCACACAGGATCAGTCTTCGTCTTCAGGACATCAGTCAAAACGCCATCAGTCTAAGCTTGACTAAAGGCACAGGGGACACTTCCCTCATAAGGAGGAGAAGTGTAAAAATGGGCAGTCTATGAGTGAAGATGGTTTTAATAAGTCTCAAAGTCACCAAACAGAGTGACAGAGTTTCTGGGTAAAATCAATAGCATTCCCTACCTAGTTCTAACAACCCTTCTGTGACATGTGTTTTTATCCCTTTTTCGTAATGCATTCCCCCAAAATTCTATTGGACATTTACTATACCCCACTATCTTTAACCTATCAAATTAAACATTAGGTAATCCCGATTGTCACCCACACATTTATTCATAACGTTTTGATTGGCCTTCATAATTGACGTCTTCGGAGGTGGCACGTCCGGTGTTACTTCATATTTTGGCACGTCTTTTCGGGTCAGCAGATCCATCGGTTTAAATGTCCTTGTACATTACATTTAATCTACATTTGTTTCAATTTGTATACAAAACCTAAATCAAGGCACCAAACATGCGCTTGGGAACGGAATCACAAAGATACATTCATCTTCCAAGTTTGAAGAAAAAGAACATTTGTAGGGTCATGGCCCTTTGCAAGTCACCACACTGAAAAACAGAAAAATGCATTTAATATGAGAGCTAAGTAGCTAAAAACCCAGAGCTCACGCTAACTTAAGGCCTAGAAGTTTTTAGTATGAATGCAATATCATAAATGTTAATATAAACTTGATTAATCATAACATGAACAATTTTACTCATCATTATTAGTTCTGATGGATACAACTACCTGTGGATTCCTCACCTAATGAATACTCCCATGGCGCCAGCATTCGACGGAAATCTTCTTACTAGTCTCTGCACGTCGACGAGGACGTCACTCTAGCCCACGCGACGCCGTCTGACGTCATACAGGCAATAAGAGGTCCTCGACGACGTGCGGACGTCAGTTCCCTTTTTTCCGTGCATTCGAAACGGTTATCTTCGAGGGAGCAACTGTTATTTTTTTGGTTACAGTGTATTTTTGCTGCGTAGTCTTTCGCTGTGGTAATAATGTCGCAGAGAAAGTCTGGATTTAAGCCTTGTCGTGAGTGTGGAGGCAAGATGTCGGTGACGGATCCTCATTCCGATTGCCTTTGGTGTTTGAGCTCCGACCACGACGTCTCGACTTGTGATTCATGCCAGCACATGAATCCAAAGGCCCTCAAGGAACGTGAGGCGAAGCTGTTTATGGCTAAATCGAAGGAGAAGCATCACAAGAAGTCTTCTCCAAGACATCGGCGTCATCGAGACTCCCGGCGCCGTAGAGAATCTCGGCGTCATTCGAAGGAGACTCGTTCCAGGTCTTCGGATCGGCGCCGAAGGACATGGGAGATCAGTCCCACGGTTACGCCGCATCCTTCGACACCGTTGCCCTCTCCGGCGTCTCCGACTTCACCTGGACAGGCGTCGGTGATTGAGGTATTGGAGCCTCAGGTGTTTTCTCCGGCGCAGACGCCGAGGCCGGCGTCGGGGTCGCCTCCGAGACAGGCACCTCAGTATCCGGCTTTTCCCACCCCTGGAGCCGATAGTTCCGCATTCTTGAATGCGATGTATGCCATCTTCCAACAGATGGCTCCAGGGGGTGCTCCGGCTGGGCCTTTGGCCTTTTCTTTGGGTGATCCTGCGCCTCTTCGGCCGGCACCCTTTATGCCCTTTCTCCCTTTTGGGAACGTGGGTTCGGCGCCAGTGTCGGCGCCGGTGGCCGCTCCGGTGGCTTCAGAAGGATTGGCCCCGGGGATTTCCATCCTGTCGAAGTCGGGATTTCGGCCTGTGACTCCGGTGGGTCCATCTGCTTCAGCTGCTCTTTTGTCGGCGCCGAAGTTACCTGTGGCGCCGGACGCGGCGTCTGTGGCTTCTGAAGATCGGCGCCGATCTTCGACTTCGGCGGAGGCATTGTCGACTCCGCGTATTGAACAGCGACTTCATTCCAGGAGACGTGCTCTCCGTGTATTAGAAGAGCAGGAGTACCAACGAGCCCTGGAGGAAGGAGAGCTAGAGGACTCGGGTGATGGGCTGCGTGGACTGGAGTCGGCCAGTGGACTGGACACTTCCCCTGAGTGGGATCTTTCGTCCCCGGGGGAGTATACTGAGGAGGCTGCTTCCTTTCATGCAGTGGTACGGAAGGCAGCTAGTTTTTTGGACCTGCCTTTGCCGGTGGTGGAGGCTAGACAAAACCTTTTAACAGAGGTGCTACATCCGGCCTCAGCTGCGGCGGAGCCTCTGTTGCCATTTAATGACGCTCTGCTGGATCCGGTGATAGAGGTGTGGAAGAGGCCGGCATCTTCCCCAGCAGTTCAGAGCCGTGGCCAGGAGGTATCGGGCGGCTCCGACTGACCCTGGGTTTCTATCTAGGCACCCTACGCCGGAGAGCTTGGTGGTGCAGGCCTCCTGTTCATCCAAGTCAGCGCCTGGTTCTTTCCCGACGGTGCCTGGGGACAGAGATTCAAAGAAGCTAGAGGCGCAGTCGAAGAAATTTTTTTCGTCCTGCAGTCTGGCGTTAAAAGCCACCAATGCAACCTGTATCCTGGGGAGGTATATTCATGCTCTGATGGATGACATTTCCTCATCGTTTACAGAGCTTCCCCAGGGTCTTTTGGATCTTGTCTCAAATGCCCAGGCTGCTGCGACCCAGATTATCCAGACGGGACTGGATACCACCGACTCGGTAGCCAGAGCAATGGGCACAACTGTGGTGGCAAGGAGACAGGCCTGGCTCCGTAACTCGGGCTTTTCTGCAGATGTACAGTCCACATTGTTGGATCTCCCGTTTGATGGGGACAAACTGTTTGGAGCCAAGGCTGATTCGGCCTTGGAACGTTTTAAGGAAAGCAGGGCCACGGCTAAGTCGTTAGGGCTCCAAGCTCCTTCTTCCACGGCCTCTTCCAGATTTTTCAGGAGGTTTCGTGGATTTGGGCGTGGCTCTTCCTCCTCTTCCTTTCGGGGAAGATATCAGCAACCTGCCTCTTCCCATCCCTATAGATCTTTCAGGGGGAGAGGTAGGGTCCGCACCAGAGGAGCCTCTCAGCAGCACTCTGCCTCTTCCTCATCCTCTGGCGGGGTGCAGCAGGGGAAGCAGCCTTAGGCTTCCACCATTTCCCACTCACTCCTCTCCTGTAGGGGGAAGATTACAGCATTTTCTCACCAAATGGAAGACTGTTACAACGGACACTTGGGTTCTCAGTATTGTGGGAAAAGGCTACACCCTTCCCTTTCGGGAGTTCCCGCCCCTCATCCCGCCCCGCCCTTCTTATTGTTCAGAAGAACACCTCCTGTTGCTAGAACAGGAGGTACAAGCCCTCCTTTCCAAGGGCGCGGTGGAGTTGGTCCCAGAGCAGGAAAGGGGTCGAGGATGTTACTCAAGGTATTTCCTGATTCCCAAGAAGGATGGTCGTTTGAGACCAATTCTGGACCTGAGGATCTTGAATTGGTTCCTCAAGCAGGAAAAATTCAAGATGCTGACCTTAGCACAGGTGCTTTTGGCGTTGAACAAGGAAGACTGGATGGTGTCTGTCGACTTGCAGGATGCTTACTTTCATATCCCGATACTCAAGTCACACAGGAAGTATCTCCGGTTTGTGGTGGGATCGCAACACTATCAGTTTGCGGTCCTTCCGTTTGGTCTTACTTCAGCACCTCGAGTCTTCACGAAGGTGATGTCGGTGGGTGCGGCAGAACTCAGAAGGAAGGGGATAGCAGTATTCCCTTACTTGGACGACTGGTTGATCAAAGCCAAGTCCCCGGAGCTTGTGTCGCATCATCTGCAGTCAACAACCCAGTTGTTGTTCGACCTGAGTTTTTCGGTGAACGAGCCCAAATCTCACCGAGAGCCCTCTCAGCGCCTCCTGTTCATAGGGGCAGTACTGGATACAACATTGGGTCGGGCCTTTCCTCCGCCTCAGCGGATTCAAGATATTCAGGATTTGGTTCCAATGTTTCGAAATGGAGCGGTAGTTCCAGTCCTCAAGGTCCTTCGTCTGCTCGGTATGTTTGACTCCTGCATTCTGTTGGTCACGCATGCTCGCTGGCACATGAGGGCTCTTCAGTGGTGCCTCCGAAGGCAGTGGTCTCAACACAAAGGGGATCTAGAGAGTACTGTCAAGATCTCCAGAGATGCTGCTGTGGATTTGAAGTGGTGGATTGCAAGCAACAATCTTTCACAAGGAAAGCCGTTCCAGCAGTCGCCACCAGTGGCCACAGTCATAACGGATGCTTCCACTCTAGGGTGGGGAGCTCATCTGGGGGATCTGGAGATCAAAGGTCTTTGGTCTCCAGAGGAACAGATGTTTCACATCAATCTGTTAGAGTTACGGGCTGTACGTCTGGCTCTCAAGGCCTTCCTCCCTTCCCTTCCCTTCGTGGTCAGTCGGTACAGGTCCTAACGGACAATACTACCACGATATGGTACATAAACAAGCAGGGAGGAGTGGGGTCGTACCTTCTCTGCAGAGAAGCTCTTCGACTATGGTCCTGGGCAAAGGACCATCAGATTTGCTTGATAGCAAACCATCTGGCCGGAGTCTTGAACGTGCGTGCGGACAGTCTCAGTCGCCAATTCTCGGCAGACCACGAGTGGCGTCTCCATCCAGATCAAGTCCGTTTAATCTTCCAGAGGTGGGGGTTTCCTCAGGTAGATCTGTTTGCCACTCGAGAGAACGCGCATTGTCCGTTATTCTGCAGCCTCCAGTATCCGATGCAGGGAGCATTGGGGGACGCGTTTCAAATAACCTGGTGCGGCCAGTTGCTTTACGCGTTTCCTCCCATACCCTTGATTCCTCGAGTATTGAGGAAGATTCGCCAGGACCGGGCTCTAGTCATCCTAATAGCTCCGGATTGGCCAAGGAGGGTATGGTACTCCGACCTTCTCCAACTCTCAATGTGCCCTCCGCTCCGTCTCCCTTTCAGGGCAGACCTCCTCTCGCAGTCGCAGGGGCAGGTTCTACACCCCAACCTCCAGAGTCTGCACCTACATGCCTGGAGATTGAACGGGGCAACCTGAGTTCCTTCTCTCTCCCGCCTGAGGTAGTGGATGTTATATTAGCGGCCAGGCGACACTCCACTAAATCTATCTACGCTAATAGATGGTCTAAATTTGTTGCGTGGTGTGGAGAGAGGCAGATTGATCCTTTGCATGCTCATCTATCGGACGTTTTGTCTTTTGCTCTGTCTCTAGCGCAGAAAGGTTGTGCAGTGGCTACCATTAAGGGTTATTTATCGGCCTTGTCAGCCTTCATATGTCTTCCAGACCAACCATCTTTATTTAAATCCCCTATTGTTATCAGATTCCTGAAAGGTCTTCTAAATAAATATCCTCCAAAACCATTCGTTATGCCGCAATGGGATTTGTCCTTGGTCCTGACTTTCCTTATGGGGTCCCCTTTTGAACCTATGCATTCTTGCCCCTTAAGGTATTTGGTTTTAAAAACAGTCTTCCTGATAGCTATAACATCAGCAAGGAGAGTGAGTGAGTTGCAGGCCTTATCAGTAAAGCCCCCTTATACAACTTTTTATGGGGATAAGGTGGTGTTGAGGACCAAGGCTGCTTTCCTCCCGAAGGTTGTTTCACCCTTCCATTTGGCTCAGGCAATTACTTTGTCCACGTTCTATCCTCCGCCTCATCCTTCCAAAGAGGAAGAAAGACTGCACCGTCTGGACCCAAAGAGAGCGTTGAGCTTCTTTATTGATAGAACAAAGGATTTCAGGCTGGAGGATCAGCTGTTTATTGGATACGTGGGCAAGAGGAGAGGAAAGGCAGTCCACAAGAGAACACTATCCAGGTGGGTTGTTCTTTGCATTAAAATCTGTTACTCTTTGGCAAAGAAGGATCCTCCTGAGGGCATTAGAGCTCATTCCACCAGAGCTAAGTCGGCCACTTCGGCCTTGGCCAGGGGTGTTCCTGTGGTTGACATCTGCAAGGCCGCAACTTGGTCGTCCCTTCACACTTTGCAAAACATTACTGTTTGGATTCTGAGGTTAGAAGAGACGGCCATTTTGCACGGTCAGTGCTGCAGGATTTCTTGGTTTGACCATTTAGGCACCCACCGCCGGGCGTGGTACTGCTTTGGGACTCTATTCATGAGGTGAGGAATCCACAGGTAGTTGTATCCATCAGAAGAACGAGTTACTTACCTTCGGTAACGACTTTTCTGGTGGATACATTAGCTACCTGTGGATTCCTCACGGTCCCACCCGCCTCCCCGTTGCCTTTCTGGTCTTACCAAGTAATCCTTGAGTGCGCTCCTCTTGGTCTTTGAGGGTGCAATAGATGATAATATATTTATATATATGTATATATCTTTGTGTATATACTTGATGTGTGTGTATATATTTTTAAAAAGAGAGAGTTATTTATATATATATATATATATATATATATATATATATATATATATATATATATATATATATATAAAAGATTTACAGTTATTCATGCAATGTTGTGTATTTTTACAATATAATGGGATGTTGCCTTGCTCTTTCATTGCATTGCATTGCCTGGTTGTTCTCATGCACGTAAAAAATGATTGGTACTGACGTCCGCACGTCGTCGAGGACCTCTTATTGCCTGTATGACGTCAGACGGCGTCGCGTGGGCTAGAGTGACGTCCTCGTCGACGTGCAGAGACTAGTAAGAAGATTTCCGTCGAATGCTGGCGCCATGGGAGTATTCATTAGGTGAGGAATCCACAGGTAGCTAATGTATCCACCAGAAAAGTCGTTACCGAAGGTAAGTAACTCGTTCTTTGCGTATACATTGGTGGCCACATATCGTGGTCGTAATTCAAGTGCACGTTTAAGCAAAATCGCTATTGTCGTTTTCTATGTAGCATCGTTAAGCATTGATATAAGCATTTCATTTTGGTATATGTATTATTTAAACTACGCTCTCTCAAGACCATTACAGGAATGGTTGCAAAAGGAATGGTCACGGGCATCAGGGAGTTAGGAAGATCTAGTGGTTGTCACACAAAGTAGAAGAGAAGATAGCGTGGTGGAACAGGTCACATATAATACAAGAGAGAACATTTGCTTAACAAAGTCCTACAGTGACAATTGCAACCGACACCTTGCATATGGGATGGGGAGCTCACATGGACAATCTCTGGGTGCTAGAAGTCTGGAAGGAACAAGAGGCGGTACAACATATCAACATCCTGAAATAAAAAAGATGTTCCTAACCTTAAAAGCATTTCAGAAAGAGCTTTGTGGAAAGTCCGTATTGAACCAAACAGACAATAGAACCACATGTTTTACATAAGAAAATCGGCAGGGTGGAGGGGCTGATGGGGCACGCAGCACAATCCTTTCCCCTATCCAGGTTAGCACAAGAGCAATGGACATTGCCGATCCAAAGGAAAATTGAAATCTTAGCAGTGCATCTGCCAGGAAAAGACAATCTTTAGGCGGACAGACTGAGTAGACAAGCCTCATTCTTCCACCAATGGGAACAAAACCTAACCGCAGTTAAAAAGATCTTTGAGTACTAGGGAACTCCAAAGATCTGTTCGCTACACCTATAAACGCAAATGCCAAAACTTTGCCTCCAGACAGCTGTACTACCAATCCCTAGAGAATGTGTTGCCGATAAACTGGTTAGGGATATTTGCATACCCCCCCCAAATGAACAGGGTGATCAGCAAATGCAAAATTGGCAAGATGACATTAATACTAATTGCCCTGCATTGGGTGAGACAGATGTGGCTCTCATAGCTGATAGAATTAGCCCAGGGAAGAACTCGCCAACTACCAAACAGACACGATCTATTGTCAATAGAAGAAGGGAGGGTTTTTGCACCCAGAATCTGAGTTTTTGAACCTGGCATCCTGGCTCCTGAGGACTTAGAATTCGGAGATCTAAAACTGCTGGAATACGCAATGGCTGTCCTGAGACAGGCAAGGAAATAAACAACTTGGAAGTGCTAGACAACTAAATGGAAAAGATCCTCATAAGAGTGCAAGGTGACATATATGCTTCTTTAAAAGTATGTTTAGCAGCTATAGTGGCTTAGACAAGGGGCCACATAGGGTGACCCTTCTTTGAAAGAGCAAAAGATCGCATCCCCACAAAATGTACCAGCACACATTTTAATCTTAAATGTAGTTCTCACACAGTTGAAGACACCTTTTAAACCTTTACACATGGCAACTTTACAAATGCTAACTTTAAAACTGCTTTTCTAGTGACTATAACTTCTCTCTGCAAGGTAAGTGCGTTGCAGGGCCTCACATTACAAGAACCATATTTTTAAGTGAACAAGGACAGAATTGTTATGAGGACTGACCCTTCGTTCATGCCAAAAGTTATCTCGCAATTCCACATGAATCAAGAGTATTCAAATGCCAGGTTTTGTTTTTTTTCAAATCCCAAAGACATTCGCTGAGAGTGCTACGCACATTAGACGCAAGGCGGGCAGTAATGTATTTCATCGAAAGGACAAGACCAGACAGGAATACAAAACAATTAATCGTCTCATTTGCAAACAGTTTTGTGGGAAGATTGGTAACCAAAAATACAATTGCAAGATCGGTAGCACAAACAATTCAGTTGTATCACTAAAACGCAGGATAAAAACAAAGGTCGGCCCCTGGAGCTCATTCTACTAGGAACAATTGAGCAACCATTGCTTTTCCAGCAAATACAACCTTACAAGACCTTTGTATGGCAGTAACGTGGTCATCCGAACACACATTCATAAAACACTATTGTGTAGAGATACAGATAAACAAGGAAACACAGATCGGACACAGTCTTACAACATCTGTTTACTTATCAATGATAAATCTTCAGCCCAACCACCAGAAGAGTAACAAACTGCTGCAAAGTCAATGTACAGCATGTGAATCCAGAAAATATTCATGCTGCAAAATGTATAGTTTCTTACCTGTCGTTGTAGTTTTGCAGATTGAAGTTTCTGGATTCACAAGCTACCTACCGACTCTGCTGAGAAGATGAAAGCAAGTTAAAAAAAAAAAAAAAAAGGAATCTGAAGATGACCAATGCTGGGAGGTTCCGAGAGAAGTACGACAATATCACAAGGGGACAGACACCATTCGGAGGTCCATCGACGCCCACCAAAACCCCCCCCAAAAAAACAAGCATTGGCAATGCAATCGGTCTCGCAGTTGTGAAAGATTGAGCTCTTGGTGTTGAAAATGGCTTTTTTCACTTTTGTTTTTTGTATGCGGTGGAGTGATATTTGGATAGCGCCATTGCCATTCGTATGACCTTGTGGATCCTATTATACTTGACCAACATTACAGTTTATTAAATCATAAGCAGGAGCATGCTTTGTACAGCACATAACATGAAATCATGTATTTCGAGGTGGTCTTTTATGTGATAATGAAGAAAAAGGGGGGGAAGGTGAGATTAAGCAATTGCCTAGGATCAGACAATTTGGAAAAGTGGGGAAGTTAGGATTAATCATAGGTTTTCTGGTTTCACATTGGTCAAGTCAGCCACTAGATGTATATCCTTTGCTTCGCCTACACCTACCTTATCTTCAATCCTCCCAGCCACCTTGACCGACCACCACCCCACTGGCATCAATGCAGCCCTTAGCCACATCAGAGACCAACTTTTTTGGCCCCTCGTAAAACGTTTGTGAGTACCCATGCTCTAAACCGAATGATATGTTTTAGAGCAACTTTGCAATATATATATCTTCTCAATTGTCCCTTCTTGCTCAGATAATTTGGAAATGGGTACTTCACCATCACATTCACTTACTGGCAGAGTATCTCCCAGGACTGGACCACTAGTTTGCAGACCTTCTAAGCAGGATGTGGAAAAAGTCCACGAATGGGAACTTCACCCATAAATACTTCTCCAATACTTTCACCTGTGGGGAACACCAGAAATAGACCTCTTCGCATCCACAGAAAATTCTAAATGCCAAAACTTTGCATCCAGATACCCACACCCTCAGTCCAAAGGCAGTGCTGTATGGATGAATTGGTCCAGGATATTTGCTTACGCTTTTCTGCCTCTCCCACGCATTCCATTTCTGGTGCGCAAATTGAGACGAATATCACTCACCATGATCCTTATAGTTCCCACATGTGCATGTCAGTCTTGGTACACAACACTGTTGGATCTGTCTGGTTCCCCAACAGAACAGACATCCTGACTGAAAAACATGGTCAAATCGAACATGCAGACTCCAAAACACTCAATCTTTGCAATATGGCTCCTAAAATTATAGTTTGACTATTTACAGCTCCCCTCTGAATGTATGGACATTCTTAGAGAAGCACGTAAATCTACAACTAGACAGTGTTATGCTGCAAAATAGAAACGTTTTGTTTGCTACTGTCAACCTAATCACATTTACCCACTCAAAGCTTCAGTACAAGTCATTGTTTGTTACCTGCTACATTTACAAAAGGCAAATTTAGCATACTCCTCGATTAGACTTCATTTAGCTGCTATAGCTGCTTGCCTTCTAAACAGGGAACATATTTATTTACTCAGAATTCCAGTGATCAAAGCCTTTATGGAAGACCTTAAAACAGTCATTCCACCTAGGGTTCCTCCAGCTCCAATATGGAACCTTAATGTTCTCCTTACTAGACTCATGGGTCCACCTTTTGAACCCATGCACTCCTACTCTTTGCAATTTCTTTCACGGAAAGTTGCCTTTTTAGTAGCTATCTCGTCCCTAAGACATGTAAGTGAAATACATGCTTTCACTTTAGAAGAACCTTTCTTCCAACTTCATAGAGATAAAGTAGTCTTTAGGATAAACCCTAAATTTGTCCCAAAAGTAGTTTAAACATTTCACATTTAGCTCAACTAACTGGTTACTGTGTTTTACTCACAGCCAGACTCAGTTGATGAAAGAGCTTTGCACACACTAGATGTTAAAAGAGCTCTTATGTATTACATTCATAGGACTAAAAGTTTTAGGAAATCTAAACCAGCTTTTTGTAGCATTTTCAGCGGCTCACTTACTTCCTGAGGTAACTAACTTGCGCCCTTGCCATGCACAGTTTTCTTATCAATAATTTTATTGCAAATGTTGCAGTGATAATATCAGATGTCATACAAGATCTCATCAGTGATATAAAATGTGGAGTAATAGCTGTGCATGGCGAAGGCACGAGTTGTAGTTGCTGTAGAGCGCAAGGTAAGAGTTACTTGAAAGAACTTGAACTGCTGAATTTCTATGGTTTTGTACAAGTAAATTCAGAACATAACTAATGTTCCTGTAACCTTAGTTGTTTTCAGCAAATTTCTATGTTTTTTTAATGAAAAGTAATTTTAATTACTATAAAGGCCATGTGAGGCGAGGGGTTTGTCGCAAGTCCTGGCCTGCAGCCAGGCCTTGGAGCCAAGCCGTTATAACCATCCAACCCCGCGCTGAGCGCGGCCACAGGGCCAGTCTCTGGGTGTGTGTGTGTGTCTAAGGGGTGCATGAGCGTCTTGAGTGGGTGTGTCAGTGGGAGCATGCGTCTCTGACTGCATGTATGAGTGAATGAATTAGTGTATGCACGAGTCTGTGGTTTTTCTTTCATTTTTTTCTTAACCACAAATATTTTTGTTACTAATTTGCAAAAACTTTCAACCGTGCATGACCACATCCAATTGTTTTAAGACCACAATTTGCCCCTAATATACACCTATATCACAACCCTGGGGGCAGGGTACCTTCACCCTGACCTCTTATGCCACTTTCAATCAGGATTTTCAGCCCAGGGGACTGTGCCCTGTGAAATAAAATTTTGCTGCAACATACTAGTAAGGTTGCAGTCAGCCAATCAAAACAATTCTTTTCGCGCGCTCATTCTGGATAGTAACTGAATTGTCACGATTTACTCACGAAATAATCGTGAAATCACTGCGGCCAGAGATAAACAAAATTTTTTTTCAAAACCAATTCAACAGATTTACACCAAATAAGCGAAAGCACAATCTGCGTATCGAAAGCTAGTTTTCTGCCAAATTAGGTGTAATTCTGTCTAGTGGTTCAGCCGTTAGTCGTGCTCAAAGGTCCTATTGGAATTAAGATGGGAAATGCAAATATATATATATATTTTTTTTTACCCCCTCCCAAGCTCCCCTCCTCCAACCCCCTCCTTCCTTTCTGCCCCCTCTTAATGGATTTCCTCAAAACTTCCAGTGCACAACCAGATTCACTATTTTTGGGTGGGGGAAATTGCATGAAGATTATTCAAACGGTGCTAAAGATATAGGCAAGTCAATATTCCTGTCAAAAGGAGTTGTCCTGAATGAAAGCGCACTCACAACAGGTCATTAATGGAATTTAGCAAAGTCAGCAATTTACAGAGAGTTCTTTGAAAATATAAGGCCTGAAATAATGAAAATGCCAAACATCTCTGGACACATGTTTCTGGGTTTATCCCTTCATCCCTTTATCAGCAGAGAACAAACAATTCTTTCCTTTTTCAAAGTCCAACTGCCTGGCTGCTTAGTAGATGTAATTGCAGGCACCTGATCGTTCTGCTGAAAACCAGTTCTGTCCCAGTGGACCTCAAGTGAACTGCAAAGTGAATCCTGTAAAGGTAGTCCTGCACATTTTAAAATTATATCCCAAGTGGGTTGCTGAAGCCGAACAAAATAATAAAACAGTTCGTTACCCCAGTGGGCAAATTCAAAGTAAGAAAATCTGTTTTGCCGCCAGTGTTCCAACCTGCTGCTCTGAAATTGACCATCCATAAAATCACATAGACCTGCTCCTTGTTGCAGTGGTGTCCACTGGGACAGAACTAGCATTTAACTGAATGATGGGGGGCCTGCAATCAAATTTGCTGAGCAGTCAGGCAGTTGGCCTTTGAAAGAGGAAGGAAATGTTTGAAATGTTTGTTCTCTGAAGGGATGAAGCCAGAAACACGTGCCCAGAGATATTTTAAAATCTAAGGCCTGAAATAATGAAAATGCCAAAGAATTCTCTGTAAGTTGCTGACTTTGTTACATTTGGTAATGACCTGTTGTGAGTGTGCTTTCGTTCAAGTCAACTCCTTTTTTGGTTGTTGGTGGGGGTGTGTGTGTGTGTGTATGTGTATGTATATGTATATATATATGTATGTATATGTGTGTGTATATATATATATATATATATATATATATATATATATATATATATATATATATATATATATATTTTTTTTATTTTCTCTCACTCACAGCGACACCAGTGTCCGGTACGTTCTCATCCAGATTGTGAGCATTCCAACAAAGAAGTTAAGAATGAATGTGGTTGGGTTTAGGAGTTATAATACGTGTATTGTATTTGTGGTTTTGTTTTCAAATTGTTGTGCTTTGATAACGTGAAGGGTAAGAGGGCTTACCAAGGAGCTGTCTGGGTCGTTTCATGTGCCCATCGAACAGCGTGAGATGCGAGCATCACTGGAGTTAGTACTGGTGATGCGTGGCTGTTATACTGTTCTTAGCTGTGTTTATAGTGGGGCTAAGGAATGCGGCATGCTGTGCTGGTTGGTTGGTTTGTGCATCTATGAGCCTGGCGATGCCCAGTTATTCAACATATCTGATGTAGGCTCCGCTAGTTCAGTCAGCTAAGGATTGCACTGCAGGTATCTGTTTGTCCTCATGGTCACATGATCATATCTTAATGGGACCAGTCAGCTATTCATCCTTTCAAGGTCGATAAAATGACAACTGTATGAGTTGGGTATCAAAAATCATCTGTTAACTTGGTGCCAAGAAGAATTTCTGGGTGAAAGTATGCTTTACAAAATACACAGAATGATTCTATACATGTTACCCTGTTTATTTAAAATATAACTAACTGGGGAGCAGATTTCAGTTATTGTTTCTGGCTGAGCCCTAGCTATTCCTTCACAGCGTTTTGTATACTATTCCAAAGGCGGTTCTGTGCTCCCACGGATTCTTGGAACATTCTCCACCAACCAGACGGGGTCCCTGACTCAGGAACAACACAAATACCAGGGCATAATTGGCGATCCTTTTTAACAAAGTCTTCAGAAACTGTTCCTGCTCGGCCGCACTTGCCTCTGACCCCCCCCCCCCCCACGCCGTACCTGCAAACTGCATCAACCTTTTGCTGCTAATTAGCTTTTTAATAAGACGGAGGCACATCGGAGGCCGGGCACCTGCACGCAGATCGCTCTTTTTCAGTCATACTTGATTAAAGTATTTTGATTTGACCTCTGGCGAAGAGTTGTTTATACTTGAACCATCACCAGAGATGTGCCTGTGAATTGTGAAAGCGAGGCCATTGGTAGAACCTGTGAGGAGAGCCTGGTGCTGCGTCGAGCAGCTTCTCAAGGGTCCACGTTGTGTGCAGAGAACACCTCACCTCATGATATTGGCTATTGAGAATATTGTTATGCCTTTCAGTCAGTGCTTCCACTGCAATCATCATACTTTGTCACATTCACTACTTTGTCTACACCCCCTACTCCCACCCTGATCTTTACTGAACCAACAATCCCGTCTGCCTCTGCAGGCAAAGAACACAGCAGACCGGTGGGGACCCCAGCAAAAGTAATTTTTGTCGATCGTACGGAGGATCCCAATCAAAGGTGCATGAAGTGGTGGGACGCAAATAACTTGGTTGCCTATGGAATGGGGGGGGGGGTCACAGGAGCCTCCAGCCAACCTGCAAACTCTGTAAGCCTGACTGTAGGTATCCCTTTGGGTGTACAGAGTTTAGTGACTCCACTATCAGCAGCTCACAAATGAGTCTAGACTCTGTATGTGCTGTAGTGCCAGAGGTGGGGGGCATTGCCGGGTTTCGCCGGAGCACGGAGACAATTTTTTTTCTCTCTCACGGATGATCTGCAGTTCTCCATCACATAAACTAGCAACACCGATGAGGCTATGCCACTGGGGTCCCCAGATTTGCCAAAAATTAGTTCATTTAAGGAGGAGGAATTGAATACAGTTAAATGAAAGAAACATTGAGGCAAGAAGACAAAGCAGTGTGGAGTGGAAAGTTTAGCGGCTTTGCGGAACAGTCCTGACCTGGTCAGAATACTGGAATGGGACCACTCAGCCATGTGTCAGACTTAACACGACGATGCCTGGTCACTAGATGTAGGAAGTTGGCTCTGTATGTATTATCTCAAAGTGAGAGACAGTGTGCACAGAGTCCAAGGGTTCCCTTTCGAGGTTGATAGTGGCAACATTAGATAATACTAATGCTCTATTTTGTGGTAGTGTGGCCGAGCAGTAGGCTTATCAGAGAGTAGTGTTAAGCTTTTGTTTTACACACACAGGCAATAAATAAGGAACACGCACTCAAAGGATTAACTCCAGGCCAATAGTTTTTTTTTTTTATATAGAAAAATATATTTTCTTAATTTATTTTAGAACCTCAAGATTTGAGGTAAGTTCATAAAATGCAAGGTACTTTACACAGGTAGGTATAGAACTTTGATTTAAAACAGTAGTACACACAGTTTTGGTTAAAATGGCAATAAGCTATTTTAAAAGTGGACACTGCAAAAATCAACAGTTCCTGGAGGAGGTAGGTTTTGGTTAGTTTTTCAGTTAAGTAAAGCACCTACAGTCAGTCTCCTGGGCATAGGCAGCCCACAGTTGGGGGTTCAAGACAACCCCAAAGCCACAGCACCAGCAACACTGGGCCGGTCAGGTGCAGAGGTCAAAGGAGGGCCCAAAACACATAGGTGCCTATGGAGAACAGGGGGGCTCCGGTTCCAGTCTGCTAGCAGGTAACTTATCTGCGTCCTCGGGGAGCAGACTGGGTGGTGGGGGGGAGGGGTTTGTAGAGCTCTGGGGGTGGGGGGACACAAAAACATACAAAACACACACTCCGCAGCACAGCGGCGGCCGGGTGCAGTGTGTAAAGTAGGCATCTGGTTTGCATTGAAAGCAATGGAGGGACGGGGGGGGGGGGGGCTCTTTGGCGATGCAGGCAGTTCACGGGGGGCTTCTCGGGCCAGCCACTGACTGGGCTAGGATGAGGGCTTCCTGCTGGTCACTCCTGCACTGGTAGGTGGTTCCTCTCTGTCCTGGGGGCTGCGGTGCAGTGCTTAGTCCAGGCGTCTGGTTCCTTTGTTACCTGGCAGTCGCAGTCAGGGGGAGCCTCTGGATCCTCTTTGCAGGTGTCGCTGTGGAGGTGCAGGGGGGTCGACTCGGTGTGTCCACTTTGTTGGAGTCGCCTGGGAGTCCTCTCTGCAGTGTTTGCTGTCCTGAACTCGAGCCAGGGGCATCTGGTGCAGAGTGTGAAGACTTGTGCTTCTGGCGGGAAGTGAGAGTCTCTTTAAAGTTGCTTCTTTGTAGCAAGTTTGTTGCCTGACAGTGCTGCTGTTCTTAGGAGGTTCTTGGTCCTTTGGGTGCAGGGCAGTCCTCGGAGTCCTCAGAGGTCGCTGGTCCCACTGGATCCGTCGCTGTACAGGTTCTTTGAGTCTGGAGACAGGCCGGTAGGGCTGGGGCCAAGTCAGTTGTCTCTGTCGCCTCTGTGGGGGTTTCAGGTCAGCAGTCGTTGTTGTTGTTGTAGGTTGCAGGAATCTGATTTCCTGGGTTCAGAGTCCCCCCTAAATACGGAATTTACGGGTGTGTTTAGGTCTGGGGGCAGTAGCCAATGGCTACTGCCTGGAGGGTGGCTACACCCTATCCCTATTCCTATTGGGGGAATCCTCCAAAATTAAGATGGAGGGTTCCTAAAGGCAGGGGTCACCTCAGCTCAGAGCACCCTATGGGCTGTCCTGACTGGTAGGTGACTCCTTCTTGTTTTCCTCATTATCTCCCCCGGACTTGCTGCCAGAAATGTGGGCTGTGTCCAGAGGGGTGGGCATCTCCACTAGCTGGGATGCTCTGGGGCTCTGTAACAGGCATGAGCATTTGAGGCTCACTGCCAGGTGTTACAGTTCCTGCAGGTGGAGGTGAGAAGCACCTCCACCCAGTACAGGCTTTGTTCCTGGCCACAGAGTGACAAAGGCACTCCTCCCATGTGGCCAGAAACTCGTCTGGTTTGGCAGGCTGGCAGGAAATGGTCAGCCTAACACTAGGAGTCGGACTGGCATGCAGGGGGCATCTCTAAGATGCCCTCTGTGTGCATTTTGCAATAAATCCCACACTGGCATTAGTGTGCATTTATTGTGCTGAGAAGTTTGATACCAAACTTCCCAGATTTCAGTGTAGCCATTATGGAACTGTGGAGTTCATATTTGACAAACTCCCGGACCATGTACTCTTTATGGCTACCCTGAACTTACTATGTTTAAGGTTTTGCTTAGACACTGTAGGGGCATAGTGCTAATGCAACTATGCCCTCACCTGTGGTATAGTGCACCCTGCCTTAGGGCTGTAGGGCCTGCTAGAGGGGTGACTTACCTATGCCACAGGCAGTGGGTTAAGAGCATGACACTCTGAGGGGAGTGCCATGTTGACTTAGTCATTTTCTCCCTGCCAGCACACATCAGCTGTGAGGCAGTGTGCATGTGCTGAGTGAGGGGTCTCCATAGTGGCATAATATATGCTGCAGTCCTTTAGAGGCCTTCCCTGGCCACAGGGCCATTGGTACCAGGGGTACCAGTTACAAGGGACCTGTGTGCCAGGGCTTTGCCAATTGTAGGAACAAAGGTACAGTTTAGGGAAAGTACACTGGTGCTGGGGCCTGGTTAGCAGGGTCCCAGCACACTTTGTCATAACTGGCATCAACAAAAGACAAAAGGTTAGGGGGTAACCATGCTAAGGGAGGCATTTCCCTACACTAGGTGACCCTTCTTTGCAGGGCTCAAGACCGCAATCTCCGGGGGGTTAAAAAAGAGCCTACGCTCAGTCTCCTATATAAGTCCATAAAGCAGATGAAAGTAGATGCCCGCAATGAGGGCCATAGAGCCTGGCTAGATAATAAGAAATCTCAGTGGGCCTTAAGTAAAGTTGCTAGGCCCGCTCCGAGATTGGCGCCCGGATCTAGGTTGTGGAAGAATGAATGGTGGTATTGAAACAAAACCATGGGAAGTTGCAAGTCAAAGTTAAGCAGCAGCAATCTCAGATTTCTGATGGACACAACTACCTGTGGATTCCTCACCTTATGAATTCTCCCATTGTGCCCGCATTCAACGGAAAGTTTTCTTCCCAGCTCTCCACGTCGATGAGGACCTGTCAATTGCACAGCTCTGCACGCGACTCCATCGGACGTCACCGTGGCAATGAGGTCCTCGCCGGTGTTCTGACGTCAGTTCCCTTTGTTCCATGCCTACGACACTAACTGTTTTCTCTTAGCTCTCAAAGAGTTACTGTTTCGAAGGTGTTTTATTGTACTCTGTTACAATGTATCCTCCTAAAAAGTCAGGGTTTAAACCTTGTCGGGAGTGTGGGGGTCGTATGTCTGTCACGGACCCTCACAACGACTGCTTATGGTGTCTCAGTTCGGACCACGATGTAGGGGCGTGCGTGTCCTGCCAAAGGATGAATCCAAAGGCGCTGAAGGAAAGCAACACTAAACTCTTTTTAGCTAAGGCAAAGAAGGAACACAGAATACATCGGAGGTCTGACAAGAGACTCTGCATCCCATAAGTCTCATAAGACAAGGCGCCGACACAACTCTCGGCGTAGTTCTTTTAGAGGTCGATCTCTGTCTCTGTCTCCAACCAGACAGCGTTGTGCGACGTGGTAGGTTGGTCACACTGTAAATCCCCACCCTCAAAGTCCTCAGGCATCGTCGGCGCCTTCGCTTATTGAGGTGGTTGAGTCTCCAGTGGGTCCTCAGCTTTCACCTGGGGCTGAAGAGTTGGTGCCACAGGTTCGAGATCCAGCCCAGACATCTCGTGAAGATCCAAGGTTTTCTGCTTTCCCGACTCCGGGAGCGGATCTGGCAGCATTTCTGAATGCCATGTTCACTATCTTTAATAAGGCTGTGGGCCCCTGCTTGTGCACCAACTGGTCCCACGGGTCCTTTGGCATTCTTCTTGGGCTCTGCGGCTCCATACAAGTCAACGCCGTTCGTGCCTTCTAATCAGGCTGAGGATGCCGGTTTGGTGCTGATGATATCTCCTTATAGGCCTCTGGCACTGATGACATCGCCTCATAGGTCTCCAGTGCCGATTACATCACCGCTTGGACAGACGATGCCGATGACAGCGCCTCATATGCCAACGGAGTCCGCTCCGGCGCCAGACGGATCCTGGTCTGGATGGAGGGCATCTTCTTCTCCTGGTCCGCGCCCATCGCTTTTGAAACCGGTGTTGTCGACGTTGGCAAACTCCATGTCTGCCTAGATTGGAGGCTAGGTTGAGGTCGCAGAGGAGAGTGTTGAAGCTCTTGGCAGAGCAAGAGTACCAGAGACAATTGATGAAGGAAGGAGAGATTTCTGAGCACTTGGGAGAATTTCAGCGCCTAGACTCAGATAGTGGGCTGGACGTTTCCAGTGAGTGGGATCTTTCATCTCCAGGGGAGTTTACTGAAGAGGGGGCTTCCTTCAACTCTGTTATCAAGAAGGCTGCAGAATTTTTGGACCTTCCAATGCCAGCTGATGAAGTTAAAATTAAAATTTTGACTGAAGTATTACATCCTTCTACTTCAGCGGAGCCCTTGCTCCCATTCAATGATGCTCTTACAGAGCCTACCTTAGAGATCTGGAGAAAGCCTGCTACATCACTAGCTTTGCCCAGAACTGTTGCAAGAAGGTACAGGGTTGCTCCGGAGGATATGGAATTTTTGTCACAACATCCAACTCCGGAGAGCTTGGTAGTCCAGGCTTCCTGTTCGGCTCGCTTTGCTCCAGGCTCCCTTCCTGTTACACCATCGGACAGGGAGTCGAAGAAGATGGAGCAGACGGCTAAGAAGACTTTTTCTTCCTGCAGTATGGCTCTGAAGTTGGTTAATGCTACATGTGTTTTGGGTAGCAATGTGCACGCCTTGATGGACACTGCTAGTGCCTAACTTGCCGCAGGATATGCAGGGACAGGTCCATGAACTCCTGTTCGACACCCAAGCTGCGGCCAAGCAAATCATCCAGTCTGGTCTGGATACTACAGACTCAGTGGCCAGGGCGATGGGTACTTCAGTTGCCACTAGGAGACATGTGTGGCTGAGGTCTTCTGATGAAAATCCAGATGTCCAGACAACTTTTAGACCTTCCTATCGATGGAGAAATGTTGTTTGGGGCCAAAGCGGACTCTGCCTTAGCACGCTTTAAAGATAGTAGAGCCACAGTGAAGTCTTTGGGACTGCAGGCTTCCACATCTACTCCTTTTAGGTCCTTTCGGAGGTTTAGGGGGTTTGGCTGTGGAACCGCTTTTCGTGGGAGACCTCAATCCACGACTCAACAGTCTGCCAACCTTTCTTATAGGTCCTTGAGAGGACGGGGGAGGGTTTAGAACATGATGAGCCACCCAGCAGCACCCTGCCTCATCTTCTCCCTATGGGGGAGCGCAATAAGGAAAGCAGCCCTAGTTTTCCGTCCATTTTAAGTCCTGCTTCTACCGTAGGGGGAAGGTTATTTAATTTTCTCCACGAGTGGGAGTTAGTCACATCAGACTCCTGGGTACTGAATATTGTGGGGAAAGGGTATGCCCTTCTCTTTCGGGAGTTTCCCCTCCCACCCCTCCCCGTTCTTTATTTTGTTCAGAGGATCATCTCCTGTTACTTCAGCAGGGAGGTTCAGGTCCTTTTATCAAAAGGCACAGTGGAGTTGGTTCCAGAGCAGGAAAGGGGTCAGGGATGCTATTCGAGATATTTCCTGATTCCCAAGAAGGATGGTCGATTGAGACCTATCTTGGATCTGAGGATTTTGAATTGGCTCCTCAAACAGGAGAAATTCAAGATACTGACTCTAGCGCAGGTGCTTTTGGCGTTGAACAAAGAGGATTGGATGGTGTCGGTAGACTTGCAGGATGCTTACTTTCATATTCCCATTGTCAAGTCACACAAGAAGTAGCTCCGGTTTGTGGTGGGGTCGCAACACTACCAGTTTGCGGTCCTTCCTTTTGGTCTTACTTCCGCACCTCAAGTCTTTACGAAGGTGATGGCGGTGGTTGCAGTGCATCTCAGAAGGAAGGGAATATTGGTATTCCCTTACCTGGACGTCTGGCTGATCAAAGCCAAGTCTCCAGAGCTTGTGCTGCATCACCTCCAAATGACAACGCAGTTGTTATTCAGTCTGGGTTTTACGGTAAACGTGCCCAAGTCTCACCTGGAGCCCTCTCAACGCCTCCTGTTCATAGGGGCAGTACTGGATACAACATTGAATCGGGCCTATTTTCCACCTCAGCGGATCCAGGACATTCAGGTGTTGATTCCAATGTTTCAAAAAGGAGCGGTTGTTCCAGTCCTCAAGGTCCTACGTCTGCTCGTTCTGTTTGCGTCTTGCATTCTGTTGGTCACTCATGCACGTTGGCACATGAGGGCTCTCCAGTGGTGCCTCCACAAGCAGTGGTCTCAACACAAAGGAGATCTCGAAGAGTTGATAACGATCTCCAGAGACGCTGTAGTGGATCTACGATGGTGGGCTGTGGACGGCAATCTTTCCATGGAAGAAGCCCGTTTGCTCTACCACCTCCAGTAGCCACGGTCATAATGGATGCGTCCACTCTAGGGTGGGGTGGGCATCTGGGGGACCTGGAGATCAAGGGTCTTTTTCCAGTGGTCCCAACTTTTCATATCAGTCTGTTAGAATTGCGAGCGATACGTCTGGTTCTCAAGGCCTTTCTCCCGTCCCTTTGCGGTCAGTCAGTTCAAGTCTTGACGGACAACACTACCGCGATGTAGTACATCAACAAGCAGGGAGGAGTAGGGTCGTACCTTCTCTGCAGAGAAGCTCTGCGCCTCTGGTCCTGGGCACAGGACCATCGGATTTGCACAGTAGCAAACCATCTGGCCGGGGTTCTCAACGTACGTGCGGACAGTCTCAGTCTGCATTTTTTGGCCGACCACAAGTGGGGTCTCCATCCGGATCTGGTTCTTCATATCTTTAGGGTGTGGGGTTCTCGACAGATAGACCTATTTGCCACTCGAGACAACATGCACTGCCTGTCGTTTTGCAACCTCCAGTACCTGGTGCAAGGAGCGTTGGGGGATGCGTTTTAGATGTACTGGTGTGGCCAGTTTACTTTACGCTCCTCCCCCCCCCCCCCCCCCCCCCCCCCAAAATTCAAGGATTCCTCGGGTTCTGAGGAAGATTTGCCAAGATCAGGCTCAAATCATTCTAATAGCTCCGGATTGGCCGAGAAGGGTGTGGTACACAGACCTTCTTCAACTTTCACTGTGCCGTCCGCTCTGTCTCCCTCTCAGGGCAGATATCCTCTAGCAGGGGCAGGTTCTACACCCTCACCTCCCAGAGCCTGCACCTACATGCCTGGAGATTGAATGGGGCAATCTGAGTTCTTTTTCTCTCACGCCAGAAGTGGTGTATGTTGTTTTATTGGCCAGGTGACACTGTGTGTGGAGAGACAAATTGATCCCTTGAAAGCCCATTTGTCTGATATTCTGTTGTTTGCTTTTACTTTAGCACAGAAGGGTTGTGCAGTTGCGACTGTTAAGGGCTATTTGTTGGCGCTGTCAGCCTTTCTTTGCCTTCCGGATCAACCTTGCTTGTTCAAATCACCTATAGTTGTTAGGTTCTTGAAAGGCCTACCTAATAAATTTCCTCCCATTGCGTTTCTCATGCCTCAGTGGGATTTAAATCTGGTTTTGATTTTCTTAATGGGTTCACCGTTTGAACTACGCATTCTTGTTCTTTTACATTGTTGGTCTTACAGACAGTTTTCCTTGTTGCTATTACGTCTCCTAGGCGTGTGAGTGAGCTTTAGGCTCTTATTGACAAACCTCCCTTTACGTCCTTCTATGCTGACAAAGTGGTGCTGAGAACCAGGGCAGCTTTCCTTCCTAAGGTTGTCCCTCATTTCCATATGGGGCAGTCTATTACTCTTTCATCCTTCTATCCTCCTCATCCTTCAAAAGAGGAAGAAGAATCCATCCTTAGACCCGAGAAGGCCTCTCATTTTCTATGTTGATAGAAACAAGGACTTTCGTTTGGATGACCAGCTCTTTGTTGGATATGTGGGCAAGATGAAAGGCAGAGCTGTCCATAAAAGAACCATACCCAGGTGGGTCATTCTTTGCATTAAGATCTGTTATTCATTAGCAAAGAAGATTCCTCCTGAGGGTATTATAGCTCATTCTACCAGGTCTAAGTCTGCCATTTCAGCTTTGGCTAGAGGGGTTCCTGTAGTAGATATTTGTAAAGCCGCAACTCCGGCTTCCCTCCTTACTTTGGCGAAGCACTATTGCTTGGATTCGGAAATCAGGAGGGACGGACAATTTGCACATTCTGTGTTGCAGGATTTCTTGGTGTGACTAGTCAGGCAGCCACCGCCGAGTGCGGTACTGCTTTGGGACTCTTTTCATAAGGTGAGGAATCCACAGGTAGTTGTATCCATCAGAAGAACAAGTTACTTACCTTCGGTAACACTTTTTCTGGTGGATACACTAGCTACCTTGTAACTAGTAACTTGTTCTTCTGTTCTAATGTGGAAAATGGAGGACTTTGAAAATCGGCAATTCCGGAATAACTTAAGGTTCTCTCATAGGGGATTTCCATGTATAGTCATAAGCTTAGAATAATTCCCTGCCCGTCTGCGGGGACCCCAGAGCACTTTTTCCAATATAACTTCTTAAGTGTCCCTGTTCTCCTTACTTCAGAAAAGCCTGCCAAGACACTTCAGAATGTTCCCATGCAGCCTATAGGAAGGGCTACAGTGTTCAAGCTTCTTCATTCAGATTGTCCTTGAGGTAAAAGCATTAAAATGCTTGACAAATGAAAGCCATTTTTTAGACAAATTTCTTTCAAAAACTTATTTCACAAAAACCAAAACCCCGAAGGAGTGCAGAGCAGTGTAGTCCATAGGCTGCCATTAGTAATGAAGAAAAAGGATACCGTGCCTTTAAGAACAGCCAGCCCTCCAGTATCCCATCATGCTTAGAGAGAGGCTGTTACCTCAGTTCTTTTTTCCGGCACCTGCTGATAGGACCCTCAAGTATTGAGCTCGACCTTTTTAGGTTTTTTCCTTCAAATATATAGAGAAACTTTGAGAAAAAGGCTTCATTTGATGTCTTTTTTCTTTCTCTACTAGATTTTGAAGTTTTCTGACAGAAGTTTAAGGCTTTTTTTTTACTCAAAATGCCTTCCTTATTTGATAAATGAAAGAAGGCCAAAACAGACCCTCATGAGGTCTGTATTATTTGTTTGCCTTCATCTCATATTCCTGCCTCCTGCAACATCTGCAAGACATTCTCCAGGCGCACTTTGCGGGACAGAGAGAAGATTCGCCTTCAAGGGAGAGCAGAGAGAAGACGCCAAGGAACCAGTGGGACCTCTGAGCGAGGAGAAGGTCAGTCTTCCACCAGGGCTCATACCTCAGCCTCCAGTGGTTATGGAAGGTCTGAGAGACGCTCTTCAGGGCGAAAACGACATCGGTCCCGGTCGATGTCGAGAGGAAGTACGGTGCCGACATGTTCGCCGTCAAAGTCCGGCTCGACTTCGTATAGAAGTCACCAGTTGACGTCGAAAACCCCAAGGCGTACGACGTCTAAGACCCCAAGGCGCACAACGTCGAGAAGCAGATAGACGTCGAGAGGTCAACATTGACGTTGCACAGCGTCGACGTCGAGACGAAGAGGGAGGTCGAGGAGCCACAAGAGGCGGAGAATTTAAGTCATCTGAACGCTCTCCCTCAGTAGCGCTGCTTCCTTCATCACCTTCTTCTCGTCCTTCTCCGCATTTTTCTCCTCCTCCGGATCTACCGGCAGCATCACCCCAGCCAACGGGTCAAGAGTTGCCACAACCAGCACCACTTCCGGTGCCTCAAGTACCGGCTAATATACCATCTTGACTGCGCTCTACATCGCGCCACCGTTCACGCCATGACCATGGCCATGACTCATCCCGATCAAGATCGCACCGCAGATCTAGGCACAGATCAAGTTCAAGGGAGCATGAGAGGGAGTCTTCGTCTTCCACCAGAGACTACTCCCCGTCGTTATTGGACTCTACTCCTCCTCGGTCCTCACCGGTGGATGACATTAACACCTTCCATGAGGTACTGGTCTTAGGTGCGTCAAAACTAGATATACCGATGATTGCCCCTATGCCATCTACGTCCATCATCTTGGAAACCCTACAACAGCGTACTGCTGCCAGACCATTACTACCCCTTGTGCCTGGCCTCTTGGAGCCCGCTATGGAGGTTTTCCTAATACCGGCTACGACAAGACCTGCACCGTCTAGACTGCATAAAAAGTACCGCCCTCCTGAGCAAGATCCGGTCTTTTTGCACTCTGATCCGCTACCCGACTCAGTAGTTATTTTGGCGGCTCGCAAAGCTCACGCAACATCTCCATCTTCCACCTCTCCTCCAGATAAGGAGAGTAAACGATTGGACTCGACAGGCCGTAATGTCTGCAGCTCGGCTGCGTCAGCTATGAAAACTGCAAGCGCCACAGCCCTTTTGGGCAGGTACGACAGAGCTTTGTGGGATTCCATCTTGCAGTTCGCAGAGCATCTCCCAAGAAATCACAGAGAGGACTTTTTAGAAATATCTAAAGAAGGTGCTGTGGTCTCCAGCCAAATCATAAGCGCGTCAGCGGACGCGTCACTGCTTTCAGCACATTCTTACTGTCATGGTATGACGCTGAGAAGACATTCATGGCTGCGGCTCAAGCCATTGAAACCGGATGCGCAGCAAAGAATTATGAATCTGCCAATTTCAGGATCCACATTATTCGGTTCACACGCAGATGATGAAATGGCAAGGATGAAAGCTGAGGTGGACACATTAAGAGCAGTAGGATTGGACAAACCTAAAGAGCAACGTATGTCCTTCCGTCCTTTCCTCTGGCGCTATACCGCGCAGAGGGTTCAAGCCCCTACGAGGCCTCACCAGCAGTACCACCGACCCTACCAACACCAACGTAAGGCACAGCGGGGACGATCGGCCCATCAGTCCACTCAGAGCACCCGACAGCTTACCACCTCCAAAGCCCTGAGAATTTCCTCCACCCAACTTCGTTAACCACTCCGGTGGGGGGGAAGCGTCACCAATTGCCTGGTAGAGTGGCAAAAAATTACAACAGACGCTTGGGTCTTAGACATTGCACAGAATGGATAATGTCTCAGATTTTCCGCACCACCGCCGGCTATCCCACCAAAGGCGGAAGTTTCCATCCTCCTCGAAAAGGGAGCAGTAGAATGGGTTCCCCTCAGCCAACGGGGAAGGGTATTTACTCAAAATATTTTCTCATCCCAAAGAAGGACAAGCAAGAATTCAGGCCCATTCTAGACCTCAGAATTGCCAACAAATGGATGCGAAAGGAAAAGTTCAGGATGCTATTCTTACACCAGATATATCCTGAGATTCAGCAAGGAGACTGGCTTTGCTCAGTGGATCTACACGATGCGCATTTCCACATCCCCATTGCGAAGAAACATCGGAAATTCCTGAGGTTTGTGGCAGGTCCAGATCACTTCCAATACATGGTCCTACCATTATGTCTCAAGTCTGCACCCAGAACCTTTTCCAAGTCCATGGTGGTGGTGGCAGCTCACCTCCAGAGAAAGCGAATTTTCATATACCCGTATTTCGACGACTGGTTAATCAAAGTGTCCACTTATGCAGAAGCAAAACTGCACTTAAAGATGACCTGCGACCTCCTGTACCAACTGGGTCTTCATATCAACTTTCACAAGTCAATGACAGTACCTGTCCTGAGGCTACATTACTTAGGAGCTACCATAGACACACTGCAGGCAAAAGTGTGTCCTTCGGAGGAACGACTTATCTATTCTACGGAAGTGTCGGGCTCTCCGATCAATGCGTCACCCAACAGTGCGAACAGTCTCCTCACTTCTCGGATCCATGGCATCCTGCATTTATCTGACACCCAACGCTCGCCTCCACTTGCGTCCGCTTCAGGAATGCCTGGAGGACCAGTGGAATCAGTTGTCGGGGAACTGGGAGGATCGAATTCGCCTATCCACCCATGCAATCAGATCTCTGACTTGGTGGTGCTCTCCAAGCAATCTACTGAAGGGGATGCCATTTTGGGCACAGCCTCCAATGCAGACTTTTGTGACAGATGCCTCTCCTCGGATGGGGAGCTTATATGGATCACCTTTAAATACAAGGTCGATGGACACACAAGGAATCACTATACCACATCAATCTCCTAGAGCTACGAGCGGTACACCTAGCTCTCAAGGCATTTCTACCCTCAATCACAGCTGACAACGTGCTGGTGCAGACAGACGATACCACCACTATGTTCTATCTGAACAAGCAGGGGCGCACCAGATCCAGAATCTTGTCTCAAGAATCCCAGACAATATGGCACTGGCTCCTAGGCAGGAAATTGAAGATAGTGGCAACCCATCTTCCAGGGGTTCAGAACATGCAAGCGGATTCCCTCAGCAGAGTTCTAGAAGAGAATCATGAGTGGGTGCTCAACGAAGACATCACTCAAGACATTTTCCGTTTGTGGGGCACACCTTCTATCGACCTATTTGCCACAGAAGAAAACAGGAAATGCTGCGACTTCGCCGCCAGGTTTTACCACCCAGAATCGCTGGGGAATGCTCTGTGGTTAGACTGGTCCAACAAATTTCTGTACGCCTTTCCGCCAATTCCGCTGATCCCAGCAGTCCTAGTCAAACTCTAGATGACAAAAGCCACAATGATCCTCATTGCACCAGAGTGGCAGAGACAGTGGTGCTTCCCGGATCTCCTTCAGAGATCACCCCAGCCCCATGTCAGACTACCCTGCAGACCGGACCCTCTGACGCAGTTCGGCGGACAAATGAGGCATCCCAATCTCTCCTCATTGAATTTGGCGGCATGGCTCCTGAGCTAGTCCAGTATGGCCACCTAAACCTGCCACAGTATTGTAAGGACATTTTAAAGGAGGCGAAGAGGCCGTCTACTCGTTCAGCGTACTCCTTCAAGTGGAAAAGATTCTGCATCTGGTGTTCTTCTAAGGGGATAGATCCTACATCTTGCAAAGAAGATGTCATTCTCCCTTACTTGTTACAATTGGCACGGTCGGGCCTGCAACTTTCTTCAATAAAAGTTCATTTGGCAGCCTTAACTGCTTATAGGAAGACTCCTTCGCAAACCTCTTTCTTCAGAATTCCAGTAATAAAAGATTTTTTAGATGGGTTAAAGAAGGTCTTTCCTCCAGTTAGGCGCCCTTCACCACCATGGGAACTTAATGTGGTCCTTTCACGTCTAATGCAACACCCATTCGAACCCATACACAAGGCATCCCTCCAACACCTCACTTGGAAGATGGCCTTTCTAGTAGCGATCATTTCAACACGAAGGGTCAGCAAAATCCAGGCCCTCCGCGCACACGAGCCCTACACAATATTTCATTTTTCTAAAGTAGTCCTACGAACATACCCAAAATTTCTATCTAAGGTCATATCCGATTTCCACATTAACCAGTCGATTTCTCTACCCACGTTCTTTCCAAACCCTTCCACTCCAGCTGAGAGGGCGCTCATTCTCTAGATGTTAAGAGAGTATTGAAATTTTATCTAGATAAGACCAATCCTTTACGGAGAACTTCACAACTGTTTGTTAATTATGGTTCTGTCCGTACTGGCTTAGCCACCTCTAAGCAATCAATAGCGAGATGGATAGTATTTTATTGTGCTATCAATTAGCTAAGAAAACCTTACAGGGTAAACCTAAAGCACATTCCACCAGAGGCAAGTCGGCTACCACTGCTCTATTGCGGAATGTTCCATTAGCAGAAATTTGTAAAGCTGCGACTTGGAGATCGGTTCACACCTTTACTAAACATTATTGCCTAGACTCTGATGCTAGAGCACATGCTCAAGTAGGACAGGCATCTCTTAGAAACCTTTTTGCTTGAGAAGATATTCACTGATTACTCTATCTGCTCCTCCGCAGGTTATGGGATGGGCTTGGTATTCTATTCTACGCTTATGACTATACTTGGAAATCCCCTACGAGAGAAGATATAGTTTCTTACCTGTAACTCCAGTTCTCTCGTAGGGGTATTTCCATGATAGTCATAAGCAACCCTCCCACTTCCCCGGGGGAGCAGTTAGATGACTTTATTACGTTTATATTTATTGTCAGCCAATAACTACCTGCAAAAAGAACTGAGGTAACAGCCTCTCTCTAAGCATGATGGGATACTGGAGGGCTAGAAGTTCTTAAAGGCACAGTATCCTTTTTCTTCATTACTAATGACAGCCTATGGGCTACACTGCTCTGCACTTCTTAGGGGTTTTAGTTTTGGGGCAATAAAAGAAGTTTTTGAAAGCAATTTGTCTGAAAAATGGCTTTCATTTGTCAAGCACTTTAATGCTTTTACTTCAAGGACAATCTGAATGAAAAAGCTTGAACACTGTAGCCCTTCCTATAGGCTGCATGGGAACATTCTTAAGTGTCTTGGCAGGCCTTTCTGAAGTAAGGCGAACAGGGACACTTGAGAAGTTATATTAGAAAAAGTGCTCTGGGGTCCCAGCAGACGGGTGGGGAATTATTCTATGCTTATGACTATCCTGGAAATACCCCTATGAGAGAACTGGAGTTACAGGTAAGAAACTATACCTTTTTGGGTCTGGCAGAAGGAATAGAAGGAAATGACAGTAGGCTCTTTATGGTCAAATTCCTGAAAGGCAACTTCCCTGAATTATTTCCTCTCACCCGAAGAGTCTCGCAATGGGCTGGCTGATAAACCAAGGGCTATGCGGGTCTTCTTTGGAAATGTTCTTATTGCGCCAGGCTATTTTGGAAAAAGCACGCCCGGAACCATGATGGCTCGTCCTTTTTTTTGTCAGTCCGGACTTCTGCCACATCACGGTGGAGAGACGGTGGTGACTTAGACAGCTTATTAAACCTTTTCATGACCTAGGTGCAGATGTCTTTCTGTTGAACCCAGCCCAGTTGAAAGTTAATTTCAAGGGCAAATGTGGCACTTTGTTTCAGAGATCAAAGCCTCAGAATACATTAAAGAGTTGACTATATCTGCCGAGAGGGCCGAGTAGGGTTCCTGTGTCTTGTGGGGGTGGGTCTTATGGTTTTGATGGTGGTCGGGGCTTCCTAGATGGGGGATGACAGTGTGGTTTTAGAGGGAGATCTGGCTGGCCCCTTTAAGAGTTTCACTTGGGCACATCGGTGACAGTGTTTCACAAATGGGTATAGGCTTGTGGATGGTTTAGTGAGGTAGGATTGGAAAGTTATGGTATTTAATCAGGGCACTGAGTGAGGGGTTTGTAGCTCCTATGCCCCTCCACGGGAGCTAAGTGTTCTTTATTTTGGGTGGGGGGGGGCGGGGAATTGCGGGTGGTCATCAATTAGATCCCGGTGAGTCTGATTGCCTATATATGGTGGTGGGGGCAGGATTTGGGAAGAGAAAGGGGAAGGAGAAGGGGCGGGAGCGGGCTTCAAGGGTGCGACGGCAGTGATGGTGGGTGTGAGGATGGACGAAGGGGAGGGTGAAGTGCCAGGATGGGGTGCAGCACATTGGACACAAGAAGGACAGCTGCGTAAAATCTGCAGAATGAGTACAGTGCACTGGATTAGGCTTTTAGAAAGATGTGGTTGTTAATATGGAATGGGTAAAAGTATGTATTGCTTCAATTAATATAAGTGGGCTAAATGACAATAAAAGAGGAGGATGGTGGTACTTGAACTTAAGGCACTGCAGAAGGATATTCTGCATCTGCAAGAAACTCATGTTGAGGCATCGCTCAAGTATGTAGTTGAGACCCTGAGCTTTAAATTAGTGGGAAACACAACTAGCACAGACTAGAGCGGTGGCCATCTTGGCCCGGGGTAATGCATATTCTTTTAGACACAAGAGCGGATAACCTAGGTAGGTGGGCTATTATCGAATGACATGGTGAGGATGGATGTTTTGTTAGCCACGGTGTATGGGCTGGTGACCGAAGATACAGGTATGTTTGATTGCATTAATAACTACCTTGCACCTTGGCCAACCCCGTTAGTACTCTGTGGGGATCTCAATTTGAGCGGTCTCTGGGTGGTTGGGAAATGAGGCAAGGGCATATGTTGGCCGGAAACCAAACGTTTTATGGTCCCTCCGGCATTTGGTTGATAGCCATGGATTGATAGATGTGTGGTATAGGCTAAGGGCCCCCGAACCCGGGTTTGCTTATTTCTCCGCACAGGACAGATGCCTGGTTGGATTACATGTTGATTTCTTAAGTTGCTAACAGAGGCTCAGATAGATGCATTTCCACGTGTTATGTCCGGTCTCAACCCGGTAGTGCTACAGCTCGAAGTGGCTGGTTTACAGCTAGTTGCCCCCATTTGGACTTTCGATCATGCTCTATTATTCAATAAAGATTATCTACAACACATGAGGGGCTTGATTTTGTGGATCTTGGCAGTCAATAGGGAGAATGCCTCAATAGGGGCTGTTTGGGAGTCTTTTAAGGCCAGGGGTGTGGTGCAAAAGGTTTAGTTTTGGGCTGTGGCTGCAAATGGAAGAGAAACCGCTCCAGGCAGAGTGGTATAAGGCTTTGGCAGATGCGGAAGCTCAGCTTGCAACTGCATCCAATTCCGGGAATGATGATGATGCCCTAAGCCAGGTATAGGTGGCAAAGGCAGCAATTCTGGACACTTTGAGTAAGCTTGCCGCTGCCAAATCTTTGGTATGGAGATATCAAGCTCCCAATATAGTGAACGTGTGAGGCATCAATTAGCAGTCCGTACTAGACAAAAGGCCTCGCATGCAGAAATTCGAGAGGTACGAGATCCTAGCGGGAAGAGGGTAGTCGATGATGATAGTGTTAGAGAGGTGTTCAGATGTTTATTGGTTACTATGAGAGTTTGTATAAAGCAGAGGAGGCCGGGCGGAATTCCCTGGGGCAGATCTACTTGCCTTTTTGGATTCTATTCCTCTTGAGACTTTTTTTTGGGGGGGAGATCTGTAGGGTGGAGGGGGCGGGCTGGGGGGAGGGGGCGAATCAGCAGGGAGGAGGGGGTGAGTCGGCAAGTACTTGAAGCACCCCTTTCCTTGGAGGAGTTACAGGCTGCTGTCGGGAACCTATCTTCAGAGAAGGCTGTGGGGGCTGATAAAATTCTGCTTTAATTTTTTTAAACTTTCCTTTCTGATCTACAATCAGATTTATTGTTCACTTTCTGTCAGATACAGAAGGGGTGCACTCCAGCGGACTCCTGGGCCTCAGCCAACATCATAGTTTTTCCCAGAAAGGGCAAACCACCAGATAATCCTGGGTCTTACCATCCTATTACACTCATTAATAGTGACACAAAATTATATTCTAAAATTCTTGTCGTGTGGCAGAGCTCTGTTATTAGCAAGTTCGTGACCCCATGGCAGCACAGCTTCATCCTTGGGAGAGATACCACAGACCACACTAGTTGTGTGATAGCCTTTTTTGACTCCGTGTAAGTGCCAGGATCCTCCATGGCCTCAATCCTGCTTGACGAAGAAAAGGCCTTTGATTGGGTCACCTCGGCCTGCCTATGGTAAATCATGAGGCGGTATATTATCTGAGCAGGATATGTTAGGGCCTTGCAGTCTTTATAACAAAACCCATATGGTAGGGTACTTTTGATTGGGGGGTGCAGTCCAGTATGATACACATTCAAAAAAGGTACTGGGCAGTGGTGTCCCTGCTCCCCGCTTCTATTTGCATTGTACATTGACCTGTTTATTCAAAAACTTGCGGTGGCTCCGGGGATAGCCCATATGCAATAATACATTTGGGATACCAAGGTTCTTGCGGATGCGGTTGATGTGGCTGTGGTTACCCCAAATCCGGCAGAAGCATTTGCCCAGATATGAGTGGCGCAGGTATTTGGACAGTTTTCTGGCTATTTGCTTAATGAGAGTAAGACCTAGGTGGTATGCAATCATTTAGTTGGTTTGAGTGACGAAAGGCTAACAAATGAAGCAACCTTTCTGGGTGTTACTATTATAGCAGACCTGGATCAGTTGGTTGAAATGAATTTCGCACCAATATTGAAGCAGGCAGTGACTTCAATAGTCTGAACAATCTGCATCTTTCTATTATGGGTTGGTGTAACATAGTTAAGATGATCTTGTTGCCCAAACTACATTAATTCTTTCGGGCTATCCCTCTTGAGATTAAAAATTGTTGGCTCCAGGCCATGAATAGTGGTGAGACTGTTTATTTGGGCCTAGTCTAAGCCTAGACAGGCACTTAGGTATTTAACTCTACCTAGGGAGCGAGGAGCACGCCTTGAAAAATCTACTCAACCACTTGCTGTGGCGAGTTATAATTGATCAGGTCTATCTATTTTTAAGACTTACTTGCCCCTTCTGGTGAGTTGACAAAGAACAGGTGTTCTGTTCAGTAAGTAAGTGGAGGGGCAATAAAAGATGCCTTTAAATCTTTTTCTTGTCACATTTGCTCTGTGTTCACTGACTAAGATCAAAAGTCAGTTTATCTTACATTTAATTTCCCTTCTTACTGCAGAGTTCCAGGACTTTGTAAGGTGAACTGTGTGACCTGCTGTTAAAAGTGTAAAATATAGGGTGCTAGGCTTTACTTAACACACTACACTTAAATGACTAAGTCAACTGTACAAACATTTCAAAATATATTTCAGTAGTTGTGAAGGTCAATTTTTTGTGTTTGTGTGATGAAAGGATGAAAACAATTCAGAATACTTTACGTGTTGATGTGCAAACGATAGGTTTTCTGAAACCCAATTTTCAGATTGTCAATACACTACATAGTTTTATCTGTAAAGCTGCAAGTCACTGGAAATGTTTTTAGACATTTCTTTGAAATGTACTGCGTGTAGATGACAATAGGCTACCACGTCATGGTTTAGGAATATATTTATTTAAAGTAAGTGTTTAACCAAACTGAGAAACACTCCTGCTCCGATGGCAATGCTGTTAGTCAAATAAAAGAAAGTCATGGGGCATGTGCCCCCTATATGTGGTCTAGATTATTGTGATACACGCAGCAGATTTTAGTCTACTTAAACAAGATTTTTTTTTGTACTGCAGAAATGCTGAACTCACATATTTGAAGGTGCAATCACGTGAGAATGAAGAAAAAGGCGACTCTGTAAAATATTTTCCTAGGATCACATAATTTGAGACCCGTTTACGGGTCAAGTACATCACAATTAGGTCGAGTAGACCTGCAGGTCTGGTAACATTGTTATGAATTTTTTAGGCCTGAGGAGGCTGGCTGTTCCCGTTTTCATATTATACTACTGCGCTGCAGCACTGCAATCTATGGGGCCTCTTTTTAGGGAGTCTGGAGGGCAGCAGCATATACTACCTGTAGGGAATGTGGCTGGGGGAGTCTGTTGAGATGGTTGGAACCCAGTTACTTCAAGAAAGTCCTGTTTAAGACATTACAAGGGGCCCACAACGTTTGGGCTCAGATATGTAAGAAGCTGGGGCGCTATCATTATTATTATATACTAATAAGGAACAACCCACTATTACCACATGTTTTCAGGGAATACCCAGTGACTGACTGGGTGGCCGGTGCCATTGAGAGATTGAGGGACACTCACTTTTTTTTTCCTCTTGATGGAATTGTCTCTTTTGATACACTGCAGTAAAACTTTGGGATCCCTTTTTTTATTTTTTTTTAAAGTTCTTGCAGATAAGGGACTTGAGTCGGAAGGGGGGTGGGGGGTTGGTGGCGTTCAGAGGTGTGGAATGGTAGATTATCTGATTACAGGGGAGTCCTGCTCTATTAGTCAGTGTAGGAAGTTGGCTCTGTATGTACTATTTCAAAGTAAGAAATAGCATGCACAGAGTCCAAGGGTTCCCCTTAGAGGTAAGATAGTGGCAAAAAGAGATAATTCTAATGCTCTATTTTGTGGTAGTGTGGTCGAGCAGTAGGCTTGTCAGAGGGTAGTGTTAAGCATTTGTTGTACATACACACAGGCAATAAATGAGGAACACATACTCAAGGACAATTCCAGGCCAATAGGTTTTTGTATAGAAAAATATATTTTCTTTGTTTATTTTAAGAACTACAGGTTCAAGATTTACACACACTACTTTAAATGAAAGGTACTTCACTTAGGAACTTTGAATCAGCAAAATAGCATGTACAGTTTTCACAAAAATGGCAAGCTATTTTAAAACTAGACACAGTGCAAATTTCAACAGTTCCTGGGGGAGGTAAGTGTTTTAGTTTTGCAGGTAAGTAAACCACCTACAGGGTTCAAAGTTGGTTCCAAGGTAGCCTACCGTTGGGGGTTCAGGGCAACCCCAAAGGTACCACACCAGCAGCTCCGGGCCGGTCAGGTGTAGAGGTCAATTTGGTGCCCAAAACACATAGGCTTCAATGGAGAAGGAGGTGCCCCGGTTCCAGTCTGCCAGCAGGTAGGTACCCGCGACTTCGGAGGGCAGACCAGGGGGGTTTTGTAGGGCACCAGGGGGGGGGACACAAGTCAGCACAAAAAGTACACCCTCAGCCACACGGGGCGGCTGGGTGCAGAGTGCAAACAGGCGTCTGGTTTGCAATGGAGTTCAATGGGAGACCCAGGGGTCTCTTCAGCGAAGCAGGCAAGGGGGTGGGCGGGGGGGCGGGGCTCCTCGGGGTAGCCACCACCTGGGCCAGTGAGAGGGCCACCCGGGAGTCGCTTCTACACTGGAGGTCGGATCCTTCAGGTCCTGGGGGCTGCGGGTGCAGTGTCTTTACCAGGCGTCGGGTTCTTAGAAGCAGGCAGTCGCGGTCAGGGGGAGCCTCTGGATTCCCTCTGCAGGTGTCGCTGGGTGGTTCAGGGGGGTCAACTCTGGCTACTCACAGGGTCGCAGTCGCCGGGGAGTCCTCCCTGTAGTGTTTCTCCGCAGGTCGAGCCGGGGGCGTCGGGTGCTGAGTGGAAAGTCTCACGCTTCCAGCGGGAAACGTGCAGTCCTTTAAAAGTTGTTTCTTTGTTGCAAAGTTGTTTCTTCTTTGGAGCAGAGCCGCTGTCCTTGGGAGTTCTTGGTCCTTTTAGATGCAGGGTAGTCCTCTGAGGCGTCAGAGGTCGCTGGACCCTGGGGAGCGCGTTGCTGTGCAGGTTTTCTTGAAGTGGGGAGACAGGCCGGTAGGGCTGGGTCCAAAGCAGTTGGTGTCTCCGTCTTCTCTGCAGGGCTTTCAGATCAGCAGTCCTTCTTCGTCTTCAGGTTGCAGGAATCTTTTGCTTGGTTCTGGGGGCCCCTAAATACTCAATTTAGGGGTGTGTTTAGGTCTGGGAGGGTTAGTAGCCAATGGCTACTAGCCCTGAGGGTGGCTACACCCTCTTTGTGCCTCCTCCTTGAGGGGAGGGGGGCACATCCCTAATCCTATTGGGGGAATCCTCCATCTGCATGATGGAGGATTTCTAAAAGTCAGTCACCTCCGCTCAGGACACCTTAGGGGTTGCCCTGACTGGCCAGTGACTCCTCCTTGTTTCTCATTATCTCCTCCGGCCTTGCCGCCAAAAGTGGGGCCGTGGCCGGAGGGGGCGGGCATCTCCACTAGCTGGAATGCCCTGTGGCGCTGTAACAAAGGGGGTGAGCTTTTGAGGCTCACTGCCAGGTGTTACAGCTCCTGCAGGGGGAGGTGAGAAGCACCTCCACCCAGTACAGGCTTTGTTACTAGCCACAGAGTGACAAAGGCACTCTCTACATGTGGCAAGCAACATGTCTGGTGTGTGGCAGGCTGGCAAAACTAGTTAGCCCACACTGGAAGTCGGGTATGCTTTCAGGGGGCATCTCTAAGATGCCCTCCGGGGTGTATTTCACAATAAAATGTACACTGGCATCAGTGTGCATTTATTGTGCTGAGAAGTTTGATACCAAACTTCCCAGTTTTCAGTGTAGCCATTATGGTGCTGTGGAGTTTGTGTATGACAGACTCCCAGACCATATACTCTTATGGCTACCCTGCACTTACAATGTCTAAGGTTTTACTTAGACACTGTAGGGGCATAGTGCTCATGCACCTATGCCCTCACCTATGGTATAGTGCACCCTGCCTTAGGGCTGTAAGACCTGCTAGAGGGGTGACTTATCTATGCCATAGGCAGTGAGAGGTTGGCATGGCACCCTGAGGGGAGTGCCATGTCGACTTAGTCATTTTCTCCCCACCAGAACACACAAGCTGGCAAGCAGTGTGCCTGTGCTGAGTGAGGGGTCCCCAGGGTGGCATAAGACATGTTGCAGCCCTTCGAGACCTTCCCTGGCATCAGGGCCCTTGGTACCAGGGGTACCATTTACAAGGGACTTACCTGGATGCCAGGGTGTGCCAGTTGTGGAAACAAAGGTACAGTTTTAGGGAAAGAACACTGGTGCCGGGGCCTGGGTAGCAGGCCTCAGCACACTTTCAAATCATAACTTGGCGTCCGCAAAGGCAAAAAGTCAGGGGGTAACGATGCCAAGGAGGCATTTCCTTACACAACCCCCCCCCCCCCCCCCCACCACCACCACCACCACCACCACCACCACCACCACACCCAAACAAAAGAGGATGAGACTAACCTTTCCCAAGAGAGTCTTCATTTTCTAAGTGGAAGAACCTGGAAATGCCATCTGCATTGGCATGGGCAGTCCCAGGTCTGTGTTCCACTATAAATTCCATCCCCTGTAGGGAGATGGACCACCTCAAAAGTTTTGGATTTTCACCTTTCATTTGCATTAGCCATCTGAGAGGTCTGTGGTCAGTTTGAACTACAAAGTGAGTACCAAAGAGGTATGGTCTCAGCTTCTTCAGGGACCCAACCACAGCAAAGGCCTCCCTCTCAATGGCACTCCAGCGCTGCACCCTGGGGAGTAACCTCCTGCTAATGAAAGCAACGGGCTGGTCAAGGCCATCATCATTTGTTTGGGACAAAACTGCCCCCATCCCATGTTCAGAGGCATCAGTCTGCACAATTAACTGCTTGGAGTAATCTGGAGCTTTTAGAACTGGTGCTGTGCACATAGCTTGTTTCGGGGTGTCAAATGCCTGTTGGCATTCTACAGTCCAGTTTACCTTCTTGGGCATTTTCTTGGAGGTAAGTTCTGTGAGGGGTGTCACTATTGATCCATATCCCTTCACAAACCTCCTGTAGTACCCAGTCAAGCCAAGGAATGCCCTGACTTGAGTCTGGGTTTTTGGAGCTGCCCAGTCCAGATTAGTCTGGATCTTGGGCTGGAGTGGCTGAACTTGGCCTCCACCTACAAGGTGTCCCAAGTAAACCACAGTTCCCTGTCCTATCTGGCATTTGGATGCCTTGATAGAGAGGCCTGCTGCTTGCAGGGCCTTCAAAACCTTCTTCAGGTGGACCAGGTGATCCTGCCAGCTGGAGCTAAAGAGAGCAATATCGTCAAGATAAGCTGCAGTAAAGGACTCCAAGCCAGCAAGGACTTGATTCACCAACCTTTGGAAGGTGGCAGGGGCATTCTTTGAACCAAAGGGCATAACAGTAAACTGATAGTGCCCACCTGGTGTGGAGAAGGCTGTCTTTTCTTTTGCTCCTGGTGCCATTTTGATTTGCCAGTACCCTGCTGTCAAGTCAAAGGTACTTAAGTATCTGGCAGCACTTAGTTTGTCAATTAACTCATCTGCCCTTGGAATGGGATGGGCATCTGTCTTGGTGACAAAATTAAGTCCTCTGTAGTCCACACAAAACCTCATCTCTCTCTTTCCATCTTTGGTGTGAGGTTTGGGGACTAAGACCACTGGGCTAGCCCAGGGACTGTCAGAGTGCTCAATGACTCCCAATTCCAGCATCTTGTGGACTTCCACTTTGCTTTCCTTAACTTGGTCAGACTGTCTGAAAATTTCGTTTTTGACAGGCATGCTGTCTCCTGTGTCCACATCATGGGTACACAGGTGTGTCTGACCAGGGGTTAGGGAAAAGAGCTCAGCAAACTGTTGTAAGACCTTCCTACAGTCAGATTGCTGTTGGCCAGAGAGGGTGTCTGAATAGATCACTCTATCTACTGAGCCATCTTTAGGGTCTGTGGAGAGGAGATCAGGGAGAGGTTCACTCTCAGCTTCCTGGTCCTCATCTGTTACCATCAACAGATTCACATCTGCCCTGTCATTAAAGAGTTTGAGGCAGTTCACATGGATCACCCTTTTGGGGGTCCTGCTAGTGCCTAGGTCTACCAGGTAGGTGACCTGACTCTTCCTTTCTAGCACTGGGTAAGGGCCACTTCATCTGTCCTGAAGTGCCCTGGGAGCCACAGGCTCCAGAACCCAGACTTTCTCCCCTGGCTGAAATTCAACCATAGCAGTCTTTTGGTCATACCACATCTTCTGGAGTTGTTGGCTGGCCTCAAGGTTTTTGCTTGCCTTTTCCATGTAATCTGCCATCCTTGAACGTAGGCCTAGTACATAGTCCACTATATCTTGTTTAGGCTCATGATGAGGTCTCTCCCAGCCTTCTTTTACAAGAGCTAGTGGTCCCCTTACAGGATGCCCAAACAGAAGTTCAAAGGGGGAAAACCCTACTCCCTTCTGAGGCACCTCTCTGTAGGCGAAAAGCAGACATGGCAAGAGGACATCCCATCTCCTTTTGAGCTTTTCAGGGAGCCCAATGATCATGCCTTTCAATGTCTTGTTAAACCTTTCTACAAGACCATTGGTTTGTGGATGGTATGGTGTGGTGAATTTGTAAGTCACCCCACACTCATTCCACATATGCTTCAGGTATGCTGACAAGAAGTTGGTACCCCTGTCAGACACCACCTCCTTAGGAAATCCCACTCTGGTAAAGATACCAATGAGTGCTTTGGCTACTGCAGGGGCAGTAGTGGACCTAAGGGGAATTGCTTCAGGGTATCTAGTGGCATGATCCACTACCACTAGGATATACTGGTTCCCTGAGGCTGTGGGAGGTTCAAGTGGACCAACTATGTCCACACCCACTCTTTTAAAGGGGACCCCCACCACTGGAAGAGAAATGAGGGGTGCCTTTGGGTGCCCACCTGTCTTAACACTGGCTTGACAGGAAGACACAAAACTCCTTTACTTTCTGGGACATGTTGGGCCAATAGAAATGGTTAACTAACCTTTCCTAAGTCTTGGTTTGTCCCAAATGCCCAGCAAGTGGAATATCATGAGCTAAGGTTAGAATGAACTCCCTAAACTCCTGAGGCACTACCACTCTCCTAGTGGCACCAGGTTTGGGATCTCTTGCCTCAGCGTAGAGGAGTCCATCTTCCCAATAGACTGTGTTCCAATGGTCTTTCCTTTGGTCTCTTAAGCAGCTTGCTGCCTAAGGCCTTCAAGAGAGGGACATGTTTCTTGCCCCTTACACAACTGTTCCCTTGTGGGTCCCCCTGGGCCTAAGAGTTCAACCTGATAAGGTTCCAACTCCATGGGCTCAGTTCCCTCAGAGGGCAGAACTTCTTCCTGGGAAGAGAGGTTCTCTTTCTCTTGTTGTGTTGAAACTGGTTCCCCAGTCTTCTTTCCTTTTCTCTTGGAGGGTTGGGCCCTTTTTCCAGGCTCCAACACCACTTTTTCACCCTGTGCCTTGCACTGTGCCCTTGTCTTGACACACACCAGTTCAGGGATACCCAGCATGGCTGCATGGGTTTTGAGTTCTACCTCAGCCCATGCTGAGGACTCCAGGTCATTTCCAAGCAAACAGTCTACAGGGATATTTGAGCAGACGACCACCTGTTTCAGGTCATTGACCCCTCCCCACTCTAAAGTTACCATAGCCATGGGATGTACTTTAGTCTGATTGTCATTGTTGGTGACTGGATAAGTTTGTCCAGCCAGGTTTTAACCAGGGGAAACCAGTTTCTCTGTCACCATGGTGACACTGGCACCTGTATCCCTCGGGCCTTCTACACTAGTCCCATTAATCAAGAGTTGCTGTCTGTATTTTTGCATATTAGGGGGACAAGCAGCCAGTGTGGCTAAGTCCACCCCACCCTCAGAAACTAATGTAGCTTCAGTGTGAACCCTGATTTGCTCTGGGCACACTGTTGATCCCACCTGGAGACTGGCTATTCACGTGCTAACTGGAGTAGAAGTTGAAGTGGAACCTTTCTTGGGACAGGCCTTGTCTCCAGTTTGGTGTCCCTGCTGATTACAGCTACGACACCAGGCCTTTTTGGGATCGTTTTTACCCTTGTACCCAACATTGGATTGTGAAGAGGCTTTGGACCCTCCCTCCTGAGCAGGTTTTTGGGGCCCTGTAGAAGACTCTTTACTTTTACCCTTGGATGTCTCAACACTCTTCCCCTGGGGAGTCTTTGTGATCCCTTTCTTTTGGTCACCCCCTGTGGAAGTCTTGGTCACCCTAGTCTTGACCCAATGGCCCGCCTTCTTTCCCAATTCTTGTGGAGAAATTGGTCCTAGGTCTACCAGATGCTGATGCAGTTTATCATTGAAAGAATTACTTAACAGGTGTTCTTTCACAAATAAATTGTACAGCCCATCATAATCATTTACACCACTGCCATGAATCCAACCATCCAGTGTTTTGACTGAGAAGTCAACAAAATCAACCCAGGTCTGGCTCGGGGATTTTTGAGCCCCCCTTAACCTAATCCTGTACTCCTCAGTTGAGAATCCAAAGCCCTCAATCAGGGTAGCCTTCATAAGGTCATAGGATTCTGCATCTTTTACAGAGAGTGTGAGGAGTTTATCCCTACACTTTCCAGTGAACATTTCCCAAAGGAGAGCAACCCAGTAAGATCTGTTTACTTTTCTGGTTGCACAAGCCCTCTCAAAAGGTGTGAACCATTTGGTGATGTCATCACCATCTTCATATTTAGTTACAATCCCTTTAGGGATTTTCAACATGTCAGGAGAATCTCTGACCCTATTTATGTTGCTGCCACCTTTGATGGGACCTAAGCCCATCTCTTGTCTTTCCCTTTCTATGGCTAGGAGCTGTCTCTCCAAAGTCAATCTTTTGGCCATCCTGGCTAACAGGAGGTCATCTTCATTGAGGCTGCCCTCAATGCTTGCAGAGCTGTTGGACTCTCCTGTGAGAGAAGCAACATCTCTATCACTTGTGGAGACAGGGTTTGAGAAACCCTGGGCTCCCTATCTAGGACTTGCGGTCGGAAATCCTCCACATCACTAGCTTCCCCCTCTGTGAAGATATCAGAGGGGTTGTTTTTAGCAAACTCTGCCAAAAGCTCCTGGAGCTGTACTTTGGTAGGGTTTGAACCAGTCTTTATCTTTTTGATTTTGCAGAGAGACCTTAACTCTGACATCCTAAGGTGCAGGTAAGGGGTGATGTTGAGTTCCATCACTATCTCTTCTGCAGCAGACATTATGTTTCTAAAAGTTGGAATACTTTTTAAGAATCTAAAGCTATCTCTAGAACTTAATTCAAACTTTTACAAAACTTTTAAATTCTAAAAGAAATGCTAACAGGGACTAACACAAGGCCCTAGCAGCACTTTTAAAAATTTAGAAAAATAGCTCAAATTTCAAAAATCAGTTTCTAATGACCATGTTTGGAATTTAGTTGTGTGATCCGGTATTGGCTGAGTAGTCCAGTAAATGCAAAGTCTTGTATCCCACCGCTGCCACTAATGTAGGAAGTCTGCTCTGTATGTACTATTTCAAAGTAGGAAATAGCATGCAAAGAGTCCAAGGGTTCCACTTAGAGGTAAGATAGTGGCAAAAAGAGATAATTCTAATGCTCTATTTTGTAGTAGTGTGGTCGAGCAGTAGGCTTATCAGAGGGTAGTGTTAAGCATTTGTTGTACATACACACCGGCAATAAATGAGGAACACACACTCAGAGACAATTCCAGGCCAATAGGTTTTTGTATAGAAAAATATCTTTTCTTAGTTTATTTTAAGAACCACAGGTCCAAGATTTACACACAATACTTTAAATGAAAGGTACTTCACTTAGGTATCTTAGGAACTTTGAATCAGCAAAATAGCATGTACAGTTTTCACAAAAATGGCAATAAGCTATTTTAAAACTAGACGGTGCAAATTTCAACAGTTCCTGGGGGAGGTAAGTGTTTGTTGGTTTTGCAGGTAAGTAAAGCACCTACAGGGTTCAAAGTTGGTTCCAAGGTAGCCCACCGTTGGGGGTTCAGGGCAACCCCAAAGTTACCACACCAGCAGCTCAGGGCCGGTCAGGTGCAGAGGTCAAAGTGGTGCCCAAAACACATAGGCTTCAATGGAGAAGGGGGTGCCCCCTTTCTAGTCTGCCAGCAGGTAGGTACCCGCAACTTCGTAGGGCAGACCAGGGGGGTTTTGTAGGGGACCGGGGGGCACAAGTAGACACAGAAAGTACACCCTCAGCGGCGGGGTGGCCAGGTGCAGAGTTCAAACAGGTGTCTGGTTTGCAATGGAGTTCAATGGGAGACCCAGGGGTCTCTTCAGCGAAGCAGGCAGGCAAGGGGGGGGGGGGGGGCAGCTCCTCGGGTTAGCCACCACCTGGGCAAGGGAGAGGACCACCTGGGGGTCGCTTCTGCACTGGAGGTTGGATCCTTCAGGTCCTGGGGGCTGTGGGTGCAGTGTCTTTACCAGGCGTCGGGTCCTTAGAAGCAGGCAGTCGCGGTCAGTGGGAGCCTCTGGATTCCCTCTGCAGGCGTCGCTGGGAGGGCTCAAGGGGTCAACTCTGGCTACTCACAGGGTCACAGTCGCCGGGGAGTCCTCCCTGTAGTGTTGTTTCTCTGCATGTCGAGCCTGGGGCGTCGGGTGCAGAGTGGAAAGTCCCACGCTTCCAGCGGGAAACGTGCAGTCCTTTAAAAGTTGTTTCTTTGTTGCAAAGTTGTTTCTTCTTTGGAGTAGAGCCGCCTTCCTTTGTAGTTCTTGGTCCTTTTAGATGTAGGGTAGTCCTCTGAGGCTTCAGAGGTCGCTGGACCCTGGGGAGCGCGTCGCTGTTGCAGTTTTTCTCAAAGTGGGGGAGACAGGCCGGTAGGGCTGGGGCCAAAGCAGTTGGTGTCTCCGTCTTCTCTGCAGGGCTTTCAGGTCAGCAGTCCTTCTTCGTCTTCAGGTTGCAGGAATCTATCTTGCTTGGTTCTGGTGGCCCCTAAATACTCAATTTAGGGGTGTGTTTAGGTCTGGGAGGGTTAGTAGCCAATGGCTACTAGCCCTGAGGGTGGCTACACCCTCTTTGTGCCTCCTCCTTGAGGGGAGGGGGGCACATCCCTAATCCTATTAGGGGAATCCTATTGTTGGCTTGGAATTGTCTTTGAGTGTGTGTGTCCCTCATCTATTGCCTGTGTGTGTACAACAAATGCTTTACACTACCCTTTGATAAGCCTACTGCTCGGCCACACTACCAGAAAACAGAGCATTAGAATTCTCTCTTTTTGCCATTATCTTACCTCTAAGGGGATCCCTTGGACTCTGTGCATGCTATTTCTTACTTTGAAATAGTACATACAGAGCCAACCTCCTACAATATGATTCTATAAAAGATATCTATGCTAGAGAACCAGCTGGCATAACAGCTTTATTTTGGAGGCTTAAACAACTTCTTTCTCTCAGTCAAAAGGCATTATTTTTCTCTGGTACTAAAGGCAGTCTTTTCCAAGTTTAATAGACTTTTCCTTTGAAGCAGTCCATACACGTGCTATCACTTGTCTTGTGAAGTAGCATTTCTTATGGACATTGCTCCAATTTAGGAAATAGCTGAAGACTCACCTGTTTAATGAACATTACATCACAATGCATTAACCTTCTATTACTCCGCTGCCTCTCAAATAATTTATTAACTTTTTACTTGTCTTTGACCCTGTACGGCGCTCATCTGCCTTCTGAGGTAGGTTCACACTGTAGAAATACCGCATACAAACATGTATGCCTACCGTACCGCTGTTAAAGAGAGAAGATTGGAGCACTGCTTGCACAGTTATTACACTGCAGTCCGTAGCTCCTTCAACTCTCATTTTCTTTCAGAAGTAATTTTATAATCCTACATGAATGAAATAATTTATCTCCGTGTTTTCCCAGGATGGCATTTCTTTAGCACACCTCTTTCTTCTGGTTAGATGTTTAAAGGGCTGTTGCATACTGTGTGGACAAAAACAGACTAAACAATTACAGGGCTACCTGCACATGGGTTATTCTTCTCAAAATAATCTGGTGGGAAATCTAATTAGCATTAATTATCTTTTTTTTTTTTTTGGTCCAAGAAGGCCAGCAGCTCCTTAGTGAATGGGTACAAACCTCAGTCTACAAGATGTAACGCTGTTGTTTTTTACATGAGTAATGTTTTGTAAGAAACTTAAGGAAAGCTATAATTCAGTGTAGCCTATTTAGTTAGTTGTCTTTAGTGATATCCCAATATTTTGGTTAACTTTCCTCTGGGATTAAGACCAGATCTAGCTCCAGGATGTCCAGAGGGACTGGGGAGTATGCCAGTATTTCAGGATTGCTGCTGTGTAACAGAGTTTCTGGAGCATGTTAAAGGGGGTGGTCTAAAAAAGCTGGCTTGGCTCGAGCAGTCTTGCACCTATATTGTACACACCCTATTGAGATCCTCTGTTGTTGCTTTACAAGTTTCAAACACAATTTTGTTATTGAAGGCGATCTTACTCCCAGTCCTACTTCTCAATCAGAAGTAATGTCTTGAAATTAATAAGCAGTGCTCACTGATTTCTAATAGTGGTTGTGACATAAGGAATGGTAATTTTTCTGGCCTCCCGTTCAAAATAAAATCCATAAATGATACAGTACTGTGGTACATTGGTGCACATGGCTGCTTTTTAAGTGGCAAGATAAAAACTTCTCTCTGATAAGCCAAACATATACATGTTCATTTTTACTTTTTCCGTTCTGAAAGGGCTGTCATCAGTCTGTATTTGTCATTTTTTAAATTAAATCATGTTTACGCTCCACTTTTACTGAAGATAAAAATAGCCTCTTAAACTACTATAATTTTAAGTGACAATTTTGAGAAGAAACATTTTCTCTTTTAAATGTTTTCCCGTTCATACAACATAGAAGGCAGTATTGGATCTGTGGAAATTCTAATGAAATACTTAAGATGGTGAGCTAGGTTTGCAAAGAACACCCCTTTCCCTATAAGAAATATTTAAAGAAACAATAAATAAGTGCTTCTTCATTGCATATTTATGCTAAGTTGTATATACTTAGAACCTTCTCACAATAGAGTTTTAAATCCGCACCAAGCCTGCCTATTTGTTTGTGGTACATAATAGTTGAGACCAAGCAAATGAGTGGAGGCTAGCTATTAGCTTCCCATTTCTTGCTGTGGTTGCAGCCTTTTCTGGGCATGTTAGTTTAGGTTCTTTGTTCTTTTGCAACGTCTAGCTCAATTTCTAAGGCACCTTATTTGACATTTATTCTTGTGAACAGTGTGCACATAAACTGTAAAATTATGTTTAGCCTCAAGACAACTTCCTTTTGTGCTCTGTTTGGCACCATTCAGCTCCAGTTTTTTGAGCATTCATGTGCCCTGTAAAATCTCTCTCTCCTTTAAGCCAGTGTTCTGGTGTATACTTTACCTTATTTCCTTAGTACGCTAATGCTTCAGCTAGTCCTTCAATATTTCCCCCGTTATAACATCCACCCAAACCCTCTGTTGCGTTGCTGGGTGCTTCCTTTCTGTCTGCTTTTGCGATAATTTGAACTTTTTTAATCAATATTTTTGCTTACTTTGGTGTCCGACTTGCCCTTTGTGAGTGACAGTGTGAGGACCAAAGTCTGTGGTCTATCTGTAACCTGCATGGAGTTTGTTTGCCTTGAATGGAACAAAAAACTAGTGTGAACCTCCTATTTCCCATTTTTCTTATTTAATTTATTTATTTTACAGGAGTGTAAAAGGAGTTTTTTCCTTCTGCATTTTTTAACATGCTTTTCTGTCGTTTGGTTCCCCTATAGGTGTTCCATGAGCTCAGACGATGGGTCCAAACTCTATGATGTCTGTCCCCATGTCAGTGACTCGGTAAGCACACCACAACGGCTGCCCTCCATCTTAGCTTTTTTAATTGTTCACTCTGTATAATGTGGTTTCTATAGCCCAAACACTCTTTGATGGGTTAATGGTGAGGAGTCCATGAGTTGTACTCTTTGCACATCAAGTGGATAGGTTATGTTTGCAACCTGTATTTTGGTACCATAGTGTAGATTTTTTCACTAGTCTAACATGCCTGTTAAGGTTGCATATTGGGACACATTTTTCTTTATACATAGCAGTGCCCACCAATTTGTATTTGGTCAGTGGTGTAGGCTTTGCTAGTTATGCATTTGGGGCTGCAGGAACAGAAGTTGGGTTCATTCTACTCATACACAACACCGAATTGTAAGTATAGCTAATCATTTTTTTCTTTCCAGGGTCTCTTCTTTGATGATTCGTACGGCTTTTATCCTGGACAGGTGCTTATCGGCCCCTCTAAGGTGTTCTCTGGTGTTCAGTGGCTGTCTGGTGTGAAGCCGGTTCTAAGCACCAAGAGCAAGTTCCGAGTGGTGGTAGAAGAGGTGAGCTCAGTGACCTAATGCACAAGTAAATCAAATTTTTACTTCTTGTTCTCAGTAAAAAGGGAAGAAAGGAATTCGGACTTTCTAGCACTTGAAGTGGGAGGAGACCAGTGCTTAATTTGAGCTGGTGGTTGCCAGTGGGGGGAGGCGCCAGCACTTTATTTTTTGGGACCGGCACTTATTTTTCCGTATAAGATTCTTACAGCGTGCAAAAGAGGAAAAAACACAGACTGTAAAGACCGAAAAAGAAGGCAAAACCATTACAAACAGAAGGCAAAACCATTACAAACAAAATGCAATAATCTGCAGGAGCAAGAAAAAGGGGCAGAGTGTGTCTGGTATGGAATAGAACAAACTACCGGCCTTGTAATCCTTACACTGATGTTTAATTGCACCAGTCATTGGCTTCCGAGTAGAGCTTTGGGCACTGGTACTTTCTTTCACAAATTAAGCACTGGAGGAGACCCATAAATGTCGCTCTGATTTCACTGTTTTATGACATTCTCAGAATGGGTGTGAACCTTCTCGGCTCTTCCTTGGTTTTGTTTTCTGCAGGAGAATGTGAAGCATCTGCAGACTTCTGCAAAATGCAGTCATAAATGCATATACCACTGTAAAGGGTTATCGTTTGTTTTCTTTGGGCTCTGTCATGGGAAGTGTCTGCTTACCAAATGTGCCACCTGGGTAGACATGAGAAGAAAAGTATGAATTGGTGATAGTAGAGTTTGTAAGATGTCTACAGACCCTGATAATTTCTCATAAAGGTGTCCAAATCTTGCTTTAAATAGCAAAATGTGACCTCTGTTTTGACATTTTGTTTTATGTCAAACTTTTGCCTTGATTATTATCTCTTTTTGCCTTCTGACTGGTGCTGTTATGTTTGCCACTGCTAAATGGGCTATATTGGTAACAGACCAGTCCTAGAATACTTTTACAGACCCCCACAATCCAATTTCAAGGAAGCACCTTATTCTACCTTAGGTATAACTGTTTGACTGTTCGAAATATGCTGAAACATTTTCACACGTAATTACCCAGCCTTTGATTTTTTTTTTTTTCTTTTTTCTTTTTTTTTTTTCTGTTTTTCTGTTTCACCTTCTCAGTCACTAGATCTTTCATAGATTCACATGTTTTGAATCAGTCTCAGATACCCAATGTTCACATAACATTATAAATGTAAGTAAATGTAAGTCAAACTAGCATTCAAAATAGCCTTTCGTCCAATGTGGAATCCACAAATCCTCAAAAGATTTAGGCAATCTAAGTAGTGGCAACAACTGAAAATTTGTGTTAGTGGATATTACTGGATACGAGAACAGCTAAATTCTGTGGAAAAAAGTTGAAAGGATATATTACAGGCCTGTGAGAGCATCCATTACCTCAAAGGTGATATTGGGGAAAGGGGCTTTTCTAGCTATATTTATTTATGCAAATCTTGAGTAAAAATACTATCGGAAAGACATATATAGAGCACTAAGGAACCTGAAACTAGCTCAAGGATTGGCCATTTACCAGGATGTATGCCCAAAGCCTGCCATGTATGGTTTTTGGGCTCCCACGAGCTGGTCCACTACGCGTGCCTTGCACTACTGAAAGCCAAAAGCAACTGGCTCAGTGATTCTGGGGCAGGTCCTGTCGGCTATGCAGCTTGGCAGGGATTGTGTGCATGGATAGCTGTGTGTTGCAGCCTGATGCCATCCTACATTGTTCATGGACATTGGATAGTTTGGTGGGAGGGCCTGGCCAATGTACATGGGCAGTATCAGTAGGGCGCGTCACAAAGGTATATACTATATGAAAAAAGTAGTACTTTTTCTTTTAATTAACTTATGGGCCAAGTTTATGCTTTTTCAGTTCATAAGAGTGTTTAAAACCTCAGAATTACTGCAAATCCAGTCTAGTTTACAGTGAAGTGATGGGTACTTAAAACCAAAACACTTTGCAGATTACCAATTATGGTTAGCTGAGCAAACAAGAACTGGTACCCCTGTGTTGCAAGCCAAAGCTTGCACCCCAAATGTAGTGCTTATGGCCTTACAAAATTTATACTGTTAATTGACAGGATTGAAAAGCACATCTTCATTAAATAGCATAGATCCAAATAGAAAGTATATTGTATTCTTAGTATTGTCATGGATATTGTTAAGGTGGTATACAATGTTATAAACCTTTTTTTTTTTTTTTAGCTTAGTGCAGAGTTTTAGTATGGAAAATACATTTGGGGTGGAAACAAATTGCATGATTCTAGTAGGTAGGGCACCATGTACTTGTAGTGAGTCTAGGGTTGCCACTCCGTGGGAGTGTTGGTTTTGAGGGAGAAGGAAGAGAGCCACACATTGTGCACTTAACTCTCCTCTCCTCTCGTTCAACTAGCAGCTACTGCCTGGCTCCCTTGGTGCCTGGTGGTCACAAAACCTGTCAAACTGTTGTTCTTGTAATGAGGGTCAGTTAACACTGTGGAAAATGTTTGAACTGGCCTTGCCCTTCTCTTCTGATTCCTTGCAATCAGGGAAGGGTTGGGGGCTCAGGGCTTTGAAGAAAGTGATAGGAATCCTCTCTGGAGCACATTAGGTGGTCTGGAGAGGACAGCGGGGCAGGGTTTGGATAAACCACAGTACCCCAACACATCAATTGAACAGCTAAGGTAGGCTTCAAGTATTCTTTTCGTGAAAAGATATATGCTGTATGCATGTTCCAAAAGTGTAAATGATGGTGTGATCATTTTATTCAGTGTTCCTGTCGGATTCTGGTCTGCTTTGTATAACAAAACCCAATACTGTTACACATGAGTACAATTGTTGAATGATATTACCTATACCAAAGTTACATGCATATCTCGGTTTGTTTTTTAACCCAATGAGTGATCTTGATTTGCTTTGATCTCTTGCCGTGTCCCCCACTCTGCAGCAAAGACTGCTCCTGGTCTACATTCCAGGTAGTGTCAGCTGATCTTATTTCCTTATTGTCAAATCGTTATCCATTATTGGATTTTTCATAGATTCACATGCTTGAATTATTACAGTCGTCGAAGTGGGAGTCTGTGGTACCATGGTAAAGCAGTATGTAAAGATGTAATGGCACTAGGCCATTAGTTTAATAGCTTATCTATGTCCTTTTTAAAGAATGACCAGACTTGAACAATGATCAGTCGGATGCAGGCACCCTCTAGAACACTCCCAAGAGAGGCAGAATCCCTCAGATTTTCACTGCACATCATGTGTGAAGTGAGTCTCCTTGAGCTCTGCTCCATTTTTCTTCCAAAACTGTATTGAAAGCTTACTACAGTTACAATGTCTGACATTCACCTTTTTCATCCCTGCCAGACCTGTGGGAAGAAATGGGTACATATGGATGACCCACATAAGGATTGCCATTACTGCCTCTACCCCCAGCACAAAGCGAAAGAGTGCACGATTTGTTGCACTTTCTACTCAAAAACATTGAGAGTCAGGGAGGGGAGCCTGCTCTTGTGGCTTTAAAAAGCCAAAACTCAGAGCATCTTCTGAGGAAGACAGCGACACCCCCTCTAGGTCTTGTAAGAGAGCTAGGACCCGTGACGGAACTTCTGAGTGCATGAAAGTTCTCTCTCTCTCTCTCTCTCTCTCTCTCTCTCTCTCTCTCTCTCTCTCTCTCTCTCTCGTTCTCTCGTTCTCTCTCTCGTTCTCTCGTTCTCTCTCTCGTTCTCTCGTTCTCTCTCTCGTTCTCTCTCTCGTTCTCTCGTTCTCTCGTTCTCACTCTCGTTCTCACTCTCGTTCTCACTCTCGTTCTCACTCTCGTTCTCACTCTCGTTCTCACTCTCACTCTCACTCTCACTCTCACTCTCACTCATTGTGCCACCCATGGGAGCCCTTGCAAAATGTCTGCAGGCCTACCATTGAAGCCTACGTGAGAAAGTGCATGCACCTTTTCACTGCAGGACACTACACCAGGTCACTGTAAGTCGCCCTTATTTGTAGGTCCTCCTAGTCCAGAGAGCAGGATGCAGCTACCTGTGTGTGAGGGCACCCCAGCTTGAGGAGAGGTACCCTATGAACTCTAGCTCCTTTACACTGGACTTTGTAAGTGCAGGGAAGCCATTTTACCAGTGTACTGGACACAGGTCACCACTACCTGTGTTCAGCTACATAATGGTAACTCCGAACCTGGGCATGTTTGGTATCAAACATGTCTGAACCATACCCCAATACTGTTGCCAGTATTAGTTCTATGATTCCATGCACTCTGGGGCTCCTTAGAGAACCCCCAGCATTGCTCCTACCAGTCTTCTGAGGTTTTCCAGGCAGCCCCTGCTGTTGCCACCCCTCAGATAGGTTTCTGCCCTCCTGATGCTTGACCAGCTCAGGCAGAGGAAGACAGAACGTAGGATTTCCTGTAGGGGAGGAAGGTAACACCCTCTCCCTTTGAAATAGGTGTTACATGGCTTGGGAGGAGTAGACTCGCCAAGCCAGCAGTATGCTTTGAAGGGCCCATTTGGTGCCCTCCTTGCATAAACCGGTATGCACCAGTCCAAGGACCCCCGGTCCCTGCTCTGGCGCAAAACTGGACAAAGGAAAAGGGAGTGACCACTCCCCTGTCCATCACCACCCCATGGGTGGTTCCCAGAGCTCCTCCAGGTGGCTTCTAGTCCTTGGACTGCCATCTTGAACCCAAGGTGGGCAGAGGCACCTGGGAGCATCCTAGTGGCTAGGTGAGGTAGGTGACATCACAGCCCCGTCCTGATAGTTGGTCACCCTGCTAGGTGACCAATCCCCTTCCTTAGCCATTTAGGGTCTCCCTCTTGAATGGGTCCTCAGATTCGACGTGTAAGATTCCAACAGGATGCCTCTGCATTGTTGACTTAATCTTCTGGCCACTGGGACTGCAACTGGACCCTCCAGGAACCAAAAATCTGCAAGTTCAGCGATGACTCGGCTCTGCAACATTGCTTCCCTGGCTCCTTCTGGCAACTGCAACATTTCTCCGGCTGTGCCTCCTCTGAGGGCGGCGAGTCTTCAGCCCGCACAAGAAGTAAGAAGGAATCTCCCTTGGAGTGAAAAAGTTACTCCCCTGCATCTGCAGGCACCAACTGCAACTACGAATGGCTTCGTGAATCTGCTCTCTTCCAGAACTGAGTGAAACCTGCATCGCAGGTGGTGGCCTGGAGCGGTTCCCTTGGTCCTCTCTACCAGGTTTCCAGCTTGGGAGAAGGTAAGCCCTTGCCTCCCCTTGCAGGACAGTACCCCTGTGCACCGTGACTCATGCAGCTACTAAGGCTTGTTTGTTCCTCCTCCAAGGGATCTTCAGGCTCTGGATAGCCACGGCCTCCAGCACCTTTTCCTGCAATGCACAGTTGCTCCAGTGATGTGGGACAATCCTCCAAGTGTGCTGAGTGGGCCTCACCGCGACTCCTGTGCCTGCTGCCAGTGGGTTGCCAGTGGGGGCTGCCTCATCTTCTGACTCTCCCAGCTGCTGAGGGTCACCTGGAAATTCGGCTCCTGTGCTGCACTGCTGACCACCTTCGTCCACCATCGACCTGGTCCTGCATCCACAGAAGGGTGGGTAATTGCTCCTGCCCCAACTGGACAATCCATCTCGAACTGGAATTTGGCGCCTTCCTTTGCAGGTCCTCTTCTCTCAGGATCCACCTTTTGAGGTCTTCCAGTTCTTGTCTGGATCTTGCACAATTCTTTTCCAAAGTCCTCCTGTTTGTTTTTGGGAAAACCAGGTACTTACCTCTGCTCTCCTGGTTGCTGGGGGTCACTATGGTACTCACCTCTTGGGGTTCCTAGTTCCTCCAGCTCCCTTCTACTGATTCCACTTCCTTGGGTGGGGGATTGCCCTTCACATTCCACTTTTTTTTTAGCATATGGTTTGGCCCTCACTATTCGCATTTTTTTTTGCCAATGCCTATTGCTTTCTATTCGATTTGCTGATTCCTAATGTGTATATAATAGTGTGTTTACAGACCTCCAGTTGCGGTATTGCCTATACAGTATTTTAAGGTTTGTTACTATAATAAAGCACCTTTATTTTTGTAACACTGACTATAGTGGTATTGTATAAGCTTTGCATGTCTACGAGATAGGTCTTGGGTGCTTATCCACAGCTACCTCTAGAGAGCCCTGGCTTCCTAGACACTGCCTACACTTCACTAATAAGGGATACCTGGACCTGGTATAAGGTGAAAACGCCATAGGTGCTCACTACACTCCAGGCCTACTTTCTACACTGAGGAGAGAAGGAAATCCCTAAAGACTTTACAACGGGCTAAGGATTCTATGAAAAAGGAGAAGCAAGAACAGTTCTCCTTAGATACCATTTTGCCTGCTCCATCTACGCCTTTCAACAAGGATAGAGATCACTATCATGCCTCCTTCCCAGACCAGTCAATGACGAGGCGTAAGTCCTCTATCAAGGACCCGTCAACAGCAGTGACAGCCTCCATTGACACTCCCAACTTGCCCACAAAGATTGCAGAGTAAACTAAATCCCGTCGACGATGACTCCCACCAAAGCTACCACCGACGTTTTGGTCGATGGCGGTCCTGTCAACTACGTCCACTATGATTTTGTCTATGAGGGGTACAAAATTACCAAGGTTATCAAGACAGGATACTTACTTTGCTCAGACGACAACATTGTTGATGCCTTCGTCAATGAGGATCAAAAATACAACAATCACAAGACCTCATTGTAGGAAGTTGGCTCTGTATGTACTATTTCAAAGTAAGAAATAGCATGCACAGAGTCCAAGGGTTCCCCTTAGAGGTAAGATAGTGGCAAAAAGAGATAATTCTAATGCTCTATTTTGTGGTAGTGTGGTCGAGCAGTAGGCTTATCAGAGGGTTGTGTTAAGCACTTGTACACACAGGCAATAAATGAGGAACACACACTCTGACAATTCCAGGCCAATAGGTTTTTGTATAGAAAGATATCTTTTCTTAGTTTATTTTAAGAACCACAGGTTCAAGATACAAACAATACTTTAAATGAAAGGTACTTCACTTAGGAACTTTAGGAACTTTGAATTAGCAAAATAGCATATACAGTTTTCACACAAATGGCATATAGCTATTTTAAAACTAGACAGTGCAATTTTCAACAGTTCCTGGGGGAGGTAAGTATTGGTTAGTTTTGCAGGTAAGTAAACCACCTATGGGGTTCAAAGTTGGGTCCAAGGTAGCCCACCGTTGGGGGTTCAGGGCAACCCCAAAGTTACCACACCAGCGGCTCCGGGCCGGTCAGGTGCAGAGGTCAAAGTGGTGCCCAAAACGCATAGGCTTCAATGGAGAAGTGGGTGCCCCGGTTCCAGTCTGCCAGCAGGTAAGTACCCGCGTCTTCGGAGGGCTGACCAGGGGGGTTTGTAGGGCACTGGGAGGGGGACACAAGTCAGCACAAAAAGTACACCCTCAGCGGCACGGGGGCGGCCGGGTGCAGTGTGCAAAAAGGCGTCGGGTTCGCAATGTAATCCAATGGGAGACCAAGGGGTCTCTTCAGCGATGCAGGCAAGGGGGGGGCTCCTCAGGGTAGCCACCACCTGGGCAAGGGAGAGGGCCACCTGGGGGTCGCTCCTGCACTGGAGATCGGATCCTTCAGGTCCTGGGGGCTGCGGGTGCAGTGTCTTTACCAGGTGTTGGGTCTTTGAAGCAGGCAGTCGCAGTCAGGGGGAGCCTTGGGATTCCCTCTGCAGGCGTCGCTGTGGGGGCTCAGTGGGGGTCAACTCTGGCTACTCACGGTCTCGTAGTTGCCGGGGAGTCCTCCCTGTGGTGTTTGTTCTCCACAAGTCGAGCCGGGGGCGTCGGGTGCAGAGTGCAAAGTCTCACGCTTCCGGCGGGAAACGTGTGTGGTTTCAAAGGTGCTTCTTTGTTGTAAAGTTGCAGTCTTTGTGGAACAGAGCCGCTGTCCTCGGGTGTTCTTGGTCCTTCTAGATGCAGGGTAGTCCTCTGAGGCTTCAGAGGTCGCTGGACCCTGTGGAACGCGTCGCTGGAGCAGTGTCTTTAGAAGTGGGGAGACAGGCCGGTAGAGCTGTGGCCAAAGCAGTTGGTGTCTCCGTCTTCTCTGCAGGTTTTTCAGCTCAGCAGTCCTTCTTCGTCTTAGGTTGAAGGAATCTAATTTCCTAGGTTCTGGGGAGCCCCTAAATACTGAATTTAGGGGTGTGTTTAGGTCTGGGAGGGCAGTAGCTAATGGCTACTGTCCTTGAGGGTGGCTACACCCTCTTTGTGCCTCCTCCCTGAGTGGAGGGGGGGGCACATCCCTATTCCTTTTGGGGGAGTCCTCCAAAACCAAGATGAAGGATTTCTAAAGGCAGGGGTCACCTCAGCTCAGGGCACCTTAGGGGCTGTCCTGAGTGGTGGGTGACTCCTCCTTGTTTTTCTCATTATCTCCTCTGGACTTACCGCCAAAAGTGGGGGCTGTGTCCAGGGGGCGGGCATCTCCACTAACTGGAGTGCCCTGGGGCATTGTAACACGAAGCCTTAGCCTTTGAGGCTCACTGCTAGGTGTTACAGTTCCTGCAAGGGGGAGGTGTGAAGCACCTCCACCCAGAGCAGGCTTTTGTTTCTGTCCTCAGAGAGCACAAAGGCCCTCACCACATGGGGTCAAAAACTTGTCTTTCAGCAGCAGGCTGGCACAGACCAGTCAGTCCTGCACTGAACAATTGGGTAAAATACAGGGGGCATCTCTAAGATGCCCTCGGTGTGCATTTTGTAATAAATCCAACACTGGCATCAGTGTGGGTTTATTATTCTGAGAAGTTTGATACCAAACTTCGTAGTATTCAGTGTAGCCATTATAGAGCTGTGGAGTTCGTTTTTGACAAACTCCCAGACCATATACTTAATATGGCCACACTGTGCTTACAATGTCTAAGAATAGACTTAGACACTGTAGGGGCATATTGCTCATGCAGCTATGCCCTCACCAGTGATATAGTGCCCCCTGCCTTAGAGCTGTAAGGCCTGCTAGAGGGGTGACTTACCTATGCCATAGGCAGTGTGAGGTTGGCATGGCACCCTGAGGGGAGTGCCATGTCGACTTATTCATTTTCTTCCCACCAGCACACACAAGCTGGCAAGCACTGTATCTGTGCTGAGTGAGGGGTCCCCAGGGTCTTAGAGACCTTCCATGGCATCAGGGCCCTTGGTACCAGGGGTACCAGTTACAAGGGACTTACCTGGGTGCCAGGGTTGTGCCAATTGTGGAGATAATGGTGCATTTTAGGTGAAAGAACACTGGTGCTGGGGCCTGGTTAGCAGGGTCCCAGCACACTTCAGTCAAGTCAGCATCAGTATCAGGCAAAAAGTGGGGGGTAACTGCAACAGGGAGCCATTTCTTTACAATCATGTCCTGAGGTTCCTTCGTCCAGCAGAATTTCTCCTTGTATTCCAAGCCACTTGTAGGACACTGAAGACTGACGACAGCCCTTTCAGACCAGGGTGCAGCCCCTCCGAGCGTCACGTTAAATGCCAGGATGAAGATGATGACTATTATGAGGAAGATCAGGGCTATTTTCCTTCTCAAAGGCATTCTGAGCAGTTCAGATACTGCCCTAATCATCCACCTAAACAGGATTACCTCCTAATGCCTAGGTACTTGATCCAGGATCTTCAAGCTATGCTTTCTGACTATAAGAAACTTTTTCCACAGCCTCCTGAAGAACAACTAGTGACACCGCCACAATCTGTATTTCTGACTACTTCAACAACCATCCCTCTGCCCACCACTCACCGAATAACGCTAGCTTCCCATATAGCAGCGCCACTGAGGGACAATCCATTGTCATCTGATAATGACAGAGGAGGGCGAGATTTCCGAGCCTCAGACTCCTCTTGATGACTGGGACGACTGTCATACCCTCTCCTCCCCCACCTCCTCAACAACCTGTCGATTCCCCTCCATAGAACATCGGAGATTTTATAACTTAATTGAAAGAGCGGCAACCAGTTTCCACCCCCTTATATTGGTTAAGCAGTGCTTCTGTTATGATTTTCAAAGAGCAAACAAAGTCAGTCTGGGCTATACCTATCGACTACATCTGGGAAGAGGGTATCAAAATAATGAAGAACCCTGCCACAATGATGGCTGTCTTGCCTGATATTGGCAGGGCCCCAGAGGATTCCCCTTCATGCCTGACAAGGCACACCAAACCCGATTGTCATTTCTCAAGTAGCTGAACGTTGACCTAAAAACCCATCCATTCCAATTTCTGTGCCACCGGGCAGACTCGCCCAGTTTAGACAATATCGGCAGAAGGTTTTCTTCCATGTCTGTCATCACTGTTCGGGTGGCCAACATCTTGGCTGTCCTGGGCCACTATGACCTGCAGATGTGGTCAGATAACTGTTCCATCATTGACCTCATCCCTAGGGCCAAGTATTAGACCTGGTGCCAGTCTTTCTACACTTGCACACGTGGCTCCTGAGTTCTGTTAGTTTCAGGACTTAAATATCACTCAAGAATGCAGAGATATATCCAGAGCAAGAGCGGAGGGTGCAGACAAAATTTATAGACTAAAATGGAAAATATTCTGTTCATAGTGTCAGCAAAATGGCGTGCACCCATTTGAAGCCTCTCCCGAAAAGATTTTGCCTTCTCTCCTTTTTGCTGGCCAAGCCAGGCCTTGTCCGTGCATCAGTCAAAGTTCACCTTGCTGCAATTTTAAGGTGCAGAGGCTTTACACAGATAAGATCTCCTTGCTCAACAAGACTCATTAAGCTCATTAATTCATGAAAGGGCTGTTCAGAGCTTTCCCACCAGTGCAAGCTCCTCCCCCGGAATGGTATCTCAACGTGGTCCTCTCGCAATTAATGAATCCTCCTTTCAACCCTATTCAGAAGGCTGACCTAAAGTTTCTTACGTGGAAAGTTGCTCTAGTTCTCGCTTTCACATCTACGCGAGGGTTTAGTGAGCTACAGTCCTTTACTACCTAAGAGCCTTTTCTATGTTTCAAGGACAAGTTTGTACTTATCAGAACAAACCCAAAATTCATTGCAAAGGTCCCTTCTCAATGAACTTATCATACTTTGAACATTTTTGCCCAGTACAGTCACACCATCTGAAAGTGCTTTCCATACTTAGGGCATAAAACAGTGTCTCAAGTTTTACCTCCACCGTACTAAACGTTGGTTAAACAGATTTGCTACTAGCCTCTTATGGACAAGGGCCTAAGGGGACTGCAGCGATAAGAGCACCAATAGCACGATGGATATCAGCAACAATTCGATTTTGCCATTCCAGAGGGGACAAACCCCGAACTAGAAAAGCTAGAGCACATTTTACAAGAGCAGTATCTACTTCAGCTGCTCTGCTTGCAGGCATTCCGCTGGAGAAGATCTAATATGATGTGACGTGTAAGCCCACCCATTGGCTCAAGCAGCTCTTCTTCCTACAGTCAACAAAGCAACGCAGCTGTGGGACAGGCCATGTTATGCCATGTAGTTCAATAAGGTGAGCATCTGTCTATGGAGGTGTTCATTAATATTAAATTCAAATGCTTTTCAGACTGCTGTATATTCCTGCCTGATTGTCCTATTACCTTTATCTAAAGGTTTTAGATATGAATACTTATGATTTCAATGTATATTTCAATTCAATGGCATGTGTAGCTGCAGATACACATGCTGTGCACTGTTCCTGCCATCTAGTGTTGGGCTCCGAGTGTTACAAGTTGTTTTTCTTCTAAGAAGTCTTTTCGAGTCACGGGACCGAGTGACTCCTCCCTTTCGGCTCCATTGCGCATGGGCGTCGACTCCATCTTAGATTGTTTTCTTTCCGCCATTGGGTTCGGACGTGTTCCTCTTCGCTCCGTAATTTGAATGGGGAAAACTTAGAAAGTCATCGAAATCCGTCTGTATTGTTTGCGTTCGGGACCGGTTTAGTACCAACACATCGGCACCAACAACGAGACCGCTTCGGGGGCCATTCGGGGCTTCCGCACTTAACCAAGGCCTGGTCGGCCCGACCACACCCATCGCGAAGACTCATGGATCGGACCCCCTTCCGTTTCTGTCCGACGTGTCACGCCAAGTATCCTTATACAGACCAGCATCGGATCTGTAACCTGTGTTTATCGCCCGAACACAGAGAGGATACTTGTGAGTCCTGCAAAGCTCGATGCGCAAGACGTTTACAGATGGCGTCGAAGCTGACACAACACCTCGACGTCGAGGAAGAAGAAACGAGAATATCCATTGAGGGTTTGGACTCGGATGACTCCGACAGGGATCGGCCATCGACGGCGGCGCAAAAAGTGAGTACACCTGCCCCGTCCCACACCCAGGGTCAGCTAAAAAAAAAAAAAAAAGGCCTCGGGGACGCCACTGCCGGAAGGCCATGGCTTGACCCACAGAAAAGGCAGTGACCAAATAACATCTGCACCGAAAAAGGCCAAAATATTGTCAAAGACTTCCGAGTCGGGTCGAGAAACATGCACCGAAAAGAGTCGACATCGAGTGGTCGAGCAAACCTCGAAAAAACCTCTCGGAACCAAGACCAACAGTTTCCATCAGGGTTTCGGTACCGAAAAGAAATGGCTTTGGAGCTGAAAAAGACTTCCTACACGGAAGAACAGGGGCTCTCAACAGCTAAAGGAAAGGCACAGATTCGAGCAGGAACTGAATTTGGAAGAGCTTGACTAAACGCAACCAAGGCTACAAATTCAAAAAGACACAGGGAAAGTACAAACCATCCCTCCTCTCAAGTTCAAAAGAAAACTGGCTTTTCATGAGACTGAAATGCAACCAAAAGCCAAGGTGGTTAGAGAAAAGTCACCACCCCCACATTTCTCACCACAAACGTCCCCACTTCAGTCACCGCAACTGTCACCAGTGGGTACACCAATGGCAGTCACCCACACGTACTGGAATGACGCAGGACGATGCGGACCCCTGGGATCTATACGACCCACCAGTTTCGGACAACAGTCTGGAGTGTTATCCTACAAAACCTTCACCTCCAGAGGATAGCACGTAAAACACGCAGGTACTGGCCAGAGCAGCAACATTTCACAATGCATTCAGAACCAGTGGAGGATGACTTTCTATGTAACACTCTGGCATCCACGCATGCTTCATCCCAAAGCCTGCCAATGATACCGGGCATGCTTAAACATGCACAACAGGTTTTCCAAGAACCAGTAAAAGGGAGAGCCATCACGCCCAGGGTCGAGAGAAAAAATATAAAGCGCCCCCGTCAGACCCTGTGTTTATTACACAACAGCTCCCTCCGGACTCAGTTGTTTTGGGGGCTGCAAGAAAGCGGGCAAATTCAGTCATCAGGGGATGCGCCACCTCCTGATAAGGAAAGCCGTATGTTCGATGTGGCAGGGAAAAGAGTGGCATCGCAAGCGGCTAATCAGTGGCGTATTGCTAACACTCGAGCCCTCCTTGCCCGCTACGACAGAGCACATTAGGAGGCGATGCAGGATATTATCCAACATCTACCAAAAGAGCATCAAAAACGTGCCCAGCAAGTGGTGGAGGAGGGACAGGCCATCTCAAACAACCAAATCCACTCTGCACTGGACTCTGCTGATACATCGGCACGGACTGTCAATACAGCATTCACTATTAGAAGGCATGCATGGCTGGGAAGTTCTGGTTTTAAACCAAAGATACAGCAGGTGGTATTGAATATGCCGTTCAATCAACTCCAGCTATTCGGGCCGGAGGTGGACACTGCAATAGAAAAAATGAAAAAGAACACGAACACGTCCAAAGCCATGGGCGCGCTCTACTCCTCTCAATGCAGGGGAACATTTAGGAAACCACAGTTCAGGGGAGGGTTTAGACATCAACCCTCAAAACCATCCACCGCCCAAACAAAACCCACTTACCAATCTCAGTACCAGAGAGGGGGTTTTGTGGTTCCTACAGAGGACCGTTCCCAAGAGGATGAGGGAAATTTCAGCCTGCCAAGCAAACCCCTAGTAGCAAGCAGTGACTTCAATGTCACACTTCCCCAACACACATCACCAGTGGAGGGGAGATTAACAAAATACCACAACAATTGGGCACACATTACCACGGACACATGGGTGCTATCAATTATCCAACATGGTTACTGCATAGAGTTCACAAAATTCCCTCCAGATGTTCCCCCAAGAACGCACAAGATGTCAATACTACACTTAGACCTATTACAAATAGAGGTCCAAGCACTACTAGCAAAACAAGCCATAGAACTGGTACCTTATCAGAAAGGAGCAGGGGTTTACTACTTATATTTCCTTATTCCAAAGAGACAAAACGTTAAGGCCTATTCTAGATCTCAGAACGTTAAATCTCTTCATCAAATCAGATCATTTCCACATGGTAACACTACAGGACGTAGTTCCCTTACTAAAACAAGTGGAATACATGGCAACACTGGATCTAAAAGATGCGTATTTTCACATACCCATTCATCCATCTCACAGGAAATACCTCAGGTTTGTAGTACAAGGCAAACACTACCAATTCAAAGTATTGCCCTTCGGAATAACAACAGCACCCAGGGTATTTACAAAATGCCTAGCTGTAGTGGCAGCTCATATAAGGAGACATCACATGCACGTATTCCCGTAGATAGACGATTGGCTAATAAAAGCCAACACTCAACGATGTCAAATTCATACCCAATATGTAATAGATACTCTACACAAACTAGGGTTTTCTATAAATTACCAAAAATCTCATTTACAACCATCCCAAATACAGCAATACTTGGGAGCAACACTCAACACACAAAAAACAATTGCCACTCCAAGTCCACAAAGAGTTCAATCGGTTCAAAATATAAGATCAAGCATGCAGCCAAACCAACAATACACGGTCAGGTTTGTAATGAAATTACTAGGCATGATGTCCTCATGCATAGCTATTGTCCCAAACGCAAGACTGCACATGCAGCCCTTACACCAGTGCCTAGCAAGATAATGGACGCAGGCACAGGGTCAACTCCAAGATCTAGTGTTGATAGACCGCCAAACACACTCTTCGCTTCAATGGTGGAACCCTTTACATTTAAACAAAGGGTGGCCCTTTCAAGACCCAGTGCCTCACGCCATTATCACAACTGACGCCTCCATGATTGGGTGGGGAGCACACCTCCACAATCACGGCATACAAGTACAGTGGGACAGTCACAGAAACAACTTCACATAAATCCCTTAGAACTGCTAGCAGTCTTTCTAGCACTAAAAGCCTTTCAGCCCCTTCTAGTCCACAAACACATTCTTGTCAAAACAGACAATATGTCAACAATGTATTATCTAAACAAACAGGGGGGGCACTCTCGTCACAACTGTGTCTCCTAGCACACAAAATTTGGCATTGGGCCATTCACAACATTCGCCTGATAGCACAATATATACCAGGCATTCACAGTCAGTTAGCTGACAATCTCAGTCGATCACCAGCAAACTCACGAGTGGGAAATACATCCCCAGATTCTACAAGATTACTTCTACCGCTGGGGGACACCAAACATAGATCTGTTTGCAACATGACAAAATGCCAAAACTTAGCATCCAGGTACCCACACCCTCACTCCAAGGGCAATGCTCTATTTATCAGCTGGTCGGGGGATATTTGCTTACACCCGCCCCCCCCCTTCTCCCGCTCATTACTTTCCTGGTCAACAAACTGAGTCCAAACAAACTCAAACTAATACTCATAGCACCAATGTGGGCTCGCCAACTGTGGTACACTACACTGGTAGTTTGATGTGCGGTACTACCGAGAAGTCCAACAAACAGACCAGATCTGTTAACACAACACAAACAACGGATCAGACACCCCAATCCAGCATTGCTCAACCTAGCAATCTGGCTCCTGAAGTCTTAGAATTTGGATATCTAAACCTTTCAAATGAGTGTATGGAGGTCATTAAACAAGCAAGGAAACCGACAACAAGGCATTGTTAGGCTAATAAATGGAAAAGATTTGTTTTCTACTGCCAGGCAAATCAAATCACGCCGCTAGAAGCCTCCATACAAAACATTCTAAGTTATTTACTGCACTTACAAAAAGCAAACCTCTTCCATAAAAATCCATCTCACTGCACTATCTGCTTATCTGCAGATTAAACATACAAAGACGCTTTTTAGAATCCCAGTTATTAAAGCCTTTATGGAAGGACTAAAAAGAATCATACCTCCAAGAAGACCACCAGTACCTTCGTGGAATCTTAATATTGTACTTACACGACTCATGGGCCCACCATTTGAACCCATACATTCTTGTCAAATCCAATTCTTGACTTGGAAAGTAGCGTTTCTAATAGCCATCACTTCACTACGAAGAGTTCGCAAAATACAGGCATTTACTATCCAAGAACCCTTTATACAAATACACAAACATAAAGTGGTTCTCAGTACAAATCCACAATTTTTACCAAAAGTCATATCACTGTTTCATCTAAACCAAACAGTTGAACTCCCAGTCTTCTTTCCACAACCAGACTCAGTAGCAGAAAGGGCACTGCATACATCAGACATAAAAAGAACACTAATGTATTACATAGACAGAAAAAAAGCATTTCGTAAAACTAAACAATTGTTCGTAGCTTTCCAAAAACCCATGCCGGTAACCCCATATCCAAACAGTGTGTGTGTGTGTGTGTGTGTGTGTGTGGGTGTGTGATGGTGTGTGTGTGTGGGTGTGTGATGGTGTGTGTGTGTTGGTGTGTGTGTGTTGGTGTGTGATGGTGTGTGTGTGATGGTGTGTGTGTGTTGGTGTGTGTGTGTGTGTGATGTGTGTGTGTGTGATGGTGTGTGTGTGTGTGATGGTGTGTGTGTGTGTGTGTGTGATGGTGTGTGATGGTGTGTGATGGTGTGTGTGTGTGATGGTGTGTGTGTGTGTGTGTGCATCCATGACTAATTCTTGTTGGGTTCCGGAGTAGCGGGCTACTTGCCGAGAAGCGCTTCAACGCCTCGTCAGAGGAGGTAAGCGCTATATCAATAAAATTACTATCCTGTAAGGATCCTTCAGTTACCTACAATACTGCTTGCTGTTCTGATTCAAGCATGTGAATCTATGAAAAATTCAATACTGAATAAGAAAATACGTTATTTACTTGTTATCCATTATTGGTATCGTTCATAGATTCACATGCAACACACCCTCCACCCCTGAGAGGCTCACCTTATGACTAGGAATGTTATTCCCAGTTGTACTGTGGGATTCTGCTTCTCTTGGGAGTGTTCTGGAGGGTGCCTGCACTTTATTGGTCATTGTTCAAGTTAGGTCCTTTTTTCTTTTTTTTTTTTTTTTTAAAGGACATAGACCATAGGTTATTAAATTAATGGCCTAGTTCCATTATAGCCTATGATAGTTTTACATACTGCGTTACCATGGTACCCCAGGACTCCCACTTAGACGGAGAATGATTCAAGCTTGTGAAATTATGAAAGATATTAATACTGGATAACTGCAGTTACAAGTAAGTAACTTATTCTCTTAAGTGACGCTACGTGACAAGTGGGGAAAAAAGGGACAGAGCATCCCATTTGATATGAAAAGCTTAATCCTGGGTGCTCTGAAAATGTGGCATGCATGCACCAAGGTAGCACGTTTCGTCCCCCTCTGTTCTGTCTTATACATATTTTCACGTTATAGTTAGGCTCACATTTTAAACGTACAAAACCATAGAAATTCACCTGTGATAGTTATTTCAGGTAACTATAACTCGTTCTCTACTTCGCGCCCGGTCAAGAATTTTATTGTAAATATTCCATTGATACAGAGGTGTGGAATTCTTATAGCCCGATCCCTAGGACATATTGTTTGGGGTCAAGGGCAACAAGTTTTCATCTTTGTGTTCCTGGGACAAATCGGCCCAACCCCCTGCAGCACAAACGCTTTGCCTGCCAGTTTAAAATACCACATCAGGGAAGAGCATTATTTTCAGTTAATGTACCATTTGTTTCCATATGTTAATGCTGTTCGAATTTGTATTTATGATTCATTAATGCAAAGTCTTTACTATCAGGGTGAGCACCCTAAAAAAAACAGTTGTAAGCTCGGCAGCACTGCTGATAGTAGTCCAGTATAAAAATGTGAACACGCATTTGCAAAGTTAAACAGTATGAGGCAACGTATAATGCTCCCAGAATGCTCTTTGGTTTGGTGTATATATTTGCATAAGTTTGAAAGAAAGCTTGGTGATTCTTTGCTTTCAGAATAAAATGTTCACAAACAAATGCAAGTCGCGGGGGAGGGGGGACGGGACATTTTGCTGAAGTACTGTGAAATTTAGGAACAATTTCTTTGTAGCATCATTTAATAAAATGCGTTGATGCATTCTAGTATTAAAATAAATAAATTATAATGAAAATATCCGTGTAACCAGTTCCAACAAGATTATGTGAAACATGAAGATAAGCTAGCATTGGCAAAGCCAATGGCTCCTACATTTATGGTCAGCATTGTGGTTTTGTCAATGCATTTCTTGTTTTGACAAGTTTTTATATAAAACTTTCATGTTGTGGGAGCTGCTGGACCCTCCGCCTCATAACAAAAATGGGCAAAAAGCAAAAAAAATGTTGGTCTCAAAAAGCATACTTTTCGACTATAGTTCAGGACACCGAACAAAACTACTTTATAGCCAATATGCTCCTTGTGAAAGAGTAGAATGCTGTCACTCACAGTGAAGCCAACCGATAAAATTTTAATCAAACAAAAGCTCTTAGATAATCCATTAGGGGCCCACTTTAAAGAAAACGCAAAAATGCACACATAGTATATGTCCTTGCATTAGGGCAGATTTACGGCCTTCATGAATTCACAATAATTTGCAGAAGTATGCCAGGAAATTGTACACCAAGAAAATATTTGTGAACTTTTTTTTAGCACGGGCAAATATGCATGTGTAGATTTGCTCGTGCAAAAATCTGTTGAGGGTTTACAGGTTCACTTTCCCTCCAACCACTTTTTCCCAACCCTGGAGGAAGTTTTACTTCTGCCCTTGTCAGGATTACATTTTCAATCTTTCTCCAGATGGGATAATATTAGAGAAGAGCTGGTGAAAACTCCTAAAATAGGCAAGATAATATGTTTGCACAGACTCAAAAGGGCATTTAACCCCTAGAACTGTTGCTTCCCCAGATCGCCAGCCTCACAATGTAAATCTGCTGACTGGTGCCAAAATAAGGAAATTGCTGCTATTCAAGCCCTACTATTGTATGAGCCCGGTCATAATCAGCGTGTCTATTATCAAAGCATGCTGTCATAATTTGTCACCGCACTACATGGCACCAGAGGAACAAGCAGATTTGATTTTTTTTTCTTTTTTTTTTTTTTTTTAATCAGGACAGTTAAATTTATGCAGCAATCTGTCCCATGGACAAGAACATATTGGATAAAATTCCACATCAATGATGTTATCAAAGATATCATGTATACTGTAATGTGTGGGGTAATTATTGCTGTCATAGAGAGGGAGCTGCACGTTTAGTTAGTTTCCTCTTGTTTCCTTGCCTGCAGTTTTTAACATTTTTTAATTGCAAGGCTCTGGGGAGGGGGAAGAGGGAGGTATAAGCCCTCTGCACATACTTACAGAAATGGCCCGGGAAGGTGGTGTGGTGGTCCCCGGGGCTGGGGGAGGGGGGGTATCCTCTCCCCTACCCTCACCCTTCATTTAATAACATTTTAGCCCTGGGGAGGTGGCTAAATAACAATGGCCCTGGGACTTTGCTCATCCGGAGTTGCCAAACTTAACAAGCGGGGGAGCCTGCACTTGCTTGTTTTGTTTTTTTTTTGCTGCAAATTTGTGACTTTCGAGAATTAGCAGCAACACTTTCTTTTCTAAGAAAAAGGCTTTTTTGCACTGGCGGCATCCCTCTGTGTTTTTTTGGGTTTTTTTTATATCTTTTTTTTAAGGGACTCTTCTGAAGCTGCCAGCACTTCCTGGTTGAATCAAGCCAATCAGAGCTGTGCATTTCCCTGCACAAGCTCTTCATTATTTGCGAAGGCTTTGCAGCCAGAGATATGCAAATTTGGATTTCCTTAAATTTCTCAAAAAATACTGAACGGATGTACACCAAATAAGCAAAAGCTTAATGTGTACTGAAAACTTGCTTTCTGCCATATATGGTGTAATTCCGTTCAGTGGTTTGTGCTGTAGCATTGTTCGATTTCCTCCCCCACCCCCCCCCCCCCCACTTGTAGGAAGCTGGCATGGTGTCACCTTATATCAGGTCTAGGTATCCCCTATTAGTGAGGTGTAGTCAGTGTCTAGAAAGTCAGGCTCTCTAGAGGTAGCTGTGAATGAGCAGCTACAGCTTATCTAGGAGACATGCAAAGCGTATGCAATACCACTGTAGTCACACAGCACTCACACACATGAAAGAACCACAGTGTTACAAAAACAAAGGTACTTTTATTTTAGTGACACAAGTACTAAAATACTATATAGGCAAACTGGAGGTAAGTAAAACACATTCTTATATGTACAGTAGCAGTCAGGAATTGGCATAGAAAGCAATAGAAAACAGTGAAAGCAATAGACAATACTGAAGGCCTGGGGGGACCAAACCATATACTGAGAAAGTGGAATGTAAAAGTCTAGCCCCCATCGAAGGGAGTGGAATTGGTAGAGGGGAGCTGGAGGAACTAGGAAACCCACAAGGTAAGTACCAGAGTGCCCCCCGGTGATCAGGAGAAAAGAGGTAACTAGTTTTCCCCAAACACACCAGAAGGACTTCAGAGAACAATATTGCAAGACCCAGAAAAGACTGCAAGAAACCAAAGGTGGATTCTGGAAGAGGAAGACCTGGACAAGAAGGGGACCAAGTCAGGAGCCACTACCCACCCGTCTGTGGATGCAGGACCTGGTCGACGGTGAGAAGAAGACGGTCAGCATAGCAGCCCTGGAGCAGCTGAGGAGTTCCTGAGTGATGTTGTCGACATCACGGGCTGGGTGAATAATTGCCAAGGCTTGTTGGTGTTTTTTCCACACCTCAGAGCGACTGCAAAGGAAAATGTCGCAAACGAAGAAAAATGAAGCTGCCAGGGACCAGCAAGGTCCAGGGGGACTCAACCCACGGAAGGGAATCCTGAATGACCCTCAGCGACCAGGAGAGTCAAAAGAAGAGGAGGCAGCCCCCACAGATGACCCATAGGTAGCAAGCACAGGAGTTGCAGCGAGGCCAACACAGCACACCTGGAAGGGAGTCTCCCGTCGCAGGAGAAGCACGCAGAGGGCTGTGCGTCGCAGGGGAGAGTGCTGGGGGCTACACAGAGCCTGAAGGTCCCTTGGAGGAGATTCCAACAAGCCCTGGTAGTTGCAGGAGACGTGGTGCACAGGGTACTGTCCTGCATGGAGAGGCAAGGACTTAGGGCCTGATTCCAACTTTGGAGGACGGTGTTAAACCGTCCCAAAAGTGGCGGATATACCACCTACCGTATTACGAGTTCCATAGGATATAATGGACTCGTAATACGGTAGGTGGTATATCCGCCACTTTTGGGACGGTTTAACACCGTCCTCCAAAGTTGGAATCAGGCCCTTAGTCTCCAAAGTTGGATAGCTGGCAGAGAGGACCGAGGGGACCACTCCAGACCACCACCCAGGATCCACGCAGCTCAGGAAGAGCGGAGGTTCACGTAGGTCGTTATTGCAGTTGGTGCCTGCAGATGCAGGGGAGTGACTCCTTCACTCCAAGGGAAATTCCTTCTTGCTTCTTGGTGCAGACTGAAGACTTGCCGCCCTCAGAGGTTGCACAGCCGGTGAAATGTTGCAGTTGCTGGAAGGAGCCGGAGAAACAATGTCGCAGAGCTTTAGCTGCAGATTGTAGGTTCTTGTGGAGTCCAGTTCCGGTTCCAGTGGCCAGAAGTTGAACTAAATGTTGCAGAGGAGGCCTGCTGGAGTCTTGCACATCAAATCTGCAGACTCCTCTCCCCCCCCCCCCCTTAAGAGAGAGAGAGACCCTAAATAGCCCTGGAAGTGGGATTGGTCACCTAGGAAGATGACCACCTATCAGGAGGGGACTGTGGCGTCACCTGCATGACCTGGCCACTCAGATGCTCTCAGAGGCTTCTGCTCACCTTGGATTCATGATGACTAAATCAAGTGGCCACCTGGAGGAGTTCTGGGCACCACCCCTGGGGTGGTGATGGACAGGGGAGTGGTTACTCCTCTTTCCATTTTCCAGTTTTCAGGGACGTGAGGTCTCTGAACTGGTGCATACTGTTTTATGCAAGGAGGGCACCAAATGTGCCCTTCAAAACATACCAGCGGTTTGGAAAGGCTACCCATCCCACGCCATGTAATGCCTATTTGCAAAAGGAGAAGGTGTTACCCTCATCTCCCGAAGAAAATCCTTTGTTTTGCCTTACTGGGCTTGAGCTGGTCAAGCAGCAGGAGGGCAGAAACCTGTCTGAAGGATGGCAGCAGCATGGGCTGCCCAGAAAACTCCAGAAAGCTGGTAGGTGCAATTCTGTGGGTCCTCTAATGGGCCCCTAGAGTACATGGAATCATACTTCCAATACTGGGAACAGTATTGAGATACGATTCCAACATGTTTGATACCAACCATGCCCAGGTTCGGAGTTACTATTATGTAGCTGGACATAGGTAGTGACCTATGTCCTGTACATGTGTAAAATGGCATCCTCGCACTCGCGAAGTCCAGGAAAATGGAGCTGGAGTTCCTGGGGCACCTCTGCTCATGTGGGCTGCCCTGCACCCTGCCTCTGGGCTAGGAGGGCCTACCATAGAGGTCCCTTCTAGTGACCTGGTGCAGTGACCTGAAGTGAAAGGGTGCATGTACCTTTTCACGCAGGCTGCGGTGGCGATATTGGGGAAAGATTCTCCACTATGGCAGCCACGACTGTCTAAGTGGCTAATTCTCTGGCAATTATTATCAGATACGATTGCCTGATGTGGTCGGACATTGCCACATACCTGGATTATTTTGCCAGAGGACAAAAAAGATTTTGCAGAAGGGTGAGAGGTCTGTATCCAAAACTGCAATGAATATTGCCTTAATTGGCTTCAGGCAGTTGGCAGGATCAGACTGCAGGGCTAGATCAAAGCTACAGCATTCCTCCCAGAGGTTCAGTCAAAGATCTTGGACATGCCCTATGATGGAGAGACTTTATTTGGGAAGCATACCTATGATGCACTCCTCGCTGTGTAGTCAGACACCGAAACTGCTAGTTGCTGAAGAACTCTCCAGAACCAGAAGGCACCCTTTCGTGGATCTTGTGGATATGGGACATATTCTTTTTGCGGAGGGTACCAGCAGAATCGACCATATTAATTGTTCCAAGAGCCCTTTTGCCCTGGCTTTCAACAGAAACGGACCTATCTAGCACTACCATTGGCTGCTTATTTCATACAGCCTAAAAGAAAGCAAACCGCCTCGGCAATGGAAAACAGCTGGAAGCAATGACAACCTTGTAATGCTGGTTACAACCTCTACAAAACATCAAGTGGGAGCCAGAATTTGAAGTAACAAACCCTAATGTGAAAAGTTTACATCAGACAAATGGGTCCTGGATCTCATTACACACGGACAAGCTCTGGAGTTTATCAAAATTCTACCCCATATTCCACCAACACAATCCATGCCTTCCCACATTCATCTTCTTCTTAAAGAAGCGTTGGCTATGTTAGCGAAGGGTGCCATAGAAAAGGGCTCGCCTTCACAAAGAGGGAAGGGTTTCTGTTCTCATTTTTTCCTGATCCTTGAGAAATCAGGAGAATGACATCTTATTCTGACTCTCAAGAACTCAACAAGTACCTGAAAAAGCAGTCTTGTCGTATGACAGCACTCCAGGAAATTCTTAACCACGGAAATTTCATAACCAGTCTTGATCTCCAGGATGCCTATTTTCGCATTCCCATCCACCCGTAGCATCAAACTTCTCAGGTTCATAGAAGCCGGCAATCATTACCAATTCAAGGTGCTCCCCTTTGGTCTCAGGTCTTCACCCAGAATATTCACAAAATGTCTAGCTCTGGTATCAGGTTATTTGTGTAAAAAATGCCTGTACGTTTTTCCATATTTAGACGACTGGTTGGTAAAGGGGCCGTCCTATCACTAAGCGTTCATGGCTACAGCAACTTGCCTTCAGACGTTTTAAACTTTGGGTTTCAATGTAAACTAACAGAAATCTCTTATATCTTCCCTCAACAAGGATCACTTTTCTAGGGGCAACCTTAGGCACACAGCAAGGCAAAGCATACTTTTCCACAGACAGACAAAAGATGTATAGTATAGTATAAGTGTGTGTGGCTATATATATATATATATATATATATGTGTGTGTGTATATGTGTGTGTGTGTGTGTATGTATGTATATATATATATATATATATATATATATATAGCCATACACACTTATACTATACTATACATCTTTTGTCTGTCTGTGGAAAAGTATGCTTTGTCTTGCTGTGTGCCTTTATGTGTTCGATGGCATGTGTAGCTGCAGATACACATGCTGTGTATATGTCTGCCATCTAGTGTTGGGCTTGGAGTGTTACAAGTTGTTTTTCTTCACGGGAAGTGTTTTTGAGTCACGGGATCGAGTGACTCCTCCTCTTCGGCTCCATTGCGCATGGGCATCGACTCCCTGTTAGATTGTTTTCTTTCCGCCATCGGCTTCGGGCGGGTTTCCTTTCGCTCCGATAGTTCAAGTCGTAAAAGTTTCAAAACTCCCTATTTCTGGTTGGTATTGTTTTGATCGCGTTCCATCTTCTATCGACACTTTGGTACCGTTGGATCAAACTTCTTTACTCGCCCTTTGGGTGCCCGTGCCCAACTCGGGCCTAGTTGGCCCGCCGCGTGGAAGCCTCATGGACCGGATTCCATTCCGCTTTTGTCCTCAGTGCCACGCTAAATTCCCTTACACGGACCAACATCTCGTCTGTAATTTCTGCCTTTCCCCCAGACCAACTGGAAGAAACTTGCGAGGCCTGCAGATCCTTCTGATCTAAGAAAACGCTCTGAGACAGAAGAGCACGACGACTCAAGATGGCATCTCGACGTCGAAGAGGAGATCATGCAGACTGCTGTCTCCGTTTGAGGATCTGACTCCGAACAGGAGTCTGAGGAGGACAGACCGGTCATGGCAGGACAGCACGTGCAAACGCCTGCCCCTGTCCCAGCCAAGCCCAAACATAAGTTCTGGAGACGCTACTGCTAGAAGACCATGGCTCGACCTGAAAAAAGACCTTCGGTGTCCAACCCACTACTTCGGCACCGAAAAAGGCCACTCCTCCCAAGCCATCAGACTCGAGCCAAAGCTCTGTCTCCGAGCCCAGCAAACATCACTCTTTCGAGTCTAAATCTTAAATCCTCAACCCGACTTTTTTGATGCCGAAAAAAACAGCTTTGGAGCCGAAAAAGCCTATTTACACATAGGAGCATGGACTTTCACAGGCACTTAAAGAAAGCCATAAAGCTACTGAGGAAAACTCACAAATGGAGGCAATGGATGGAAGGCAAGCCAGGATTCACATCCATAAAGAGACTGGCAGAATTTTAACAGCACCTCCTCCGAAACCAGAGAGGAAATTAGCCTCTCAAGAGGAATTGGACACTGCACAGCGTCCAGCTAAAGTGCCACGAACAAAGGAGAAACCTCCACCTCCTCAGTTTTCTCCTCCTCAGTCTCCTCCACATTTACATATCTTTCCCCCTACTAGTCCTACACCTATGCAGTCACCAGCACACATTTGATTCGCAGCAGAACAGTGTGGCTCCATGGGATCTTTATGATCCAGACCTCATTCCAGACAATAGCCCAGCTTGCTATCCCTCTAAGCCTTCACCACCAGAGGATAGTACAGGCTACACTCAAGTCATAGTTAGGGCGGCATTGTATCACAATGTTGCCATGCATACTGAGCCATTAGAGGATGATTTCCTTTTTAATACTCTCCTCTATACATGCAACTTATCAGTCGCTTCCTATGCTCCCCGGCATTTTAAAACATGCTGACCAGATATTCAAGGAGCCAGTAAAAGCAAGGATAATTACTCCTAGGGTGGAGAAAAAATATAAGCCACCTCCTTCTGATCCTGTCTTTATCACCCAACAGTTACCTCCAGACTGCGTAGTCGTAGGCGCAGCCAGAAAAAGAGCAAGTTTGCAGTCATCTGGTGATGCACCCCCACCAGACAAAGCGAGTAGAAACTTTGATGCTGCGGTGAAAAGGGTGGCATCTCAGGCAGCCAACACAGTGGAGGATAGCCAACTCTCAGGCATTGTTAGCTAGATACGACCGTGCCCACTGGGATGAGATGAAAGATATAATTCAACATCTCCCCAACAAACAGCAAAAAAGGGCACACCAAATAGTAGAGGAAGGGCAAGCCATCACCAATAATCAGATCGTCAGCCCTAGACTCTGCAGATACAGCAGCCAGAACCATCAACACTGCTGTAACCATAAGAAGACACGCATGGCTTAGGTCTTCAGGATTCAAGCCTGAAATACATCAGGCAGTCCTCAATATGTTGTTCAACCAAAAACAATTTTTCTGCCCAAAGGTGGACACGGCAGTTGTAAAAAATGAAAAAAGATTTGGGCACCGCAAAGGCCATGGGTGCTCTGTATACCACGCAATACAGGGGATCCTTTCGTAAGCCCCAATATAGAGGAGGATATAAAGCCCAAACTGCAGAGGCATCCACCTCACAACCAAAGTCGGCCTACCAACCTCAATATCAACGAGGTGGTTTCAAAGGTACTCAAGCAATTAAAGCTGTGCCACAAAATCAAATAGGGACAGGAGTTTACTCACTGCATTTCCTCATTCCCAAAAAAGACGGGACCTTAAGGCCAATTAGATCTCAGAACCCTCAATCTTTACATCCTGTCAGAACACTTTCACATGGTAACACTACAGGATGTTATCCCACTACTTCAACAACACGATTTCATGGCAAGATTAGACCTCAAGGATGCGTATTTTCACATACCCATCCACCACACAGAAAATATCTCAGATTTGTCATTCAAAGAAAGCATTATCAGTTCAAAGTGTTACCCTTCAGAATAACAACAGCTCCCAGGGTATTCACAAAATGCCTGGCGGTAGTCACTGTATAAGAAGACAACACATTCATGTCTTTCCACACCTGGACAATTGGCTAATAAAATCAAACAGTCATACACAGTGTCAAAACCATGTGCATTATGTAATACAAACCCTGCACATCCTAGGGTTCTCCATAAACTACCAAAAGTCACAACTACAACCTGCGCAAATTCATCAGTATTTAGGGGCGACACTAAATACTCTAGGCGCTAGCAAGCCCGAATCCGCAAAGAATACAAGCATTTCACAGTATATTAGCACAAATACAGACAGGCCAACAGTACACTGTCAAATTCGTCAAAGTATTAGGCATGATGGCATCCTGTATTGCAATTGTTCCACATGCAAGTCTAAACACGCAGCCCTTTCAACAGTGCCTTGCACAGCAGTGGTCACAGGCACACGGTCAACTTCAAGATCTAGTGCTGATAGACCGCCAAACATACATGTCCCTTCAGTGATGGAATTCCACAAACCTAAACAAAGGGCGGCCATTTCAAGACCCCGTGCCTCAGACCATACTTACCACAGATGCATCAATGATTGGCTGGGGAGCTCACCTCAACAATCACAACATTGAAGGACAATTGGAGACCAAACACAGTTACACATAAATCACTTAGTTGTTAGCTGTATTCCTAGCACTCAAGGCTTTTCAGCCTCTTCTCACTCACAACAATATCCTTATCAAAACAGACAACATGACAACCATGTATTACCTAAACACATTCATCCCAACTCTCCCTCCTAGCCCAAAAAATTTGGAAATGTGCAATCCACAACAAGATTCACCTGGTAGCACAATACATTCCAGGGATACACAACCAATTGGCAGATGTTCTCAGCAGAAATGAACAAACACACGAGTGGGAGATTCACCCTCATACTTCAACTATACTTTCACCATTGGGGAACACCAAACATAGATCTGTTTGCCACCAGCGAAAACGCATCTAGATACCCACATCCCCTATCCAAGGTCAATGCTCTATGGATCAATTGGTCAGGGATATTTGCTTACGCTTTCCCCCTCTCCCACTCATTCCATTTCTAGTCGTCAAACTGCGTCAAAACACGCTCAAACTGATACTCATAGCGCCAACGTGGACATGTTAACCGTGGTAAACAACATTATTAGACCTGTCAGTAGTACCACATACCAAACTCCCAAACAGACCAGATCTATTGACACAAAATGAAGGGCAGATCAGGCATCCAAATCCCAACACTCAATCTAGCGATTTGGCTCCTGAGGTCATAGAATTTGGGTATCTACAACTACCAACTGAATGTATGGAAGTAATTAAGCAAGCAAGAAAACCCAATACCAGTCACTGCTACGCCAACAAATGGAAAAGATTTGTGTATTACTGTCAATCTAAACAAATTACCCCTCTTTAAGCGTCAATACAAGATATTGTATGCTATTTGCTTCATTTGCAACAATCTAATTTAGCTTTTTCTTCCGTAAAAATACATTGCACTGCAATTTCCGCATATTTGCAAAATATACAGCACTGCTCTTTATTTAGAGTTCCTGTTATCAAAGCCTTCATGGAAGGGTTAAAACTCATCATCCCACCTAGAACGCCTCCAGTGCCTTCGTGGAATCTAAACATAGTGCTCATGCAACCTATGGGCTGGACCCACCATTTGAACCTATGCACTCATGTCAAATACAATTCTTAACATGGAAAGTAGCTTTCCTAGTCGCAATTACTTAATTGCGAAGAGTTAGTGAAATTCAAGCTTTCACAATTCAACAACCGTTCACATAAGCATAAAGTCGTACTAAGAACTAACCCTAAATTTCTTCCAAAAGTAATATCACCTTTTCATATCAAACAAACAGTGGAACTACCAGTCTTCTTCCCACAGCCAGATTCTGTGGCAGAGAGAGCCCTGCATACATGAGATATTAACAGAGCCCTAATGCATTACATAGATAGAACAAAATCATTCAGAAAAACTAAACAGTTATTTGTGGACTTCAAGAAACCTCACACTGGCAACCCCATTTCAAAACAAGGTTTAGCAAGATGGATAGTAAAATGCATCCAAACATGTTACCTTAAAGCTAAAAGACAACTTTTAGTTGTACCTAAAGTACGTTCCACATGGAAAAAAGGGGCTACAATGGCCTTCTTAGGAAATATACCAATGGCTGAAATATGTAAAGCAGCTACTTGGTCAACACCACATACATTTACTAAACATTATTGTGTAGATGTGTTAGCAACACAGCAAGCCACAGTAGGAGCTGTACTAAGAACATTATTTCAAACAACTTTAACTCCTACAGGCTAACCACTGCTTTTATGGGTGGAACAACTGCTTTTTAGTCTATGCAGAGCATGTGTATCTGCAGCTACACATGCCATCAAACGGAAAATGTCACTTACCCAGTGTACATCTGTTTGTGGCATGTTCCGCTGCAGATTCCCCTGCACCCTCCCACCTCCCCGGAAGCCTGTATCCGTTTAAGTTAAACAGACACTTGTACGTGTGTGTGTGTGTGTGTATGTATGTATGTGTGTGTGTATATATATATATATATATATATATATATATATATAATTATATTCATTCCATTTGCATGGACATTTTTTTTTTTTGTTGTTTTTTATTTATTTATTTATTATACACTATCACTCCTACCTTACCCTCTGCGGGAAAACAATCTAACATGGAGTTAATGCCCATGCGCAGTGGAGCCGAAGAGGAGGAGTCACTCGATCCCGTGACTCAAACACTTTTTGAAGAAAAACAACTTGTAACACTCCGAGCCCAACACTAGATGGCAGACGTATGCACAGCATGTGAATCTGCAGCGGAACATGCCACGAACAGATGTACACTGGGTAAGTGACCTTTTCCATATATATGTACATATGTATATGTGGGTGTCTGAGTGTGTGTATATATATTTGTGTGTGTGTAGTTAGATACATAGTTGTTAATTGAGCAGTTCTTTTCATCTTGCACTGCAACGTGTAGAAAATGAGATCCAATTTTTGCCATACTTTTTTAATGCAGATATTGGAAAATAGAGTGTCAGAGAATGCTTCTACTTGTCAGTATTTGTAATTCCTTGAGACATTTTTGGAGAGGTTTGGATAAATGAACCTGAAGGAGATGAGCTTTTCAAAGTCTTATGTCATGGGAAGGATCCATCAATTCGCAGCTGTTGTCCAAGGAGGGTTTTAACCAAGTCAGAGCTCCACGAAATGGAAAGGAGGACCAGAACTCGGATAGGAGCCGAGCGATAGGTAGAGTATGTGTTGTATATATCCAAATATTGTAGATATTGACAGCATCCTTAGTTTAGGGTTGCCTAGGGATCCGTAGTGAGCATTTCAGGAGCGTGTGTATGTGAAGAAACCTAAGATAGAAACGGACACTGGAGAAAGTCCTGGTATAGCAGCATGTTAGCTTGTTAGTCTGTGTGTGAAGAGGCTTCGGTGCCCACTCTGTTATAAACTGAAGTACCTGATAGAGACTTCTAGTTGCAGGTTCCTTACCTTTATAATTTCCTTTAGGCGTCAGACTGGATCCAGAGATTTTTCTTCGAGCAATACCCTTGCGCGTCGGTAGGTGGTGCCAGTAGACTCCGCGGGCATCGTTGGCATCATACTCACCGTGACGACTTCGGGAGTAGTATATATGCGCCGCCTTCATGCGGTGATGTCAGTTCTTTTCTTGCCACACCACTTGCTGATCTGGAGAAGAGCTACCCTGGTCTCTCTTTGACCGACTTCGACTGTTTTGTCAAGTTTTTGTGAGAAATTTGGTGCATCGAGGAAGTCCCCGGGTTTGTCTGTGGTATCTCGAGCACGACCACGACCTGAAGTCGTACTCTGAGTGAGAGGCCATGCACCCGAAGGCTTTGAGGTCCCTAAAGCTCATGGCTGCCCCGCACTTAACTCCGCGTAGGTTCCGGTCTTGAGACCGGTCGCGGAGCCATCACCACTCGTCTTCTTCCAAATCCTCTGGTCAAGTTGATTGTTGACGCTCCTGACGTCGGTAGTGCCCACTATTGACGTTGACACGATTCTTATCCCCAACGACTCCACCTTTGCCGTCGATGGGGCCTATCCGCCCCAGGTCGGATTCGGACCCTTTTTCTTATGGGTACGAATATGGGGATGGATTGGAGGAGTCCCTGGACCCTTATGAATACCAGGATGACCCATCTTTTGAGAGGGCTCATTAATTGGGTGCCACCAGTGGTCTGGATACTTCTCCTGACTTTGGCATGCTGTCTCCTCCTACCGTGGCTGCGGCGGAGGGAGCGACTTATGGTATGGTGGTCAGTACGGCAGCAGAGATCCTTGGTCTTGAGCTTCCCACTGTTGAGGTCAGGTCTAATCTCCTGACAGAGGTGCTTCAGCCTGGGGCTTCTACTTCAGAACCCCTTTTGGCATTTATTGAAGCCCTCACCGATGTCCTTTTGGGTACCTGGTCCAAACGCAACACCGGTGCTCCTGTGAATAGGACTCTCACACACCGCCATCGGGCTGCTTCAAATGACCCTAAATTCCTGTCCCAACACCCCACGCCTGAGTCTGGTTAGTCAGGCTTCCTCTTCTTCAGGCACATTCCCTTCTGCACCCCCGGACAGGGAATCTGAAAGACTGGAACAGTTTGGCAAGAAGTTATTTTCTTCCTCCTGTCTGGTGCTGCGGTCTGTGAACACTGCTTGCCTTTTGGGCCGCTATTCCCATTCTTTGTGGGATATGGTTGCGCAAGTCCTACTGCAGATACCGGAGGAGGCCCATGCTATCGTCTCCCAAGCTGTGAACGATGGGAGAGATGCGGCAAAGTTAACAATCTGTTGTGGGCTGGACACAACCGAATCTCTGGGTAGATCGGTTGCTATGACGGTGGCCTTACGACGCCACGCCTGGCTGCGTACTTCTGTTTTTTCTGGGGATGTACAACAGTCACTCATGGACATGCCCTTTGATGGCTCAAATCTCTTCGGAGACAAAGCGGACTCTGCCTTGGAGTGATTCAAGGATTCCCGGGCTACGGCTCGGTCCCTTGGTCTTTCCTCTGTCCCTCGCCCCCCCCCCACAGTCTGATTTTTGCTCCTTTCGTGGCCACGGAAGGGGCTCCCCGTCGTGTCCTCCACCCGGCCACTGTGCCACCCTCTGCGTGGCCGGGGACGCGGAACCCCACGTGGCCGTCAGACAGGGAACCAGAGGTCTGGCCAGTCCACCTCTGCCCCCGCTGTAGCCTCCAAACCCTCCTAGTCCGTCCCCTCACTCCCATCCAGTTGGTGGCAGGATTCGCCATCACCTGCCCCACTGGTGATACATCACCACAGGTAGGTGGGTTTTGCAGATAGTTCGAAAGAGCTATTCCCTCCCTTTCGAGTCTGCTCCACCAACCATGCCGCCATCCTTCAGTCACCTTCCAAAGGATCATTTGGCGCTTCTCTGCCAGGAAGTCATAGCTCTCTTGGCCAAGGGAACTATAGAAAATGTCCCTGTGTCCGTAGTAGGTCGTGGTTGTTATCCCCGCTACTTTCTGATACCAAAGAAGGACAAGGGCTTACGTCTTCTCCTAGACCTTCGGGACCTAAACTACTTCCTCAAGAAGGAGAAATTCAAAATGCTCACCCTGGCTCAGGTTCTGTCTGCCTTGGACCCAGGAGACTAGATGGTAGCGTGGACTTGCAGGATGCTTATTGCCACATCCCCAACCTACTGGCCCACAGATGTTACCTACGATTCGTGGTAGGTCATGAGCACTTTCAGTTTACTATGCTCCCCTTTGGCATTTACGAGCGGCCCTCGGGTGTTCACGAAAGTGATGATGGTGGTTGCAGCTCATCTGTGCAGGTTAGGGGTTTCAGGCTTCCCCTCTTATAGGTGGACTTGCCCCAAAAAGTCATCTTCCACCTTCAGACTATGGCGAACCTCCTGCACACGCTGGGTTTCACTATAAACGTGCCGAAGTCACACCTGACTCCCTCTCAGACGCACCCTTTCATCTGAGCTGTTCTGGACACAGTGCAGTTTCGGGCTTATCCTCCTGAAAGGCGAGTCCAAGACATTCAGGCTATGATTCCGATCTTTCTGCCTTGGTCTTGGGTTTCGGTGAGACTGACTCTGAGGCTGCTTGTTTTCATGGCCTCCTGCATCCTGTTAATAACACATGCCAGGTGGCATATGCAGGCTCTGCAGTGGGACCTGAAGTTCCAGGGGGCGCAGCATCAGGAGAATCTCTTCGACATGGTCCAGATCTTGGAGGGGACTGCGAAAGACCTGCAGTGGTGGCTTTTGAATCCGCATTGGGTCCACAGCAGTTCCCTCTCCCTTTCCCAACCAGATCTCTCTGTAGTGACAGATGCGTCATTTCTGTGTTGGGGTGGCCACATGGGAGAAGTGGAGATCAGAGGGATCTGGTCTCTGGCGGAGTCTGGGCTCCATATCAATCTTCTGGAGCTCCGGGCGATCAGGCTTGCGTTGAAAGCATTCCTTCCCTCTCTCAAAGGGAAAGTGGTGCAGGTGCTCATGGACAATACTACCGCCACGTGGTACTGCAACAAACAGGGCGGAGTAGTGTCCTGGACCCTTTTGTTAGGAGGCAGTACGCCTCTGGACCTGGCTGGAACATCAGGGCATTACCCTGATGGTTCAACATCTGGTGGGTTCCCTCAACACCAGAGCGGACGAACTGAGCCGTTGATGCACAGCCGATCATGAATGGCGTCTTCATCCGGAGGTGGTGCAAGGTCTCTTTCAGCAGTGGGGAGAGCCTTAGTTAGATCTGTTCGACTCTGCAGAGAACGTGCAATGTCTGCTGTTTTGCACGTTGGAGTTTCCAAGGCAGCACTCGCTCAGAGACGCTTTTCGTCTTGTGTGGCACTCCGGCCTCATTTATGCCTATACCTCTTCTGCCCAGAGTTCTCAAGAAGATCAGGAACAACTGGGCCCAAGGCATCTTGGTGGCTCTGAACTGGGCACAGAGAGTATGGTATTCAGAGCTATTGAGCATGTCCATTGATGCTCCACTCACTGCCTCTTCGGGCGGATCTTCAGTCACTGCAACAGGGGACGGTTCTTCACCCGAACCTGTCCAACCTCTGCCTTCATGGGTGGAGATTGATCCGCGACAGTTGAAGACTTTTGATCTTCCACCCGAAGTCTGCGATTTTATCTTGGCAGCCAGGCGTCCCTCAACCAAAACTGTATATGCCTGTCGTAGGAATAAATTTGTGGCATGGTGTACCAACAAATCTGTTGATCCCCTTTCTGCCCCTCTATCCGAGGTCCTTCTGTTAATTCTTTCTTTGGCTCGGCAGGGCTCTGCTTTGGGCACCCTTAAAGGGTATTTATTTGCCATTTTGGCCTTCCTTAGGTTACCTGATCAGCTCTCACTTTCTAAATCGCCTATTGTGAGTAGATTCCTAAAAGGCCTCACCTATTTATTTCCTCCGACTCCATTTGTCATGCCTCAGTGTGAGCTCAATCTTGTCCTTACTTATTCAATGTGTTCTCCCTTTGAGCCAATGCATAATTGTCCCTTGCGGCTCCTTACCTTCAAAACTGTCTTTCTTGTTGCTATCACATCTGCTCACAGGGTGAGTGAGCTTCAGGCCCTTTCCTCAAAACCTCCATTCTTGTCTGTGCACCCTGACAAAGTAGTGTTGCACACTAAGGCTTCCTTCCTAAGGTGGTTACACCTTTTCATGCAGGCCAGTCCATCACTCTCACTCTCACTCTGCCTACTTTCTTTGCACCCCACATCCTTCCCATGAGGAGGAGAGACTCCACCATCTGGACCCAAAAAGAGCGCTGGCATTCTACCTCAATCGTACTTAAGATTTCCAGGTGTACGATCAACTCTTTGTTGGGTATGTGGGTGGGAAAAAAGGGAAGGCGATGCAAAAGCGTACCATCTCTCGATGGGTGCTTCTTTGCATCAAAATGTGCTACGCTTTGACCAAGAAGCTAACTCATGTGGGCTTACGTGCTCATTCCACCAGAGCCACTGCTGCTTCCACTGTGTTATCACGCGGAGTTCCTGTCTTGGATATCTGCCAGGCAGCTACGTGGGCGTCCGTGCACACGTTTGCTAAACACTACTGCTTGAACAGTCCGGTCCTTCGGGACGGCTGCTTTGGTCGTTCGGTCCTGCAGGACTTCCTAGTATGATCTTGGTTTGCAGCCCACCACCGAGGATGGCATTGCTTGGATATCTATTGTAAGGTAAGGAATCTGCAACGAGTAGTCTCTATCAGATGTACGAGTTACTTACCTTCGGTAACAAAATATCTGGTAGAGACATATTCCAGTTGCAGATTCCATACCGTCAACCCATCCTCCCCGCTTGTGAACTGATTTCTAGGGACAAGTATTCCCCTTTCATGTCCTTAGCTCTGGCACACCAATCTCCGTGTTCTTAGCGGCTCTGTGCTTTGGCGTGGAAAGTCATTAAAAGAAACTGACGTCAGTGTGTGAAGGTGGCGTCTATATACTACTCCTGACGTCATCACGGCGACAACAATGCCCACGGAGTCGATCGACTCCACCGACCGACCCGCAAGGGTATTGCTTGAAGAAAAATCTCTGTATCCAGTCTGCTGCCTGGGCAAATTCTAAGGAATCTGCAACTAGAATATGTCTCTACCAGATATTTCGTTACCGAAGGTAAGTAACTTGTACATTAGTTTAGCAGGGTAAGTAATAATTACAATTAAACCGTTAAAGTCACTAAATAACCTTGAGCTCAAACCCCTGGCAGCTATTTGATTGAGCAGAAAGGCTTTACTTAGAGGCAGCATGTAAAATATTTCGGAAATACTAAAATTGTAATAAAGTTGAAATGGAAAGCAATAAAAACCCGAAAAAATATTAGAATATAGAGTAAAAGTTTGTCTCTCTGGTTCCTCCTTTTAGATTTTTGGTATTTTGGTGTCATTTTAAAGTTTTATGTGAAATAGCGCCAAGAAGCAAAGTGCCAGTATTGGGCAATGACTATGGTAGAACAAGACCCTGGTGCAATCTGAAGCTGACTGTGATGGTGCACGGGTCAGATACTTTATCCAGGTTCATCCTGGTTAAATATTTTATCTTCTGATTTTAGTCTTTAAAGTCCCAATCCACCACAGGATTATACATCGGAAGCCTTCCAGGATGTCAAGGGAGTCACTTGAAATCTCACATGGTGGCAGGCAGAGGCCAACAGGAGAGTATAGTCTAAGTCTATTTGCCACTAGTCATCTGGCCAACTGCAGGAAAAGACCTCTAGTAGCTTGTTCTGTTCCTGTATCTTGAACAGGAGGTCACCCTTACAACAACTGGACTCCACTTCTTTGGACCTGCTGTCCCTTTTGTACCTAGGACAGTCTTTTAGACTTTTCTCAGGTATCCTACAGGAGGATCAATCTCCTTCCGATCCCACACTCTTAAAGTCGCAAACTGATATTGAATAATTTGCTTCCAAATGACTTTGGGGGCATAGATGTACTGTGCACAAACCCTGAGGCATTTTTTCTATTATAAAGATCCTTATGCGACAACTTCCACAGTAGCAGAAAGCTTCATTTTTTGGAACATATAATGGTATAATTTCAAGAAGTAATATTTTTAATGTATTATTTAAACAGTTTAATCTGAAAAACATTGTTTAATACTGCTTATTCTATAGAACATACTCCTGTTTTTTGTACAACAGTCTATTTTACCTATTCATGTATTTAACAGTGAATACATTTACTTATGTTTTGCAGCGCGTGAATCTTTTCTGGATGCACAAGCTGGGCGTTATTATGCCATCTAGTGGTTGGGTCCAGAATTCTCCAACTTTTTAGTCCTTTTTTTTAGTTATCTATTTGCCTTTTTAGGTTTCACCTGCACAGCGCTTGCGCTGTTCTTGGGAAATCTCTTGTATTTAATATAAATCTTTAAAGGTGCTTACATCCCTCCCTTGATTTTCATTGGTTCTTGTGCTTGCCAGTTACTTTTCCTCTGGTTCTGTTGTCTGTAGCATACTATTTCCTGTTGTTCCTGTGTTTCTCTTATCAGTCTCCAATCAACCAAGTACTGTGTTCATCTGCTTTGGTGGCGCTGTTTGAGACAGCCATAATTTTTTCATTTTTCATTTTTGAGGCTCATCCTGTTTTCAAGTGAAACCAGGATGCTTGTTTTTTCAGGTCATCTCTTGGCTTGAGGAATGGCATTTTGTGACTGGGGGCGTTTTTACCTGGGAAGCTTTGTTTCACTTCTCCTTGTTGTTGCTCACAAGGCTTGGAATGCATCGTTCTCCAGGGCTCACTTTTAGCCCGAAGTCCTACTGCAGGTTTTGCATGCGCCGCTGCCATCAGAAAGACATGGCTTGAGGAACAGCATTGAGTGTCTGTGGGCGTTTTTACCAGGTAAACGTTTTCAGTTTCTTTCCCATTAATATGACTGCCTTATCCCTAGCAGCCTTCTTTGCATAGCGCGGTAACTGTATCACAGTGCATCATAACAGGCAGGTGTTTCCATACTAAGTTGCTTTATTTGCCACAAATTATGGAAATTTTCCTTAATTCGTGAAAATGTGCACATTTAGTTAGCTTTCAGTGCAGCCTAGCCGCACACTTTGTCAAACACTGTTGAAAAACAAAAACAGATGCACCATGGCTGCCTGCAATTAGCTTATGCAGGTAGATTATTGCTGGGGCACACCCACTCTACCATTTTCTACCAAGACTGCCACGCTTCTACCAATCCAACTCCGCCACCAGGCTAACTTAGAATACCAATGAGGATCTCTGTTTAAGGCTTCCTTCTGTGCAGGGAAATTTAAAGTACTGCCAGAACGTTTGCATTATGTAAAATTAACACAACCTCCATAAACCACGGCACACCCACCCAACACTAAAAAAAATACTATACCACCTTGTTGATCGGGTGTGGTTTGCTTTTATGCTCACTTCCCTTCGGGTGTGGTACCAGTACTCTTGAAAATGCTTGGCTGAGCCACAAAGATTGCAGCGCTGCTCTGTTAGCACGCAAACGGGTTCCAGGTGTGTTCAGTGAGTGAACAATTTGCGCGATTAGGCAGTGTTACAAAACACATGAAGCAACGATATTTTCAACTATAAAATGCTGCCCACCGGTTTGTTAAGTGTTTCTTTGCATTCTAATTCCAACCCATCTAGTTATCTTTGGGAAACGCAGACAGTAGGTGCTGTGGCGCATGATGGTCTTGCGTTCGATGGTGAGATGTTTATCCTAGTATTGAAGTTTATAAGCCCTTGAATTCTGGTATTTGCAGTTTTGCAGTCCTTATAAATGCAGCACTTGAAGTAAAGCCTTGTCAGGAGTAGTAAACACTATATAAATAACTCTCTACAAAGTGAGGCTAGTTTATAAAGTAATTGTTATCCAAACAGTTCACACCTGGCGATAGCATCTTAACAGCTGTCCGCCAGTCCCATTCAGTCTTTGTAAATATTATCTGCACTTTTCACTCATGGGGTTTGAATGATTATCACAAGTGGATAAGCAAACCACCCTTAACGGTAGTGCACCACTTAGTCAAGTTTGTTGTCTGCACGATATCAGTAGTCGATATTATTAAATATTGCACTACTGCCTAAATCACCTTTAGTGTAATGTCTTTGTCAGAACTGACTGACTCTGTATTACCCTAACCATAAGCTCTTACTTTCAAGTGGATTTATTAATTTTGGACTTAAGTTTATGTTCCTGATAACTGTTAAGGCACCTATTCCCCGTGCACACATGCCTCAGTGGCGGCTTATATATATATATATATATATATATATATATATATATATATATATATATATATATATATAATGTGTGTATATATATATGTATATGTGTGTATGTGTATGTATATATATATATATATATATTTTTTTTTTACTATTGTCGAACACTTTTTTCATTTACTGGCGCACTCCACTTTTCCTCAGACTATCTCTTCTTCCCTTTGTCCTCACTCCTGTAGCAGCTTGTTTAGCTTGCTGCAGCAATACCTGGTGTCTGGGAATACCGGAAAACCTCTGGTGCCACCTCGTCAGATGAGTCCATTTTTGTCACAATTGTGGCCATTCATGAGATAATGGTGGCCCAGTTGCCTAATCTGGCTGTGGCGTTAATCGTGGTCATTTCTGGCATTGTTTATGCATTCTTTACCTAACCCTGGAATGATTGTGCCATCCTTGGCATGCTGAGGGTATTCTAGGCCTAATTGTAATCCTTCCTGGCATAATCTGTGCATTTTTGGCATAACAATAGCCATGCTTACTATTTTATTGTGCATACTTGGCATTAAGAGATCCATCCCTGGCATAATATTGCAAATTTGCAACATACTGTCAACATCCTTGACCTATTTATGGCCATTTCTAGCTTGAATTGTGGTGTACACCTCTGGCATAATGATATCATAAATGTGTCTACGCAAAGCATAATGTTAGCTGCCCCTGCCAAAACGTTGGCCATCCAGACACATTGATCCAGCACAATACATTGCCTTTCTTGATAAACAAGTCATAACACTTTAACAGAGTTTCAGTAACTTATATTGTACAGCTGTTCACCAAGCTACAACTTGTATCAAAAACGGCTTTTTGTTAATTACATAGGCGAAACCTAATGCATTTACTAATGCTTGTTTGTTTTGTTGTTGCTGGGCGTTGACAAATCTTCCCATAGTTTTGCTTCCTGTGACATTGTCTCCTTCTCCATAAGCTCCTACCTTTGATCGTCAACCTTAGATTCTTTTTTTCCGCTGTTGGGTCTGGATGCTTGGCTGAAGGCTCTCCAATTAGAGGAAGCAAAAGTTGCATTAAGTTTGTCAAAAGATCTACTGATTGAGGAAAACACCTCTGAGAATACATTTCAGGAATAGAAAAAGAAAGGAGTTGCCTGGAGAGAAGGACCTGCCCCCTCCCGGCCCCGTTTTTGTTTTTTTCTTCTTTTTTTTCCATTAAGGAAAACCAGCTCGGCGGGTAGCCTTTGATGGCCTAGATGGAGAAGACACCATTACAGTTCTGCCCAAAGTACCATCACAAGTTTACACAGAAGGATCAGCAGCCATTGTGTAACCTTTGCCTACACTTCGAATGTAGGAGCGAGTACTGCAACGCCTGTGCAGTATTCACATCGAAGATGCTGAGGGTGTAAGGGAAGGCAAAAAATAGTGTACCATATAATGCAGGGTGGAGGTACTACTTCATCCTTGAGATACCTTGGATTGTCCAGTGACAAGGTGGAAAATGTCGCCGAAGGGGCTGAGGGAGAAACATTGGAGACAGACGTGACAATCTTCGACGTTGAAAAAGCAGGAGGTGAGAGAGAAGCCAGAAAAAGGGTCTAAGTCTCGAAAATCTGACTCTAAGTGGTGTTGAAATACTTACCGACAGAAGGTACAGGCCCAGAGACACAGAACCCCAAGGATTCCTCGAAAGGGACACTGCTGGAGGAAAAACTTCTGAGAGAACCCAGTCGTCAAAGGTCGGCTGAGGGGAAGACGCTTCAGCATTGAAAAAAGGAGAAAGCTCAGAGGAGCACAGAAGCTCGATGACACTCGTCTCAGGATTCTTAGTTGAAGAGGAAAACCTCGTCAGAGCTGAAGAAAAATTGGCAGAAAGTTAGAGAAAACACCTCGAGGCAGAAATGGCTGCCTGACTCAAAAAACGTAAGGAATTTGAATCCTTAAACACCTTTTGAATTCTTCCCAAGCCTTCAACGCCGAAAGAGCAGGGGAGAAAAAAACGGTTGAAGAGCTTGAGGCCCCTTTCACACTAGAACCTCAAGAGGAAGAGAAGGATCTCTTTGTTGAAGAAGAAAAATTGGAGAACTTTATCAGGGCTCAACAGAGTTGAATTATTCGGAGTTCCACTGGCAAGACCTAGAATCTAACTTCTCAGAAGAAGCTGCCAACACCTACCCATCGAGGGCTTCATCTCTTGACATTGGAATCTATAATCCGGTGATCATGAAGCCCAATGATAAATATGCAGTCTAGCTTCCTAGTGTACTAGTTGAGGGGAGAAAAGCATTTAAAGTGCCTGCCACTTGTAGAGCTGGGACTCTGTGGGCGGATAAAAAACAGAAATACATTTATATGTTCCACTCCAAGGACCCAGCTTTTACATCAAGGGTTCAGTCCCAGCAGATTCGATCATTACTGCAACATCAGGACCACCTACAGATAAGGAGAATAAGAGATGAACCTCATGAGGTGCAAATTTGAATACAGTGCAGCAAATCATTGGCGCATTGTGAACTCATGCCTTACTAAATAGACATGCCTACCATCATTGGAAGGAAAAGGCTGAGTTAATGAAACATCTCCTAGAACAGTCTAAGAAACGAGCAGCATATCTGGCAGAAAAGGGAAAGAATGTTGCAAATACCTTCCTAAAATCAGCCCTTGATGCTACAGACGCCTCAAGCAGCCAAATGATGATGGGGGGGTAACCTTACGCAGGCACTCTTGGCTGCAGATATCCGGGATTAAACGTGCAGTGCAGGCCAACATTCTAAACGCCACGTTTAATGGAGAACAATTGTCTGGGAGCAAAGTTGATGATGCATTAAATTAACTAAAAATAGGACAAAGATACCGCAAAGTTGATGACGGCATTGCAGTTTAAAGGAGTCATGAAAAGCGGGACCATACCATCACGAAGGCCTACAGGAAGTGGCAGCTTCCAATCAGGGACCTCCCATCAAATGTTTCAACTGTAACACCCCAACAGTGGCATTTCTAACACCAATGACAACAGTCCTTTTGGGGAAGAGGACGGCTTCAAAGAGGTGCATTCTCCAGCAGCAAGTGACTCAAAGGAGAATCACAACCTTTTGCCAACAACACCCAAGAGGCGCCACGAAACATCATGACGTTTCACACTCAACACCGAGGGGGAGGGGCATTTTGCATTCAAAAGAAGAGAAGGAATTGCTTGAAAAGAAAGCAATAGAGAAAGTCCTCAAAACCAAGATCAGAAAAGGAAATTATTCAATATATTTCCTAATACCAAAGGTAGAAGGATCTCTCTGACAAATAGATCCCAGGTTCATAAACAAGTTGATAAAAACTCAAATTGAAGATGGCAACCTTACAAAAGGTTATCCCACAGTTGCAAAAAATATATTTTGTGGCAGCAGTAGATTTAAAGGATGCTTCCTTACACATCCCACTGAATTCAAAATACAAATGATACCCAAGATTTATGGTAAACAAAACCCACTACAGTTCACAGTACTAGCATTAGGGATAAAATCAGCCCCAAAGGTCTTCATAAAGTGTCTAGCCGCAGTGGCAGCTCACCTCACAAGACAAGGGATAGACGACTGGGCCGACTCATACAAAAAGTGGCAAGAAAACATTCAACTGGGATTAAAGACACTATTCACATTGGGTTTCTCAATAAGCTTAGAAAAATCCTCAGCAATTCCAGAACAGGAAAAGATGTTTCTGGGAGCAAGGATCAACTCAATACAGGGGAAAGTATATCTCAGTGAGAAGAGAATTCAGTCGCTGTTGCAAGAAACTCACCTTTCTCTTCCAGGGGATCCTCATCAATAGTCATAAACATTGAATATTCCCGCCCTCGTGCGGGGACCCCGGAGCATACATAAAATACACACATGTAGAAGTATGAAAAATACACAAAAAATATATAGCATTTTTAGTAGACAATTTTCATACCAAACTCATGTATACATGTGTACAACAGCAATGCAGACTATATTGATAAACAGGCTAAAATGCTTTATTTCTATGGAGTTTTTAAAAAAATATATATTTTATTTATAACAGTCCCTTTCAAATTTACAAGAAGAAACAACTTTCCAAAAACCCCATAGCTGGGCCTAGGGAAAGAAGCAGTAGCAACACCAGTGAAAAAAGAGAAAAAACTACATTGAAACCAATGGAGCATTATTAGCCAATAGGCTGCATGCAGGTTAACACAGCAGAACCACAAAATTTGGCACCGTGCCTTTAAGACCCTGAGCACCTCCAGTATCCCACCATGCCTCAGGGGTGAAGGAGAGGTGACAGTTGGTTCACAGTTATGTCAGTTCTTTTTTCCGGCTTCTTCTGAGAGGATCCTGGAGCATTGAGCTCTCATTTTTTCTGAGTTTTTCACAGAAAGATATTTAAACACAGCATTTTTTCTACCTTCACTCGACGTTTTACACCTTTGTCTGAGTCAAGGGATTTTTTCCTGACTGGAAAATGCCTTCTCTTTTTGTGAAGTGCCCTTCCTGTGGGAAGAAGTCCTAGTCTGATCCACACTCTCTCTGTATTGTGTGTTTTCCTCCGAGCCACTGCCCTGACACCTGCAGACACTGCAAGAACATGTCAAAAAGGACTCTGAAGGACAGAGAGAAAATCAGGCTTCATGGTCTTCATGAGAGGCAGAAGACATCGTCCTCTTCACTTCCCAGGCAGCCAACAAGCCATTCTCAGGAGAGACAGGCTAGATCGACGTCAGCTGGTAGGAAGGTGCCTGTCTGTTCCCCGTCGACGTCATCGCTGGCACGTCGCATCGTCACAAATCGCGGTCAACGGCGACCCGACCAACGTCGATGGATACGACGTCGAAGGTACATAGCCATAAAGGCAGATCTCCGTCGACGGCATGGCAGACGACGTCGATCGCCTCAACGTCGAGAGCAGAGACTTCCACCGTGAGTGGCCCATCACTCGACGGCGAGGCACACGATGTCGAGCACATCGCGTTCAAGGGACCACCAGTCACCGTCTAGGTGCTCGACGTCGAGACCTGAGCAGTCCACGGTACTCCCTTCGATGTCGGTACATCTTTCGACGGCGACACAGGTACCTCCTATCTTTCAAGGAGAAGAGCGTCAGTTACCACCGGCTGATAAGGACATCACTCCAACAAGTCCAGTGGTCGCCATAAGGAGTGGATCGTCGAGGTGGTCGAGAAAGAAATACAAGGCACCTGATCAAGATCCTTTGTTCCTCAGGACTGATCCACCACTAGACTCAGTCATATTGGCCGCAGCCCGTAAGACACATTCAGTGGCGTCATCCTCTACGGTTCCACCGGACAAGTAGAGTAGACACCTGGACTCTCTAGGGAGGAAGATGTGTGGCATGGCAGCGTCAATAATTAAGGTCTCCAGCGCCTCCGCACTCCTAGGTAGGTACGAACGGTCACTCTGGGACTCACTGAGCAGTTTTGCAGAAAAGCTACCTAGAGAGGACAGACCGGATTTTCAGGAGATCCTTCAGGAGGGAAGTCTGGTGTCCAATCTGATCATCAGTGCGGAAGCAGATGGTGCAGACTTGGCAGCACATGGTTACGCGCATGGGGTTTGTGCGAGAAGATCTTCCTGGCTAAGACTCACAGGATTAAAACAGGAAGCGCAGCAGCGTATCTTGAATCTTCCGTTTAACAGAAACTCGCTATTTGGGACTCACATGGATGAGGAGATGGCGCGTATGAAGGCGGAGGTCGACACCATGAGGGCAGTGGGCCTTGAGAGGAGGAAAGACTTCAGGTGAAGGTACAGGCCTTATGATAGGTGCCCGTTCCAACAGAGGGTTCAAACCCCTCATTGGTCCCAGAGACCACAACAGAAACAAGGGCGTTCCCTCTTCAGTCTCGTAAAGCCACAAGAGACCGAGGTACAAGCAGACCTCAGCAGTCTACCCCCGCAAAACAATGAGGATTTGCTTCCCTTAACACCGTACACCACTCCGGTTGGGGGAAGTATCACAGTGTTCATTCACGAGTGGCATGGCATAACAAAAGACAAATGGGTGCTGAGCATTGTAGAGAGTGGATACTCTCTTCTTTTCCGGCAACCTCTTCCTCACTTGCCCCCAACCAAATCCATTACTGATCACATGAGCTTATTACGCAAAGAGGTTCATACTCTGTTACAGAAAAAAACAATAGAAAAGGTTCCAGTCGCACAAAGAGAAAAGGAGGTGTACTCCCCCTATTTTCTAGTAGCAAAGAAGGGTCGGGAATGAGTTTTCAGACCGATTCTAGACTTGAGGCTGCTGAACAAATACATAAAGAAACAAAAGTTCAGGATGCTGGCTCACCACCAGATTTTCCCTCCACTGCATCAAGAAGACTGGATGTGCTCCATAGATCTGCAAGATGCGTATTTTCATATCCCGATCATTCCCAAACATCGGAAATTCCTACGATTTGTGGTAGCCTCCCAACACTATCAGTTCAAGGTGCTCCCTTTCGGCCTAAAATCTGCTCCTTGCGCATTCTCCAAATGTGTAGCAACAGTAGCGGCGCATTTAAGGAAGCAGAAACTCTTCATTTATCAATACCTAGACGACTGGCTACTGAAAGCCTCCTCTCCGGAACAGGCGAAAAACCGTCTGGACATTGTGCTCAGTGTTTTCCGATCTCTAGGTCTACAAGTCCACCCTCATCCCAACACAAACCCTCCACTACCTGGGAGCAATACTGAATACAGAGCGCGAAAGAGTGTATCCTTCGGAGGAGCAACTGTTATCAATAAGGAGGAAGTGTCAAGACCTTCTGGGTTCCCCGCGCCTACGGCCTGTCAGGTGACATCTCTGTTGGGCTCCATGGCCTCTTGCATTTTCATTGTCCTGAAAGCCAGATTGCATATGAAGCCTCTCCAAGAGGCTCTGGAGGAGAACTGGAATCAACACACAGGACACTGGGAGGAAAGAATGCTTCTTCCGGTAGGAGCGCGACAATCATTACGATGGTGGATGCACAGACATCACCTGTCAGTGGGAGTTCCTTTTCATCATCTAATCCCGTCCGACACTCTTGTAACGGATGCGTCGCTTCAGGGCTGGGGAGCTCATCTGGGTTCCCTTCAAGCTCAGGGCTTGTGGTCCAACAAAGAAAGGGCGTACCATATCAACCTGCTGGAGCTCAGAGCGGTTCATCTGGCTCTCAAGTCATTTGCTCCATCGATTCAAGGAAAATCTCTCCTGGTACAAACAGACAATACCACGACAATGTATTATCTGAACAAGCAAGAAGGGACGAGATCCCTCCCCTGTCTCAGGAATCTCAGGCCGTTTGGCATTGGCTCATAGCGAGGGGAATGTCTCTTACAGCAATTCACCTCCCAGGGCAGCAAAATGTGGAGGCGGACTTTCTAAGCAGAACCCTCGAGGACGTCGTTGAAGACATCTTAGTTCAATGGGGTCGGCCTGAGTTAGATCTCTTTGCAGACGAGATAAACAAGAAATGCCCAGACTTCGCGTCCAGGTTCTACCGTCTGGGGTCTCGAGGGAATGCCCTTTTGATCGACTGGTCAGCGATATTTCTCTACGCCTTTCCACTGATTCCCCTCATACCAGCTGTGATAAACAAACTCTACAGGTCCAGCACCAGAATGATTCTCATAGCCCTGCAATGGCCTCGTCAGTTCTGGTACACGGATCTCCTCAACCTATCAGAACAAGCGCACAGGAGGATGCCATGCAGACCGGATCTCCTTTGCAGGCTGGGAGGCAGGATACTTCACCCCAACCTTCCCTCTCCGAGCTTGACTGCATGGCTCCTGAATTCCTGCAGTATGGGCATCTAGGGCTCTCGCAGGAATGCATGAACATCTTAAAGGAGTCCAGACGGCCTTCCACGCGGTGCTCTTACGCGTTCAAGTGGAAGAGATTCTACATATGGTGTCGTCAGCAGGGTCAGAATCCTATTCTGGCTCAGGAGGAGGTCATATTGTCTTACCTGCTCCATCTGGCGAAATCGGGTCTGCAAGTGTAATCTATTAAGGTACATTTATCTGCCATTACAGCCTATCGTAAGTCACCTTCTCAGGAATCCTTTTTTACAAGACCAGTAGTCAAGGATTTCTTAAAGGTTTTTCCACCCATTCGAAAACCCTCGCCACCATGGGAACTAAACATAGTATTATCTAGACTCATGGGCCCTCCTTTCGAGCCTATCCACAAAGCTTCTTTACAACACCTTACGTGGAAGACGGCTTTTCTCGTAGCTATTACTGCGACGAGGAGAGTCAGTGAAATTCAGGCTTTGTCCTCCAAGGAACCGTACACGGTTTTCCATGAAAATAGAGTGGTTCTACGAACTCATCCATCATTCTTACCGAAGTTGGTGTCTGATTTTCACATTAATCAGACTATTTCACTACCAACTTTTTTCCCCAATCCGGATACTCCGGCGGAGAAAGCAGTGCACTCTCTGGATTTGAGAAGAGTGCTAAAATTTTACTTGGATAAGACCAACTTGATTAGACGATCTCACCACCTATTTGTAAATTACGGTCATATGAGAACAGGCGATGCAGCCTCGAAACAAACCATATCTAGATGGATAGTTTCATGTATTGTTACTGCATATCAATTGGCTAACAAACAGTTATTGGCTGGGCCTAAGGCTCATTCGACAAGAGGAAAAGCAGCTACTGCTGCCCTCCTTAATAATGTTCCAATCTCTGAAATCTGTAAGGCTGCTACATAGAAGTCTGTACAAACATTTACTAGGCATTACTGTTTGGACTCAGATGCCAGAGCAGACACTCAAGTTGGGCAAGCGTCTCTGAGAAATTTGTTTGCATGGTGTATATCTTTTCCTGCACTTCTATTAGACAGTCCGCAGAGATAAGGGATGGGCTTGCTAATCTATTCAATGTTTATGACTATTGATGAGGATCCCCTGGAAGAGAAGGATAAGTTACTTACCTGTAAATCGTAGTTCTCTTCCAGGGGTATCCTCATCAAAGTCATAAACAACCCACCCTCCTCCCCGGACGCAAGTCTCCTAGAAGTGCAGGACAGACCATCTCTCTAATCTGTTGGATACGTTGTCACCGTAAAAAAAAGTACTGACCTAACTGTGAACCAACTGTCACCTCTCCTTCACCCCTGAGGCATGGTGGGATACTGGAGGTGCTCAGGGTCTTAAAGGCACAGTGCCAAATTTTGTGGTTCTGCTGTGTTAACCTGCATGCAGCCTATTGGCTAATAATGCTCCATTGTTTTCAATGTAGTTTTTTCTCTTTTTTCCCTGGTGTTGCTACTGCTTCTTTCCCTGGGCCCAGCTACGGGGCTTTGGAAAGTTTTTTTTCTTCTTGTAAATTTGAAAGGGACTGTTTAAAAAAAAAAAAAAAATACATAGAAATAAAGCATTTTAGCCTGTTTATCAATATAGTCTGCATTGCTGTTGTACACATGTATACACGAGTTTGGTATGAAAATTGTCTACTAAAAATGCTATATATTTTTTGTGTATATTTCATACTTATACATGTGTGTATTTTATGTATGCTCCGGGGTCCCCACACGAGGGCGGGAATATTCAATGTTTGACTATTGATGAGGATACCCCTGGAAGAGAACTAGGATTTACAGGTAAGTAACTTATCCTTACCTGAAGGCGCAAGTTCTGACAGTGAGGACGGTGAGCACATAATTGGTATAAATGGCATCTTGCATTCCTTTAATCCCATACGTGAGATTGCACATGAGATCAATTCAGGAATGGCTACAGAATCAATGGTCGCAGGCCACAGGGAGTTGGGAGGACCTAGTGGTTGTCGCGCAGAAAGTACAGCAGGAAATGGCATGATGAAGCAAATCCTACATAACACTAGAAAGAACATTTACACAACCAACTCCAACAGTAACCATTACCACAGATGCCTCCCGTATGGGATGGGGACTACATACGAATATGCTCAAAGTACAAGGAGTCTGGAAGGAACTAGATGCTGTAAAATACATCAATATTCCGGGACTAAAGACCGCATTCCTAGCCTTAAAAACATTTTAGAAAGAGTTTTTGGGCAAATTAGTTTTGATTCAAACGGACAATACAACAGCAGTGTTCTGTATCAACAAACAAGGGGGGGACGGGGGAAGAGACTCAGGCCTTTGCGCTATCGAAACTAGCCCAAGAAATATGGAAGTGAGCAATTCAGAGGCCAATAGAGAACAGCAGTTCATCTTCAGGACAAAGACAACATTCAAGTGAATAGCTTAAACAGACAAGCAGCATGCTCTCACAAATGGGAAATCAGTCAGAAGGTGATTGGCAAAGTCTTCAGAAATTGAGTAACACCAAAGATAGGCCTATGTGCAACTCCAGATAATGTAAAATGCCCACACTTTGCGTCCAGACAACCATTTGGCCAATCAGGAAATGCCCTTTCGATATATTGGTCAGGGACATTTGCATATGCTTTCCCCCGATACCACTGTTACACAAAGTGATCAACAAGTGCAGGAGAAGCAACAATTCTAATCCTAGTTGTCCCACAATGGGCGAGACAGAAATAGTTTTCAGATCTCATTGGACTGCACAGGGGGGGGGGGGGGAAGGGAACATTCCAAAACTACCAACACAGCTCGACTTGTCAATGGAAGCAGGAAGGGTACTACACCAAGAATCAGTCTTTTAGCCTGGCTCCTGAAGACTTAAAGCTCAAATAATTAAACCTACCAGAAAACACAAAGGCGGTCTACAGAGAGGCCCGAAGACCAAATTGCAAGGAAATGTTACATCGCAAAATGGAAACAATACCCTGTATGTTGTCTAAAGAATGGTCTGTTAAAGAAAAACACAAGACAAACAATGGTGTTACAGTATCTAATACATCTGTAGGCTGCAATTGAACTTTACTCTCTTTAAAGGTACACTTAGCAGGGATAGTGGCCTACACAAAAGGGCACACAGGAAGAAGTTTTTTTACTGCACCAGTGGTGAGAATATTTTTAGTAGGGACTTAAAGAATACGATCTCCAAGTAACATGAGTGTGGTACTTACTCAGTTGATTGAAAAAACCTTTGAACCTCTACATGGAGCCACACTAAAGATGCTCACATTGAAAGCCACATTTCATGTGGCCATAACATCCCTTTGTAGAGTGAGTGAAATACAAGCACTCACAATCCAAGAAAAATATTTGCAAATTCACAAGGACAGAGTAGTCATGAGGAGAGATCTACAATTTCTACCCAAGATAGTGTCACAGTTCCACATAAATCAAAGTATTCTAATGCGAAATTACTTCCAAAACCCAAAGAACCAAGCAGACACAGTGCTACATATACTAGACCCAAGGTGAGCAATAATGTACTAATTTGAAAAGACAGACAGGAAGGCAAATCATCTGTTAGTGTCATTTGCAGGTAAGTCTGTGACAAAAGGGCTATTGCCAGATGAATCACACAAACCATCCACCTTTGTCACATAAGAGCAGTGGTAAAACTGAATCCAACCCCAAATGCACACTCAACTAGGAAGAAAGGAGCAACAATTGCCTTTCTAGCAAACACTCCGTTACAAGGTATATGTATTGCAGCAACATGGTTTTCTTTGCACATGTTTATGAATCACTACTGTAGCTACATTCAAATGAACAAAAACCATCTTCAACCCAACCACTTCGAGAATAAAAAAAACACTTCATAATTGAAGCACAGCATGTGAATCCAGAAAAGATTCATGCTGCAAAAGAAATAGTTTCTTGCCAAGAGGTGTAGTTTTGCAGCTGAAGAATTTTCTTTGTTCACGACCCTCCCACCTTCACCAAGAAAATGTAACAAGTTAAAAAAATAAAAAAAATAAAAATAGAGAAAAGGAAGGACAGAAAAATCTGATGATGACCAAAGGTGAGAGCTTCCAGAGGAGGGCACACGTCACAGGAAGCACCAAATAGGCAGATCCTTCCACACCCAACAAAAAAAACAAAGGAAGGCCTAAAGTTGGAGAATTCCAGATCCAACCAGTAGACGGCAGAAACATCATCATGTGAATCCTGAAAATTCTTCAAGCTGCAAAGCTAGACCTACAGGTAAGAAACTAATCACTATCTAGTGACTCAAATACATCTTCATAGATTTTCAAAAACAAACTCAATGTTTAACTAAAAACCCTTTTTATCAGAAAATGTGCAACCTGTTAAAAATATAGATATACAGTACTGTAAAGTTCATGTAGCAGTGGTACAGTGCACCTTCTGACTAGTCCGGATCTAGCACCTTATTATGTTATTGCCTGTGAACATGCGCTTTCACAAAAACTTGTAAACAGTGTGGGGTGGTAGTAAGGAATGATAAAATAATTAAATTTAATGGGAAACAATGAAAGGAATAAGGTACTTTTGATCATTTGTGTAGATGTCAGCCCTTTAGGATCGTCTTATGGCTGAAAATGTTTTATGCCCGTACAAGTCAGGTAACAAAATCTGTAATTAGATTGAAACTTAAACTTTGAAGTGCATTACTAAGCATTCCAACCCTGCTTGGGTTTTGGCCCTTGGTACTTTTCTAATTGCATATAGTATAGTGCCAACCCACAGAAAAGACTGAGCACTTTGCACTTTCTATGAAGTTAAACTAAATAACAGTCAAAGATGGGGGTAAGCACAGTACGCATCTAGCAGGACTTAAAAGCAAACTAACCAATGTTTGGGCTTATGCAGTTTTCAAAAGACCTCATAGGTCCACGGTTAAGACTGTTACTGGATGTCATTAAGGCAAAATTCGTTCCACGTCTTACTTTTGGCTTCCAAGTCTTACTTTCAGCTTGCTGCTCCTGGCAGTTTCCTCTACATGGTCAGCTTGCTGCCCCTTTCCTCTCAAGACTTTCCTCTGTGGTCTGCTGTGCTGCTCCTGCCAGGCTGGCCTTCCTTGAATGGTCTGCTTTCTGCCCCTAACCCACTAATTCCTGCTGTCTGTTCTCTTCCTGTGTCCTTCTTCTTGCCTATCCTCTGTGGTCAGCTTGCTGCACCCACCCCTGTTCCCCATGCCTGCCCTCTATGGTCACGTTGCTATACCCACCCTCCGTCTCCCCTTCTCTGTTGTCCATGTGTGTGCCCCTGCTTTTTCTTCCTGCCCTCCATGGTATGTTGTGCTGTATCTGCCCTTGCCAGCCTGCCTTTATTGGTCAGCATACTCCTGCCTGCCATCTGGTAACTGACTGGGAACTCTTTCCCTCTCTTACCTGCCAGTCTGTCAGCTAGTGTGATGAGCTTGCTTCCCCTGCCCTCCTTTCTCCATGTGTATGCCCCTGTTTCCTTCTGCCTTTAGTGGCCCATTATATTACTGGTGCCCATGCCTGCCTGACCCATGTGGTTAGCTTGATTACCCTGTCCCCATACTCCTGCGCCCTGTTCTGTCTGCATGCCCTGCTTCTGTTGGCCTTCAACAAAAAAATCACAAACCGTGAAAGCTTTCATAAGCTGAATGTACACAGCAAATTTACCCCAGTAGGATCTGTAAGCCATGTTAAGAAAAAAACCACAACTTTACGTCATTGCTGCTGGCAATAAGCAACCACCATAACCTCCTCATTCGTAGTTCGGATGTGCTGCAGTTTAGGTAACGTGTACTTCTGGCTTCTTTTTAGTTTGAACACTAATGCTGTAGCCTGGCACAGTTTTGTCATCAACTATGTCATTGAGCTGCAGTGATATTATTTATAATGTCATAGAACATGTCAAAACCTATGTAATATGGAGGGTAATTAGCAGTGCATGGCGAGCGCTTAAGTTTACCTTATCGCATTAGTTATGGTTTCTTGTAATAACAAAGCTGTGAATTTCAATTGCTTTATTTGCTTGAACCGTGTGTTTTAACTGACATCTTCAGCTATCTGTGATGACCCTTTAACCTTTTTTTTTTTCAAAGAATTTCTAAGGTTTTTTTTTTTTAATGCAAAGTAAGATATTAGCACCATCCCTGACTATAACGTCACTTTACCTCTGGTATTTATTTTTTTCAGTGAATTTCTAAGGTTTTTATTTTTATATATATTTTTTTTTAACACAAAGTGATATGTTGCTACCATATGAAATGCTAACCCCAAACTGTACGGCCTGAGGCTGTACCACCTGTGGCTGTGAGCAGCGTGGGGATGGCCACAGGGCAAGCTCTGTGTCTAACCCCTACGGGCTGCCAACACCTCGCGGTGCTGGCCTTTGGCTGTACGCTGCGTGGAATTGGCCGCAGGGAGCCCAATCCTCAAAAGCAGCCAACCCTACTCCACGGTCTGTCTTTAACACCAAAATATAAAAAGTGGATATATTTGCTTCATCAATGTTTGAATGTTTTAATATATGTAAAGCAGATCTATCATCCTTCTGCGAAAATAAACTACATTTTTAATCTAACCTATAATTCAGCAAGTCAGTCAATACATTGTTTATTAGCGAGTTTTCCTTTTTTTTTTTTTTTTTTTTTAAGAAACATTGTTATTAAAAAAGTCTGAATCTTTTTTCTAACATTGTTTTTATGAGTGCAATTGATAGGATGAAAAATATATATATTTTTTTTGCTTATGCGCCTCAGGCTCAAAACCATCTCCATACCATATCTGATTAGACCCTCTCTTATGCCCAGGTGACTAATGCCAGGGAGGCAGAATCTCTCACTTGACCACTGGGGCAGGAGCCCGCCACCAGAGGGGGAGAGTAGAGTGGTGTTTAATCATTAGACTGAAGTATAGTGACTGAGCTCAATTCATGCATTACCCTTGATTTTTCCCTCCATTCCACCAATAGTGACCATAATTTTTCTTTCTTTTTTCTAGATGTTCTCACCACCATATCCAGCCCAATAAATAGTTAAGGGAGTCCTGCTGAGATTTCTTGTTTCACAATACTTGAAACTGTTTTAGACTTCTTCCCAGATACAGTGCACTAGTGGGCATTCCATGAACATATGAATGTCTGGGTACCCTGTAAACCACATTTTGCACATTTGACCACTTCCTCATCTTCGAAAGCTTATAAGGAGAGCAATTAGCTTTGTGCAAAGGGAAGAGATGATTTCTCCTCAATGGGGAAGACTTTACTGCACTAAGCAACGCGCACATTGATACTTGCCATCTATCTCGTAACCATTCCAAAGGCATGCTTTCTCTCCAGAGTTCATCTGGTAACTTAAAATCGCTGCCTAGTATATCTAACATTTCCCAATACAAGCTTGATACCTTCTTAGAGCATGGGTGATCTCTAAGTACCTTGTCCTCCAGCTGGTCTGATCCCAGACTAGCGCTGGCCACCTGTGCCCAAGTTTTCAGCTGAATATACTTCAGCCTGGTGAGGTTGCGCCTTGTTAACACCATTAGTTCTTCCCAAGACAGTAGGGATCAGTTCCTCTGCAGATTCCCCCCCCCCCCCCCCCAATACTCTCCCCCGCCTTCCTAACTGGCACCGCCACTACATCGTCCAAGCACTCAGCGGTACCAGGGGAATCCCAAACAGGGGCCCCACTGGCTATAGTAATCAGTCTTTGCTACTTGCCGCAGCTTGTACCAAACCTTTGCTGCATCTTGTAGTATTTTCAATTTCACCTTTTTAAAGAATTTGGGGTCGCCGAATTTACATAAGAAGTATTTTGCTGCCCTTTTCACAGTACCTACCATAGTTTTAAACATACCTCCTATCGCTGAAGAGTCTGGGGAGGAAAATAGCATTTTAGTATTTTGGAGATGGAATGCTCATGCATAATATTGCAGGTCGGGGAGGGAAAGGCCCCTCTTTTCACTCCTTCTGCGCAGCTTCTTCCATGAAATCCTGAAGCCTTTCTGAGCCCATTTGAAAGAGTTCGTATTCTGTTGAAGTTTATCCAGAAGCCTTTTATCCATTTGTAGGGATGGAATTATATAGAAAATTCCACTTAGGCAGGATCAACATCTTAACTAGGCTAACTCTTCTGATTATTGTAAGATGAAGATGTACCCACCCTCGCATTAACCTACTACGCTCTACCAGATATACATTTTTTTTTTTTTAAAGTTAACCGCCGCTATTTGTTCAACTTCCTGCACAATTGTTAAACCCAAATACCTTTTTGATTTTTTTTTTTTTTTTTTTTTTTTTTTTTTTAATCTGCCAGTGGTCATCCTTCTGGTTCCATGCCATTATCGCCGTTTTTCCAGCATTAACATAATAACCAGAGATCTTCCCAACCTCCTCCACAATGCTCAATAGTGCAGGGAAAGCTATGGATAAATCCGAGGTGTACACCAGAAAGTCATCGACATAAGGGAACTTTTTCTTCCACACATTACAGCAAATGGGGAAAATTGTGAGATTCTGCCTAATCTTCCTGGCGAAGGGTTCCATGTACAAACTGGAGGGAGGGGACAACCCTATCTAGTGCCTCTGGTAATCTTAAAAAGCACAGTTAACTTTCCATTCACTAGTACCTTAGCCGAAGGAGTATAATAGATTAGACAGATGGCCTGACAAAACTTCTTGCCCAAATTGTGACCCTTAAGAATTGTATTCAAGTAGCTCCAATTAACTATCGAAGGTCTTCATTGCATCCAGGGCTGTAACAGCTAGGGGTTTTTCATAAGTTGTGTCCAAATCTATAGCTCCAGTCAAGTTAAACGTTTGTTAATGTAAAAATCTATTTCTAATAAACCTTTTTTGATCTAGATGTATCAAGTCGCTCACCATTCCACTTAGCCTATCCGCTAGTATTTCAGCAAACAGCTTACAATCGCGATTTCGCAGTGATATTGGTCTATTGGACTCGCATCGGACCAGGCTCTTTCCTGGCTTCAAAATGAGAGAGATAATTGCCTCATTCCAAGAAGCAGGTAATGACACTCCCGCCCCAGATCTCTGAGAATAGTTGACATTGCTGGAACTATAGATTCCCCCCAAAGCTTTATAGAGCTCAACCAAAATGCCGTCCAGGTGCTTTCCCTCCCTTACTTCCTTTCAAAACCACTCTTATCTCTCCCTGAGAAATGGGTTCATTTAAGAGGGCCTGCTTATTCTGCGTAAGACAAGGGAAAGTGTCTACCCCTAGCCATTCCCAAACTTAATCCTCACCCACCGCCATCTCCTCTGTGAAGAGCTGGGAGAAGAACCTCTGGAAAGTGTCCCCTATATCCTCTGGGGTGTTCAGCCTAACCCTGACTAATAAGCCACACTCTCCTTAATGCAATTCCGCACTTGCTTCCTCTTGATCTTCCAAGCTAACAGTCTCCCCGCACTTTCTCCATATTCGAAATGAGTGAGTCTGCTTGCTTACCATCTCTTTGTAGTCCTGGTCTGCAACACTTCCTCCATCTGCTGCCTCCGCTATTATCCAAACCCTGCTTATCCACCCCAACATTCTGACAATCGCATTGTAATATTTCCTGTCCTATACGGATTTAATCCCTGTATTGCTTATTCCTATGACTAGTAAGTTTTACAATCTTCCCCGTAATCACAGCCTTAAAAGTATCCCAAACTATAGTTGTAGAGGCGGATCCCAGATTAACCCTAAAAGAAAATCCTATGTTTCCTTTCAAAGCTGAAAAATTACCTCCTAGTCCAATAACAAGGCATGATCAAAGGTCCACCTCCTTCTGCCTAATTCCTGTGGGAGGCTAATTTTCAACTTTATGGCCGCATGGTCCAATAAGTGAGCAGCCGAATATGCAATATCCTCAACTAAACCACACAGCACTCAATCTACTAGAAAATAATTGAGCTGGGAGGCATGGCTGTATTTTTTATTGCAATAAGAAAATCCCTGTTTCACCCCAGCTCTTACTCCACGGATTACGCAGCCCTAATTCTTTCATCATCCCTTTGAGATATTTCTGGGACTTTGGGGTACCTATCGATCTACATTTTACTGAGCTATCCAATTTTATTATCCAAGACCATGTTGAAGTTCCTGGCCATTATAATCGGATTGGGAAACCAATGGATGGGAAAAAGCCATTCTAAGGGGCTCTGTCATCACAGATTGTCCCATAGAAACCTACTAACGTGAGACTCTTCCTGCCTATTGGTAGTTTGGCTATAATCCATCTTCACAATTTGTCAGACACCACCTCCAACAGTATTGCATTAACCTGTTGTTTGACCAAAATCGCAACTCCTTTGGTATTAAAATTATGCTCCGTACTAACAAAATATTGTACCTATTTCTAGGTCTTAAACAAGGTCGTACTTTCCTCCTTAGTTAAGTGTGTTACTTGTAAAATGAATGTGTGTGCTGCGGAATCCCTTAGAAACTGCAAAACCTTGCTAGTCCTCCCTTTAGTCCGTAGACCATTAATATTTCAAGACATAATGTGAATTAATCTACTTCTGTCTCCGTGGCTTCTACTAACTAATCCAGTTAGATACTGGTTAGCTGAGGTGTATGAGGTTATTTTTTTCTATTTTCCTCACAAACTCCCCACCCTGTGCCCACCTACTTCCCTCCTCTGTGCGCCCCCTCCCCCAGTAAACCTACTTTCCATTAATGGACAGATTGGCCCGATATTAGAGCACCTGTGGGTCCCCCAGCATGTATGTCAACACATGGAATAGCCTTCATTTCACAACATTCCCCTTCTTCATGGCTGCCAACAGACCATCCATTGCTGTATGGTCCCTGATATTATGCATTTTATTGTTGTGCATCAGTTGAAGATTCGCTAGAGATTTAAGCTGGGCCACTGCACCTAGACTTTTGTATTCTTCCAATCGTTTCCCCATATCCAATTGCTTTTTAATTTTTCCCTAGACAGTCCAACCTGATATCGAAGAAAAAGTCCTCCACTCTTATGGATTTCATTTTTAGTGCCTTTGTCAATATTTTTGCTTTCAAGAGATACGTTTGGAAATTCAACAAGATTTTATGTGGCTTTTTATTATTAAGATTCCTCCTAAATGGGTCTCTATGGATCCTCTGAATATCGCTTTCAATCTCTTCCTTACTTTCTTCCAGTGAGATTACATTCTTAATAAGAGGCTACATACATTTAAAGGTTGCCCCCCTCTACTGCTCTGGTACATTCACAAGCTACCCTTACCTCTCCATGATTTGCCTCAGAGACAGCAAAGCCCTTTTTAATATTATCCGAAAGCGCTGAGAACATAGTCTCCAAAACGTTACTTACAGTTGGGGTGGCATGGGCCTGATTGTCTGTCAGTTCTAAGGAAAGCAGGGACCCCTGAAGACCCAGGCAGATCTAAAATCTCAAGGCCTGGTCCTTTCGGAGTGCTTGCCATGCTTTCACTGCCCCTACCTAGGGTCGTAAATTTACTTTCTTCAGGGGACAGCTTGGTCAGAGTGGGAAGGGGTGGTGGGGAGGACGGTTTAGTACCACCCCCTACTTTGCCTTCCAAGTTTTTTGCAATCAAGGGGGTCTTCCACTCGAATCTTGTTCCATTGGGCTGGTGGTACTGCCACTCAGAACTAGTGATAAAGCCTTGAAATACACCCTCAATGAGGGGGTAACTTTAGGGTTAGCAATGCTGGTTTTGTGTTTTGTTGTTATTTTTGCTGCATTCTGCACCTCCCCTCCACCCGGGCCCAGACAGCCTGTCCTATTGCTTCCACTTCTCATCTTCTCCTCTCTGACCTGTATTTCCTGCAGGTTTCATTTTGCCGTGGGCACCTGGCTTGTTTTGTCGACCCCTTTGCTTGAGTCAGTTTCCCCCACCATCAGCTACCTTACCGCACCTTCTGCGTCCCCTGCCGCCTCCTCAGCCACTCCTCCGACCTTCGTCACTTTCACCAGCTCTGCTGACTTCCTGACCGCCATCTCGGTCGTAATTCCACTCGTGCGGACTCTGCCTGCGCTCCTCCGGAGGGGAATGGGTGCTGCCACCCTTTGGCTTTTCCAGAGCACTAGGGCGGTGCGACACCAACTTGCAGCCCTGTTGGAGCTGCAAGAACCTCTCCCGAGGCTCACGGACCTTCTCACGAGCTGCCTACACATTGGATTCAGCAGCAGCCTTGGGGAATGTAGTCACGGCAGCCAGCCGTAGGCCCAGGTATGCGCTCTAGCGAGCCACCGCTACACAGCCCTTCATGTTCTCCTCCTGGATGGGTCGACTGGTCTCTTATGGGATGACAAATGTTTAAAAAAAGAATAACGCCGACGTGTCTGACTTAATGACCCAGGAAAGTTTCTTTCCATGTTAAAGTTTTTTTAGGGGCTGCTGCACTTCCTGCAAGACCCCACAGCATTAAACAAAAAAAAGATACCTCTTCTGGGGCACCACAAGCATGAGACCTCCCCAGATGCGCTGCTCCCTTATATTTATTCTTAATGTTTTTTCTTAGGGGTTCGGGACTGAATCCCCAAATCCTAAGATGTGTATCGCCATTTCGTCATTGTTGTGGTGGCAGCAAATAAGATCTCCTATGGTGCTCTGTCAGGCCCACAGTGTAAAATTTCTTAAAGTGCAGCAGGGTGGTAGCTCCCAATATTAATTTTCATAAACCACGTGACCTTGTTTGGCAAGGTTTTACTTGTGAAACCTAAGGCTCATTTTATCTGTAGGGCAGCCATTGCATTTATTTTAGACCCCAAGACCAATCTCCTGGCGGTTCAAGCTTACCTTTGTATCCTTTTTGCTGGAATTGAGATATTTTCTGATTCAACAAGTTTGGTTCCAGCCTCCAAGGAAGGTTTCTATTCTGTTCCGCTGTTTGTGGCTTTCTGGGACAATCTCATTACAAATCAAGATGTCATGCCTATAGTCATAGCTGTCTTTCATCCTACCAGTCTCTGCATGGTATAGAAATATAATAGAAAATTTGAGTTACTTCAGATCTCTAGGCTGCTTTTCTTAGAACATGACCTGCCAGAAAGACCTTGCGGGCATGAAGAACTAGTGCAGTAGAGGAGCTGCGTCTGGAATATTTATATGTGCAGTGTTAGAACTCCGTTTACAAACTGTGGTTAAGACTCCATCTTCCTTTTTATCTCTTAAAAAAAAAAAAATAGAAAAACAATAGTATTTTGAGCATATGCACGTGGCAAATTTGTGTTTGTTTTTTTTGCTACATTTTCAAAACGTAGGATGGAAAACCACGACTTCTGTGGACATGTTTTCTTTAATGTATTTTTCAAACTCAAAAATATTATTAGATTTATTGGTATCACGTGTGTGCACATACATTCTACTATTTATGAATTTACGGAGAATATCCGTTATGAATCAATATAACTGGTAAATAAGTTTGCCTTATGACCTTCAATATGACGGAGTAAAATAAATATGAAGAAAAAGGAAACTTTTATATGACCATCTGAACATTATTATTTCTGGTGGTCTTGCAGGTGCAGGTGACAGAACTGAAAGTGACGTGGATCACCAAAAGTTTCTGCCCTGGAGGAGCAGAAAGTATGAGTCCTCCATCTTCTGTTATCAGCCAGGAAGAACTGCCCAGGTGAGGAGTTTCTTTGGAGTCCTATCTAATCTCTCTTCATGGTACTAGGATAGCTAGACTATGGGTTTCATCCGACTGAATTTGTCATTTGAATTACCAGGTTTTAGAATCAGGATGTGTACAATTTTGCTTTGTTAGTGAAAAACACTTTTGCTCTCCTAATGCAGGTACCAGCATGGTGGTTTGGCAGAATGGTCTAGTATAAACTACCTTATGCACCCTCTCTAACGATGCATGATGGTTTCAGCCAGCTCATCACTGCTTTCAGAACCTTTTATAGTTGGTTAACCATTTTATTAGCTTGTTTTCTCCGTTGTGTTTCTTAATTTTAATAATGATACGCTTATGTAACGATTCAGTCAAAGCTGTGAGCACAGTGGTGTCCTTTTTTCTCACCTGGATTTCTTTTGTAGGTCTTGTGACCCTAATTTGACCGCCAATGTGTTTTTGTTTATATGCTGAGAAGGAGTGAAATAGCTTGTAAATGCAGAGCTTGAAGTTGTTACTTCTGTATCAGGCCTAAAACAAATCATAATGTTACCAGACCTGCAGGTCTGGTGACTTAAATAATGTCATGGCCTAACTGTAATGCCCTTGACTCATAAAATGGACTTAAATAGTGTGATCCTGTACAAATATTTTATTTCAGTAAACCACCTTTTTCTTCACTATCACATGAGAGCACCTTTTAATGAGTTCATTATGTCTGCTGTACAAAAAACTATTTTGTTTGATTTTAATATACGAAACGTATGCTTCATATATAATAGGAGTAATGCCTATATGTCGGGGACACATGACTCATGACTTGCCACTTTGTTCACAGACCGCATTGTCTTCAGGGCGGAGGCAGTAATAAAGTTTCTGCAAATATTTATCATTTGCACATCACAAAGTAAATTCTAATTTGTTTCTCGCTGTTTCCATCACAATGAATTACAAAAGGGTGCTTTCCTAAGTGCTGGTATTTTTAAATATTTGTACTGTTCATTTACAAGCTATTTGAATGTGTGTTCGATAGAAAACTGACAGCCTTTAATAACTATTGATTGACTTAAAATCCTCTAACTTTGCAGTCTGAAACAAAAGTAAACACCAATTTTTAGGATGCAATAAATAGCAATTTGTAAGAAG